>NC_056747.1:1193697218-1194045030 GCF_019279795.1 Protopterus annectens | reverse complement strand
TTGGGATTTTAGTGTTTCTTGTGCTTTTTGTTTTGTAGACGTGCAAGAGATCCATCAGAGCTGGATATGAGGATGCCTTATAGGCGAGGCATAGATTGCCTTTCAGTAACCTGTAGGAGACTGAGTACAGAGCTAAGGCATTAAAGTGATCCGCATAGGACAGGGTGTTCATACCCTGGATTCTCCTGGTGAGGAACCTTTGAGAGTGTTCCGACTATTGCACGTGGCTGTTTAGGTACATACCAAAGGGGGCATTGTACTCAATAATAGGTCTGAAAAGGGCTGAGTAGAGTGATATTATAACTTCCTTGGATCTGGATGCCATATCCCTGCTTATTAGTTGGGCGACACAGAATGAGTTTCTTCCTATCTAGTTTCAGCAAGTACTCCAGAGCTTCTAGCATTAATAGCACAGCTTTAAGGTGCAGGGCACTTATGGAGTTTTTCATTTATGTCTACAAAGCTCTGTTAAATGAAACCCAGGCAGCTAAACCCATTCAATCAAATGGGCAACTGCTGGTACATTCTTACCTTACCCTGAAGTTGTACAACTTTGGCGTTTGTTATATTAATTTTGGTGATATGCAAAGGCATAATCTTGGGATTATGGGGACTTGACTCATGCAGAAAAAAATTGTCAAGTTTACTAGTTCAGCTGAATGCCAGACTTCACATAAAACTCATTAATAAATATAAATTAAGCTCTGCTAAGTTTAGAACTGAACTCCACAGATTTCCAGTGAGGCATCCTAAGATACAAATGTTTAAGGGAAAACACAGGGCATAGCTGCCCATCAGCATCTAACATACTATAGGATAGCAGCATGGGCCTTTAGGATATGCAGGTCCACAAAAGAATGGTGGCTCTCAAGTCATCACCGTCATCAGCCAACACTTCTTTATGGAATCAGTATGTCCATATAGGTGAAAGGGACTGTGAGAATTTTGCAAACAGGGTATGGGCCTGAATCTAAGATGCAAAAATGTTAGTTGTCTGAATTCCTAAGCTTTTAGAAGAGGAGGATTTAGCAATTAATTGTGTCCAACTTTGTTTTAATGACAATACTACTGTACAGAGAAAAGAGGAGTAACTTTTCCCAGATGACAGTGATCCTTGTGAAGCCAAGGATAATGCCAGACTAAAGGAAAAGGAATTGTAAAAACAGGGATAATGCCAGACTAAAGGAAAAGCAATTATGGATCCAGGGATAATACCAGACTAAAGGAAAAGGAATTGTGAAGCCAGGGATAATGCCAGACTAAAGGAAAAGCAATTGTGAAGCCAGGGGTAACACCAAGTTTAAATGCAATATATTTTTCTTGTTCTTTCTTGTTCATCAGTAGATTGCTGTTCTCATGATCAAGGAATGTGTGTCTTTTGTCTTATTTATTATAAAAGAACAAGAAATGTCTTTGAAGCTTGAAAGTGTTTACATAGGTATTTTTATACCCCAAGTAGACTCAAAAGACTTTTTCCTCAGGTAGATATCAGGTGTTGGACTTGTGACATGGAAGAAAGAGGTAATTGGGAACATATTTTTTGAGAGTGTAATGCGTTGTCAGTCTTTTGAGTTGTGACTTGAATTCTCACATTTGCTCCAGGCACAACACTGACAACACTTGTTTTGGTTTTGAGATGTTCCATAGCATAGAGAGATGAAGCGCTGACTGTCACAGGCAGCCAAAGTATGAATAGAGGTGCCTGCTGGGTGCCTGTTGGAGTTGGCACATAAGGATGGGAGTGAGTGGCTATAGCTGGCTCACTCGTCCTGGAGAGAGGGAGGAAGCTCGGGCTGATCACATGGGTAACACCTGGTGAGAACACTAAGTTTCTACCCCCCCTGGAGCTCGAGCCTTTCAAGCCCATGCTGCTATATGCAAGTTGCACTATGAGCAAAGTGGAAATCAGCACACAAAGGCATGTTTCACTCATAGGCCAGTGATACTGGAGCTCTGAAGTGCCACTGCAAGGGAGGAAGTTGATTCATTGAGAGAGGGGGGAGACTGCCCTTCAGGACTAGCAAAGCTGGCCACTCTCTATTACCTGATTCTCATAGTGAGTAGATGAGCTCATTGGTGACTTTCGACCAGAAATAGGAGGACTTTCACCTGCTAGCAGAAGCTTAGCTAGGGTAGGGCAAAAGAAGCAGCAACAATGCTGCTGTTGTTCAGCTCCGTAAGCTAATCAAGCCTGATTCAGCAGTGAAGTGTGATCAGTGCAGTCTGACTTGTGTTGCTGGGATCAGCCTATAGTCAGTTTGGGACAGTGTTCTTGAATCATATACAGACTTGGAAGGATAATTTACATATGTGCTGTATGTTCAGAGTACTGTGGCTGTACAATGGGAAAGACCACATGTACAAGGTCTCCTACAGAGGAACTATATGAATAGAATAATGCCTTTGGCTCATGAATCCTGCCCTTAGTCAAGCAGTATTTCATCAGTGTGTAAAACAGCAATCAAGTTAAAGTCCGCTACTGATTATGTTTAGCAGTTGTTATTTCATATGGGCAGCAACTAACAGCCACATATTTAAATTAAATGCATGACTGCAGTAAATTGCTGCAAAATAGTGAACCTAAAAGCACATGCATATAAAATTTTCACTGCTGTAGCACAAATAGGGCAAAGGAAAAGCCTCTCTAGTGTTTTTCCTTATACCACTAGCATCATTTACAAGCATACAGTTTGAATATAGGAGTCCAGAATGCTATACTAACACAGAGGACCGAGTCACATATGCATAGAAAACTTGGATCAACACAAATCAAGTACTGCAAGCATTCAGATGAACTATTTCTATAGCATTTTCTTAAAAAACAAGTTTCTCTGAACGGTGTTCTGAAAAAATACTCTTGTTCTGCTTTTGTAATTGTAAACGAAAAGCACACAGATATAAAATGCTTATAGCTGCAACAAGAGCAATATGAAAAATGAATTTTTCTGTCTGTAATTTTACTTTCTTCCATACACTACAAGCTTCACTTAAAAGCATGAAGTAAAAGGGCCCAGAGAACGTTTTATCAACACAGGGTTGTCAAGCAGCCATATATATGCAGGCAATCAAACCACAAACACAAAGGCATGAATTAATAAAACAAAGCACTGTGTATATTCACATACCTGTTTTTGAACATTCTTTTAAAAGTATGTTTTACATAACTGTACTGTGGAAAGAAAATAAAAACACATCTGTAAACAGAATGAAAACTGGTTCCTATAGAAGAGATTCTTTAATGAATTACAGCAACTGTGCTTTCTAAATCAGAGACAGTGTATACAGCGTAACACTTGAACTCTCTAAGAAATTGTGAATGAAATTTCAATAAATTGTTAATGTCGTAATGTGTATACAGCATTTGATCTGTATGTGGAAGGAAATCCCATTTAGTTGTACTGTTGATATAAATAGATGACTTATTTTTCCCTGTATTTTAGTTAATGCTGCCAGTATATTAAAATATCAAGTCTTATCCCAAACAGCAATAAATATAAGCTACATAAAAGGGCACAGTGTGCTTACATCAGCTTTGAAAAAATGCAGTCAAATGCCTTTACCCATATTGAGCAATAAAAGGGCACCAAGACACAGGTCTAGAAACTCTATCTTCCCTCTTTTAGTTTACAGATGTGAAACCTAAGTGGCTTGTCAGCATCCCCTTAAGAGCCTGAAATGGCGTCATCAATGATGCCTCCAAAAAGCCAGGCTTAGGGAGCCTATAACACGGAAGATAACCAGACATTGTGTACAGGTCCTAGAACTGTTTCAGAAATTTTATGAAAATCTGTATAAAGCAGAGAACTGCAGAAATCAAGAAAAGGCACAAATGGAAATGTTTACAGAAGAATTAAATATGCCAATGTTAGAGGTAGACGAGACTCAATTACTAACAATTAAGATAGGAGGAGACGAGATAAAAATGGTACTGTATAACCAATCTAACAGAAAGTCCTCAGGAATAGATGGCATTCCTGTGGAAGTGTGGAAGTTTGGAAGTTAGGAGGGAAAAAGTGCTAAAGATCTGGAAGTTTTTTTAACAGTATTTTAAAAGGAAGAGAATCACCAACATCCTGGAAGAAAGTGGTAGTGGCTGCAATACCTAAAGATGGTAAAGTCCTCTCAGATCCAGCTTCATAAAGGCCAATTTCAACTCTAAACCATGATTATAAGGTGTTTATGTCTATAATGAATAAGAGAATGACAAAGGTGATGCCAAAATTGATAGATATGGATCAATGTGGTTTTGTGGAGAGGAAGCAAACATTTAACAACATTAACAGAACACTGATGATCCACAGTGAAGCAGAAAGTAAGAAAATATCACTGTGATTGATGGTTCTTGATGCAGAGAAAGCATTTGACAGAGTAAGCTGGGACTTTATGAGCAGGTCAATGAAAGCATTTGCATTCCCTGATAAAAATTATAAAGTTGATTAGTAGGAGATGTGAGGGATCAGAGGTGAAAATTAAAGTGGGTGGGGTCCTCTCTGATAATCTCTGCTTGAGTAGAGGAACCAGGCAGGGCTGTCCTCTCTTCCCTTTGTTATTTGGATTATATTGAGAACCATTAGCAAAGAAAATAAGGGACTCAGAAATTCAAGGATCTAAGTGATATGATAGTCAAGAAAATCTGGTTCTATTTACAGATGATATTATTTTATACCTGACAAAACTAATAAGGAACATTAAAGTGCTGTGACATAAACTGATACGGTTTCAAATCTTTTCGGGATACAAAATTGATGAAGCTAAAATAATGGCAATAGCAGTAAACTATGTACCCTCATACACATTGATTCAGCAATATCCATGTTTACTGTGACATGATAAAATTAAGTATTTAGTAGTATGGATTAAAAATGATTCTGGTGTAGCAGCTACGGATATGTGGGAAGAGACTAAACAAAAGATAATACAAAAACTGAGAAAATGGAAGCTCTGTTGTATGGATATCGATAGTAGGATACAAGCAGTTAAAATGTTTTTAGTTCCTTTAATCTTATACACAGGCCAGGCATATTTTTATCAAAGAAGTTGTGAATAGTATTTAATAAAGAGCTGAAGGGTTTTATCTGGGAGGTGAATATGGCAAGAATCAAGTGGGATAAGCTTATTCTTCCAATGGAACAGGATGGACTGGGATTACCTAATTTGAAGGGGTATTTCAGAACAACACAGTTAAGGCTGATATACATAGCACAAGCAGAAAACTATAATTCTAAGTGGAAAGAGATGATGGTGCTAATACAGGGGGGAAGCTCAAGAAACAAGGAGAGACTGGGATATTGGATGCAGACCTTTAAGGAGAATAACAATAATCATATGGAATATTATATTCATAAGGTCAATCGTATACTAAGAACCAAACCAACATGAGAATGGAGAAAGGAGATTCTTCAGATAGGGGATGATTGCAATTAGGGATACAGACAATAGGCAAGAAAGGGGGGTGAAATTTATCAGAGAAAACTGGCAAAGGAACCAAGGTATTGGAGTAAATAGCTAGAGAGGGAAAAGGAATAGAACAGGAAGATGTCAAGAACTTATTTGAACTGCAGGTTAGAGACTGTCTTTCCTATCAAGGATTGATATAGAGTATAGGCAAAAATAAGAAATAGGGGGATCCTAAATGAAATACCAGCACTGGTAGAGTTTTTAGTAGAACACAGAACAGAAGTTACTGTTAAGAAAGGAATAATTAGTAGAGCATATAAAATATTGCATGATAGCTATAAAAATCAATCAAAAGTGGTTAGAAAGGATTATGAAGAAAGATTATATAACCCATTCACAAAGAAACAATGGTGGGATATGTGTATGTCTCCCAAATATGCAACAAAGTCTAAAAGATTTAGGATCTTTGCTTGGAAGTGTTTACATAGGTATTTTTATACCTCAAGTAGACTCCAAAGATTTTTCCTCATGTAGACAGCAAATGTTGGAGGTATGATGGGGAAGAAAGAGGTAACTGGGGACATATTTTCTGAGAATGTAATGAGTTGGCAGACTTTAAAGATTCCCTGCAGACTGTACTGTCAGAGATGCTGGGTGAACAAATTGATGCAACTAAGGAAATGATTTTTTGAGCTATGATACAGAATCGGAATTGTCTAGACATAGTAATGCCTTGCTGAGTCTAATTATGATGGCTACCAAAAAGCAATTACTAGAAAATGGAAATCAAAGTCTAAACCAACTTTACTAGAGGTAGTGAAGATAGCAACAGAGTTATAACAAATGGAAGTGGGATCTTTAGAAAAGGGTAGGTGCAACTTACATAGGAAAAATGGGAATTGTGGGATCACTACATGCAGAGGAGGAATGGGGGTTTAAAAGAAGGCAAGGTTTGAATGAGCTATCTAATGGCTGACTAACAATGACTGGATTTGTTAAAAGTGATGTATAATGTTTGCAGCTATAGTTGCGTCAGAATGGTTTATAATGCATAATGTTTGCAAGTGAAATTGTGTCGGTGTGGTTTATTTTCATTTATATAAATGTAAAATTGCCTATGTCATACATGATAATTTAATAAAGATGTTTCTTGTTTAAAAAAGTATCATTATGTGTCAGTAGGAGAAGAAATATGTTTTTAATCATTTTAGCCTACTCCCTTGGATTATTTACACTCGATTTTTGGATGACATATTTATTGTTTGGAAAAATCCCATTGTAGATATTTATGAATTTATTAACTTCATTAATTCCACAACCTCTTTTTTCAAGTTTATTTTTTCATTTGATGCCAACAAGATCAAGTCTGTAGATGTGGAAATTAGCAAGGATGTTAATAAAAGTTTATTTGTAGCATCTACAGGAAAACTACATATTCAAATTATCTATTGTATTATACACGTTGCCATCCTGTTTATCAGCAAATAGTTCTAGTTAAAGGCTAGTTTGTAAGATTAGCAGGATGATCTATGATGATGATTTATTTTTAGAGAATGTGAAATGTTAACTAAGATGTTACAAGTAAGGGGTTACCCTTGTGAGTTAATCCAAGATGTATATGATAAAGTGGCCTCCAAAATTAAGGAAAGTTTTTTTTCTACCCTCTTATTTTGTCTAACAAGGTTACTGATGACGATGAACCTAAAGTGGGTACCAAATTAGGTCACCCTAAAGTTTATTTAGACTCTTTTGTTACTATTTTTACGATTGATTATTTGGATATTAACAGACTTTTAGAGAAGAACTGGGAAGTTTTTTTATGTTTTGACAAAATTTTAGATAAAAACTGGAAGGCGACCCCATGTTGTCTATAGAAGGGGTAAAACAATTAAGAACCTCTTTGAAAGAAGTGACTGTTTCTATTTGCAACACAGCTCCATAAAGATGGGCAACTGCAAATGTGGATTTTGCTCCCAGTGTAGGTTTATATTAGATTTATAAAACACTTTGACCACCAAAATAAGAAAAAAACACACAGCAGCGAAGGTAATAAATGGATTCTTTACTTTCACCACAAGATCTGGTACCTTGGCCTCTCACCTTCAAGGATACATACATCAATGTGAATTCTACATTTATACCAGGTTAGAATCCCATCATTCACATATTAATTAATTATTTAATTATTTAACTACCCTTAAATTTCTTAAAATATCCCATTACCTTAACTCTTTTAAAGCGACTCATACCGGTTTCATTAAATTATACAAAATCTAAAGTCACTTTTAAACTATCACAATAGAAACATTTAATACATAAATATTTACTTCAAATACTAATGAATACATAATATAATTAATATAAATATAAATATATATAAATATAAACAATTTAAACTTACTTGACACCCAGAGGGTTAAATTTGGAGGTGGATTATGTTTAAACTGTTTATATTTAGATATATCTATGTATGTACCAACGAACAACAGCTGGACCCAAATTGCTACACCATAAAATGACACAACTGAGACAATAAAAACTTCTTTAATTCTCTAGCTCCTCGGCCACAGTAAGCCTTCAAGGAGTAACAAATCACATATAGAAGCAGTTTAAATAATACCAGCTACAATCATTATTCATTAATCAAACAATCAAGCAATCAAACAATTGAACAATTTAAAAGATACTACAAACTTAAAACTATTTTAAAACACACTTCTCCAACAACAGTCTGTATTCAGACCTTTGGGTATCAAAGTGTTATATTTAAAAATAAAAATAGTTTCTTTTTTAGAAGCAATTTCTTAATCATATTTACATCAAAATCACTTACAACTACTTGTTTAAAATAGTCGCTTTTAGACTATCACATTGGCCACCATGATATTCATAAAAATGTTGAGCTAAAGGGCTCTCTAACTTGTTTACCCTAATATCTCTCAGATGTTCAAGTAACCTAATCTTAAACATTCTCTTAGTTTGACAGATATAAAACTTGTCACATCCACATTTTATGGCATAAATAACTCTCTCATTCCTACAATTATATGTCCCATTGGATCTAAAACTAATATTATTAATATAAGGAAAAAAATTAATTATATATGGACAACCACTACATTTGTCACATGATGACATACCTCCACTAGCAATATGATGATATAATTTCAACTCAGGTCTAAAAAAATATCTATGTATGTATCCTTGAAGGCGAGAGGCAGAGGTACCAGATCTTGTGGTGAAAGTAAGGAATCCATTTATTACCTTCGCTGCTGTGTGTTTTTTTTCTTAGGTTTATATTAGAGACTGAAGGTGTCGTGGTAAAACATTTTACAATAAAACCCCCTTTCATTGTACTTGTAATTCAACAGGTTTGGTTTACCTGGCTAAGTGAAAGCAATATTCTTGTTTTTATGTGGGAAAGACGCAGAGAAAATTCAAAGAATGTATTTATGAACATCCGTATGATATTAGATGTAAACATATGAAGAATTCTATATACAAGCATTTATCTAATAACCCCACACATCATTTTTTTTTGGACTTTGTGACACCTGTGCACTGGCCCAGAAATCAAGGAGCCTCAGTCCTCACCACTAACACCAGTGAGGGGCGTCCATATAAGGAAAAGATAATAAATACACACACACAGTAAAGTACAATTTCCCTTAAGAGCACACAGAGATCACAGTCAGTCTGGGGATGGTTTCTCCCTTTTTCTCCAAGTCCCCAATAAGACTCCCAACTGGCACAGCTATAGGGTCCAGATCTCAGCCTAGTGGGCAAGCAAAAACATCCAGCACCCTCTCTGTCCAACCAGTGCTTCATGTCCCTGCCCAAGTAGCTGACACACACACTTTGAGATAAGAGTTTATACAACCACACAGGCACTCCTGGGGAAGGCTGGCACAGGTTCTCCAGCTGTGCCCCTTTTACCCAGACTATATGGTAGAAATCATTGCGACCACCCAGCTAATATTTATCAGCTACTCAAAAGCCCTTATGAAAGGGTGTCCAATTATACTGTGCAATATTATTATCCAAATGGTAAGTGCAACCAAACAGTCAAGACTTATTTGGAGTGACTTGGTACAGTATCACTATATACATGCAATGTACTCTTAGAGCTTAAATTATCTCTACACAAACAGTCACAGTTGAAAAGTTTAAACATATTTAATAATAAATAAAAAAAAACTCAAGACAATATTTCTTACTACACATTGCTAGTCAAGAGTTCAGAGATCACGGAAAAGTACTTAAAATAATACTGTAGAAAAGTTCTGACATCACAGAAAATCAAACTAGTCTAATCTTCCTATTTCCAGCTATATCTAAGAGAAAACACAGTTCTAAAGTCCTACTTACACATAGACACAGGCAGAGTGGTGAGTTGGAAGTTCTCATGACAAATGCTCAAAATCCTCTCATTTTTTTCTGTTCTTAAATTGATAACACTACCATTGATTAATTTCAGATTACATAATTTCTTTCTGGTTCCCAGGCTAACAGACTCTCAGAGGTTAATAGCCCTTGATCTTGCAGCTGGTCAGGAAACCAGAACAATAAAATAAATTATACATGCAAATTCTAGTAATTAACTCTGGCCTCAAAACAATAGGCAGAATGCCTTTATCTAGACATCTCAAAGAAGTGACGTATCAGCTTGGTTACAGCAGAGTGCACTGTTGTTACATTTTTGCAGTTCACATTTAACACCATTTTTTCCCATTTAAGAGAACAAGCCTATGGCTTATATTAATATTTAAAAATGACAGAACTATCTACAAAATTCTATCTGGCTAGGCTGGCAGCCTTCACTTATCTTCACACATCTCCTCCCTTGGGGAACTCAAGCTAGTTTTTCAAGTGACCCTTGAGAAACATTGCTTGAGAGGATAGGTCTGAGTATACCTTACCCCATTCTCTGTCTTGAGAGCCCCTCTGCATTGGCATTGCTAATCCCACTGCGGTGCTGCACTGACATATCATATGCTTGCAACCCTAGGCTCCATTTTAGCAACTTGGCATTTTGCTGGCTGGCTCTGTGTAATCATGTTAGGGGGTTGTGGTCTGTCACTACAGTGAATTTTTTTCCATACAGATAAGGCTGAAGTTTCTGCAGTGCCCACACTATGGCTAGACATTCCTTTTCTACAGCTGCATAGCTCCTCCCTGTGTTGGAGCCTACGACTGAGATAAACCACTGGGTGCTCTTCTCCCTCTGAAGAAATCTGGCTAAGTACAGCACCCACCCCATGGTTCGAAGCATCCACCTGCACAACAAATACTTTGCTCTAATCTGGACTGGCTAACACAGTGAGTCCTCTCAAAGCTTCCTTAAGCTCCTGGAATGCCTGCTCACATGCTGGAGTCCATACTACCTTATTTGGCCTGTTCTTCCTTGTCAGGTCTGTGAGGGGAGCAGCTATGGTACTATAACTGGGGACAAACTTTCTGTAGTACCCTGCTGTCCCTAAGAACACCCTTACCTGTTTTTTGGTAACAGGTGCAGGCCATGCCTGAACAGCTTCTACTTTGGCAGGTTCTGGCCTGATCTTACGACTCCCCACTCTATGTCCCATGTAGGAGACCTCTGCCATACCCACCTGACATTTGCTGGGCTTAATGGTCAACCCTACCCTCTGTAGTCTGCCCAGTACCTCCCTGACATGCTAAATGTGCTCTTGCCAAGAATGGCTGTAGATGGCAATAGCATCTAGGTATGCAAAGGCAAACCCTCTGCTCCTTCTAGGATATGATCTACCAGCCTCTGAAAAGTCACTGGGGTATTTTTTCATCCCAAACGGCATCTTTGTGAACCCATACAAGCCAAAAGGAGTCACAAAAACTGACTTCTCTTTAGCACTGGGAGTCAAGGGCACCTGCCAGTAACCCTTGGTAAGATCAATGGTTGTAAGATACTTAGCCCACCCAGCTGCTCTAGGGCCTCATCTGTCCTAGGCATAGGTTAAGCATCTGATTCTGTGTGACTATTTAATTTTCTGTAGTCCACACAGAACCTGGTGCTGCCATCCTTCTTTGGCACCAGCACCACTGGGGAGGCCCAGGCACTGTTGGACTCTTGAATTACCCCTAGTTCGAACATTTCCTGTATCTCCTCCCCCAGAGTCTGTTTGACTATCTCACGCACCCAATAAGTGGCCTAGCTAATAGGCCTTTGGGGTCCTGTCTCCACCTGGTGCTGCACCAGGTGGATGCACCCTGGTTTCCCAGTGAACATGTCCCCAAACTTCTGTAACACTGCTCGGATTTCCCAAACTTGGGTAGGAGATAGCTGCTGGGACATTGCTACCCCTTCCACTGAGGTGTCAGTCCGAGCCTCACTGAGGAGATCAGTCACCAGATATCCCTCAGACTCCTCCTGAAATCCACTGCAAATGCTCAGCACAAGGGCCTCCCTATCATGGTAAGGTTTCATCATGTTAACATGGTACAATTTGTGCCCCTGCCTCCTGCCTAGCAGTTCCACCATGTAATTAACATCACTTACCTTTCTTATCACCTTGCAGGGTCCCTCACAAGCTGCTTGCAGCTTGTTGTGTCTGACAGGAATGAGAACCATTACCTGCTACCCCACAGCATACTCTCTAGCTTGAACATTCCTGTCATACCACACCTTTTTCTGTTGTTGGGCTTCTGCCAGATTCTCCTGGGCCAAGCCCGTGGGTTCCTTGAGCCTTGTCCTGAGGTTTAGGACAAACGCCACAACAGACTCCTTGTGAGATTCACACTCACCTTCCCACTCATCTCAAATTAAATCTACAGGTTCCCTCACCCAATGCCCATACAGCAACTCAAAGGGTGAAAAACCTGTGGATTCTTGGGGAAGCTCTCTGTAAGCTAACAACAGATGGGGTAAATATTTGTCCTACTCCCTCTTAAACTGGTCTGCAAATGCCTGTAGCATGGACTTGATCGTACAGTTTAACCTCTCAACCAGACCAGTAGTCTGGGGATAGTAGGGGGTGGTCTTCAGGTGCTTCACCCCACAGTACTTCCACAGACAAGCCAGCAGGTCTGACATGAAATTGGCATCTCTGTCAGTCAGTATTTCTTTTGGGAAACTTACCTTGCTGAAAACCTCTAACAAAGCATTTGCCACTTTTTCTGCCTCAATGGAAGACAAAGCCACTGCCTCAGGGTATCTTGTAGCATAAGCCACTACCACTAGGATATACATTTCCCCCTGTGGAACTTGGTGTACTCAGAGGCTCCACAATATCCATAGCTACCCTCTGAAATGGCTCCTCAATCACAGGCGAAAGCATCAAAGGAGCTCTCACCTTGTCTCCTGCCTTGCCTACCTTTTGGCACTGCTGACAGGCCCTGCAGTATCCTGTTACATCTATGGAAATTCCAGGCCAATACAAGTTCTGCATAATATGTCTTTGTGTATGTTTTATGCCCATATAGCCTGCACAAGGAATATCATTGGCTATGGCTAGAAGTGCCAGACGGTAGGCTCTAGGCACTACCAACTGCTGTATTCTCTTAACTTCTAGCCCTCCCTCAGGGGTGCACTCTTTATACAGTAACCCTTTGTCCCAGTATGCAGATTTCCCCTTCCCTTGAGAATCAGGTGCCTCCCTAGCTACCTGCCTCAGGCCTTGCAATGTAGGGTCACCTCTACCTTTGCAGTCACTCTGTCCAAGGGAACATCAGTACTCACAAGCAACTGTGGCTCCTCTGGCTCCTCTTCAGTCTCACTGCTACAGCGTAGCTTCCTCCCTGAAGTAACCACCTCACTAGTCCTGGCTGCAAGTATGCAGTCTGTCTGGGTCTTCCCAGGCTACCAGACCTGCATGCTTGTCTCAAAGCCTGACTGCATGTAACTGCATAAGCACATAGTACTGCCTCATCCAAATCCTTCCCGATTAGGACATCTGCAGGATAGTAGTTTGGTACCCCTGTTGTGTCAAGGCAACCTACTATTGGCATTTTGTCTTCCCCACTTACTGGCTCTCTCACCTTTTGTTCCCCAGCTCATCTCTGTGGACATCTGTATGCCACATGGCCCCTTTGGTTGCATTCAAAACATTTAACCCTAGGTCCTGGACATGTACCTGAACTAGTGGCTTTCCCTGCTACTGGCTGATTCTGTTGGGGCAGTCTGTGCTGCCCTCCATGGGTTCCTTTAGACCCATGAGCAGTATTGGGGGCTCCTTTTCTGTGCACAGATGCCCTGCTTGCTAGGTATAGGTCTCCCTTCTTCCCCAAATCATCTGAAGTATCACATTGTCTATCAGCTAACCAGATCCTCATGTCCACAGGCAAAGTGATAAGGGTTTGTTCCCTCACCAAAAGGTCTGCCAGCCCTTCAAAAATAGTGACCTGACATCCACTCTCCCACCTATGAAAATAAATGCTCAATTCAGCAACATATTCACACACACTTTCATCTGCCTTGCATCTATGCTCACAAAAGTTTTTCCTATACATTTCAGGTGTTAGCTTAAACAATTCTAACAAACAGTTCTTAACCATGGTATAATTAACACAGTCAACGTCAGACATTTTAGACAACACAGTTACAGCTTTACCATGCAATGAAGTAATGGGGTCAGGAACCATACCCAAAGCCTTTGGTCAACATCATACTGTTTACATACACTTTCAAACATATGAATGAAACTATCAAAATGATCCCCCTCTTTAAAATGCAGAAGAAATTTACTGACCTTTTATGCTTCTGGGGTCCAGTTACTCCCTTCCCATTACCTCCATGACTCTGGCGGAAAGTCAGCATCAACTTCTCATGCTGCCTTTGCCTCTCCTTTTCCTCAACTTCCAGGTGTAGCAGTTTCTCATTCTCCTCAGCCTGCAGATGTCTCAGTCTCTCAGCTGCTTCTGTTTCTAAATGCCTGGCCTCCAACTCAAAGTGTCTTTAACTCCAGATGGATTTTTAAGTCCTCTGCAGAAAGGTTGAGCTGTCCATTCTCTGAGGGTGGGACATCTCCACTTCCAGTCTGTTCGTCCTCCTGGTTGCTGTTTTCTGATGCAGTTGTGACAAAAACTGCAATCATGTCTGCCTTAGTCAGGTTTCCATGCATTAGTCCCCTCGCCTGGCACATCTCAGCAAGCTGGCTCATTGTCAGCTTTCTGTACTCCTCTGCTGACATGCTGCCTGCTCTCCCTGACTACCTAAGCTAACAAAAGAGATAAAACAATTGTGATCTGAGCTCTGAGTATTCACTCCATGGCTGATTTAGAGTACAAAATACCTTCAGTGATCACTGTACACAAGCTACAGGAATTCACTCTACCCACACCACTACAAGCCAATTACTATTTGCCAACCAATTAATATGTGGTATGGATATCCCACCACTGCCAAACAATTAATATGTGATGCCCATGCACTGGCCCAGCAATTAAGGAGCCTCAATCCTCAACACTAACACCAGTGAGGGGCATCCATATAAGGAAAGGATAATAAATACACACACAGAAAAGTACAATTTCCTTTAAGAGCACACAGAGATCATAGTCAGTCTGGGGCTGGTTTCTCCCTTTCTCTCCAGGTCCCCAGTAAGACTCCTCACTGGCACAGCTATAGAGTCCAAATCTCAGCCTAGTCAGTAAGTTAAAACCTCCAGCAACCTCTCTGTCCAACCAGTGCTTCATGTCCCTGCCCAAGTAGCTGACACACACACTTTGAGATATGAGTTCATACAACCACACAGACACTCCTGGGGAAGGCTGGCACAGGTTCTCCAGCTGTTCTCCTTTTACCCAGACTATACAGTAGAAATCACTGCCACCACTCAGCTAATATTTATCAGCTACTCAAAGGCCCTCATGAAAGGGTGTCCAATTATACTGTGCAATATTATTATCCAAATGGTAAGTGCAACCAGTCAAGACTTATTTGGAGTGATTTGGTACAGTATTACTATATACATGCAATGTACTCTTAGAGCTTAAATTATCTCTACACAAAACAGTCACAGTTGAAACATTTTAAATATTTAATAATAAATAAAAAAACACAAGGCAATACTTCTTACTACACAGTGCTAGTTAAGAGTTCAGAGATCACAGAGAAGTACTTAAAATAATACAGTAGAAAGTTCTGACATCACAGAAAAACAAACTACTCTATTCATCCTATTTTCTAGCTATATCTAAGGGAAAATACAGTTTAAAATCCTGCTTACATACAGATACAGGCAGAGTGGTGAGTTGGATGTTCTCAAGACAAATGCTCAAAATCCTCTCATTCTTTCTGTCATTAAATTGATCACACAGTACCACTGATTCATTTCAGATTACATCATTTCTTTCTGGTTACCAGGCTAACAGACTCTCAGAGGTTAATAGCCCTTGATCTTGCAGCTGGTCAGGAAGCCAGAACAATAAAAGAAATTATACATGCAAATTCTAGCCATTACCTCTGGCCTCAAACAATAGGCAGAATGCCTTTATCTAGACATCTTGGCTCTGAGTTTTGACATCAAAGAATTGATGTATCAGCTTTGTTACAGCAGAGTGCGCTGTTGTTACATTTTTGCAGTTCCACATTTAACACCATTTTTTCCCATTTAAGAGAACAAGCATGTGGCTTATATTAATATTTACAAATGACAGAATTATCTACAAAATTCTATCTGGCTAGGCTGGCAGCCTTCACTTATCTTCACAGACTTGATAGAGTAGCTAAAGACCCTTGGGGGCGGTCTGTGGGCTGACTTGATAGAATTCCGAGAATTAATTTGGCCAATTAAACTGAACGCATGTATTTTTCCAGGACTTAATGATTCTTTATCAATTGCTAGTGTTTTAAAATTACGTTCTTACTTGGTTTGAAGTTAATAGGTTATTTTATGTAAAAGGGTTATTGCATGTATTTAACATTAAGCAACATTATGTTATGACATTTTAAATATGTTATTAGGTTTTATATGTGGTGGAGTTTTTTTTTAAGACAACACCTGGTGGTCTAGAAGAACTTTGTTTTTATGGGTCAAAATATTTGCATGTGACTTAGGTATATAGTTTAAATAGGTTATTTGAGGTGTGTATGGCATTCTGATGAAGTTGTTTATTATATACTGATGAAAGAGCTTAATCTCTGTTTTTGCATTAAAAAATATATTTTTTATTCTGATTTTGCGTGGTTGCTGACCCCTATTCAGGTTGTTTGAGCTTGGTTACATATTTTCTTTGTGTTGATTCTAAGAATAAAAACAAATGCAATTTAAAACACAGCCAAAGACAGGAAAAATAAGTTATCATTGCAATCTTTTTCGACTCAAGGGATATGGCAGCAGATAAGTGGACTAAAATGGTTTGCAAAAGCACAATGGCTGTATGTAGATGACAATTTTCTTTGCCTTCTGCAGGATCCTGTTATGCAGAAAGATTTGCTTCGATGAACTCGTGTAACTGAATACATTTCTAAAGCTAAACAAGCTATATTTCTGCATGCCTCATAGCTAAAACATATGCTGGCTTGCTAGTGTGCAAAAACTGCTAACATTCTAGAAGCCACACTACACCCCACTTTCTCCCACTGATATCTTTTTAGGAGCTCCTTATCAGAAATGTGATGCACAGCCCAGCGGTCCTTGAATAAGTGAACCCAAAATATGAAATCCGCATACACATCAGTGCACAAATGTGTGCAAGGGAACAAGTGTGTAAAGAGTGTTAAATGAGAAAAGCTCTTATGCAAACAAATGCTGCCATATGAATGCAGGTCTAGGACAGCTGTTGCACCCAAACACAGAGTAAACCATAAACTTCAATGACTGACAGGCATGAACCAGCTGCAGATTAACAGACTGCAATATCACACACACACACACACACACACACACACACACACACACACACACACACACACACACACGCACACACACACATACACACACACACACGCACACATCACATCCATTATGGTGGACTTGGGAGTTCAAAGAAGGAAAATCTGCTTATCACTATACTTTGTCATATATATACCTTTACAGCCCATCACAAAAAGAAAAATGTTTGGTAATATAAGATTATAGAGGAGAAAAACATTAACATGAATACTTACTGGTGCTGTATACATGAAACAGGTAGGAAATTTTAGAGCAAAGCTGTCATAACAATGACAATCACAAAATAAGAGCTTTTGTAAAGTCTGTAAGATCAGGTCTCACTTAGAAGTAGTTTCTTAGACATAAATACAGTTTTCTCCTTGCATAGGCCTAAAAATGTAGCCATGTTAAAGAAGGCCTATATCTTCATTTTATATTACATGCGGTTTCAGTAAGTGCAATTTCTATAAAAAGAAACCTTACATAACATTCAGTCTAAAATACTGATAGAGATAAAATGTGTTAGCAGAATGCGCAGTACATTAAATATAAACAGATCTTGTTTAGATGATTCAAGGCTTGGGAATCAAGGTTAAAGAGGCATGTAGTACTTGTAGGAAATTTACAGGGTTTTGGTATTATTATGAGAGATTTTTCTAGACGTCAGTCAGTGCAGTGCAGCCCAGTTTGTCACTAATATTCAAGAGATTAAATACAGAGGTTCAGTTCTGATACGTAGGAAGTCAGTACAGTAAGTTTAGTCTAGGTATAAAAATCAGGTCAAATGTCCAGAAGTACACCAAATACAAGAAGCAATATTAGTTCAGCCATTCGAGAGGAAAGGAACAATTCTGAGTACAGAAGCTATGGACAGTATAATAAGTACA
Organism: Protopterus annectens; assembly: GCF_019279795.1. Lineage (NCBI taxonomy): Eukaryota > Metazoa > Chordata > Ceratodontiformes > Protopteridae > Protopterus > Protopterus annectens. The sequence continues at coordinate 1,194,026,918 of NC_056747.1, read as the reverse complement.
AAGGCTATGGACAGTATAATTCAGCCATTTCAGTTATTTGAGACAAAGACTTGATTCAGATATTGTTGTCATCTATTTCCACTATATGTTGCAACTATATAATAAATCTCCGTTATCAGAATTACAGCATGTGCAGACTTTTATTTGAAAAAGTAGAAGACAATTTGGCACATAAAATAAAAACTGAGATATTTGGCACTTGTTCAATACAGCTTTGGGTAATTAAAGGTAAAGATTTCTTCCAGTCATTTCCAGTATTTCCAGTATTATACAGTTCTATCAATTCTTACAATGGTGTGCAAGCTTGGATTGGGGGGACAATACTGACAGCTAAAGCAAGTCCCAAAACCCCATAGCAACCATGCAAATTTACAGTTGTTCATCATCAGACAGACTATGTGTATTTTACAGAGCTGCAGTGTTCCTTAAGGACATTACTTCAGTAACAATATACAGTAAAGTATCGCAAAACTTCAGAATCTCCTAGGTGCCAGTGTTAGCAACGCTATCCATTTAACAGCAACATATTGAAAAACTTCACAGTCTCCAAAGAAGAACACAGACCTTCAAATTTCCAGTGTGCTGTCGAAGAAGCAAATAAATCCTTACATGAGAGAGTTCAATAAAGAAAAGAGGCCTGGCCACTGGCTCAGCTCCTCTTAAACTTTTCTTGTCTGAGCATTTATTTTTATTGTAATACATTTTCTAGCTAAATCAGACAGTAAATCTCAGAGAAGTTTACAAACATCTACATTAAAGGTGTCAGTAAATGTAAATTGTATAGCTATGTCAGACACTACATGTAAAAACTGTTTAAATATTTCTAAGGTAAAAGCACTAGTAACTGAGTGTTTTAAAGTAAAAAAAAAATGGGTAAAACAGTCTAAGAAACTGTGTTCCAAAAATGTTCATTTAAATTTCAATGTTGTTAGTTTAGTAATGTTAAATCTTTCTAGAAACAAAAGGCTTAAAACACAGCAGCAAGTTATAAGGAGTGAGGTAACAGAAAAACTTTCTCATGATTCGCAGCATAAATCAGTGTTTACTGTAACAACAGTATTTTCAGCATATATCAGTATAGTTTCAGATTTAAATAATGTGCAAATATTGACAAATTCTAGTTTACAGATTTCAGATATCAGTGTAAATGCTACCGCACATGTAAGGCAGAATGTAGACTTAAGTTGGAGTATTGAAAAACAAATCAGCTTGATGTAAACACAGCCAGTGTACATGGCATGCAGTTTCTGTACAGAACACAGAGCAGACATTTTCAGTGTCTCAAGTTAACGTTAGCAGCATGGTTTCAAATACAAATGTTCAAACTGTAATAAATTCTACTTTGTTGTTTTCAGAAACCAGTACAAATATTGCACTGAGGGGAGATAAGAGGTATCAGAGTGCAGATTTTGATCAGTTTGATAAAAGTAAACACCAGTGTAAATGATACACAGACTTCAGTGCAAAATAAAGAAGAAATGCATACCATAGCTCAAGTCAATGCTGTTACCAGTTCTATAGAAATTTTTTTTTGAATGCATATATATATATATATATATATATATATATATATATATATATATGTGTGTGTGTGTGTGGATCCTATTTGTATTGTCAAAAGTATGGTTCATCGAACCGCACTTTATCGAGCCCACTTTAGCGAAAGTGCATTTTGTCGAAAATACACTTTCGCTAAAGAAAAAAAAAACATGAAGTTTGCATGGACCGTTAGTTGTACATCAACATATACTGCTGATGTACAACTAAGGAAACTCCTGTTGAGATTGCGGTACAGTGGAGATAAGTGCAATCTTGGAGTGAGAATATTAAAGTAGAGGGTTGTGTGGGTGCAGGGGGCATGCCCCCCTGCATATTACTGTTTACTGTGGGTTTTTTTTATGTTTAGTTTTCTGTTAATTTTTCAATGAAAGTGCATTTTCGACAAAATGCACTTTCGTGGAAGTCGGTTCATGGAAGTATGGTTCGATGAACCGTACTTTCGAGAGAGAGGGGAGGTTACAGCAGTGAGCAGTTCTGAATGTGACAGTACCATTCTATATGGATATGTTGCCAGAGTTAAATTTTGTTTTAGACTTCAGTAACAAGATTTTGTGGAGAAATAAAAATACTACAGAATGTACAGTAATGCAAACAGATAACACTTGTAAGAAATCATGTGCAATAGATTGTGCAGATGATGCACAGAAATTTAAAAAATCAGTTACCATAGAAATATGCAAATTCATGGGCTAAAGATAAAATCAAATTCCAGGTTAGGAGCTACAACTGAAGTGCAGGCAGATAAGTTACCACATTTTCAGAAACAGTATTTTATTCACAGAGGTGCAATGACAGACCAGAAATGAAAATGTAGTATAGTTTTCAATTCACTTTTATGGCCAGTAAGGAAAAAGATGACAGTTACAATCTAGTACTATATTTAAAATTGCTGTCTATATTTACCATTCTGGTAGCATATGTTATATATGGTACACTAAAAATGACAGTTGAGTTAAATTCACAGAGTAAATGGTTTACAGTTACAGATCTGGTACACAAATTTTTTGCTATTTTTTTTTTCAGCAGACATTGTCAAGACCATTGAATTATGGTGATAAAGTGTTGCAATGCATAAATAATATTTTGTACTATATGAACATTTATATAGCTGCATGGAATAAGGAATACCCAACAGGACAAAATCATCCTCCTCAAGGAAGAGTAAACCTGTCTGGTGGACATCTGCAATAAATAAACTCTATAATAGAAGGAAAAAATTGCTGTCCAGGACCAAGAAAGAGAAGGTGTCTAATTGGAAGCAATCTCTCCTTGGCCTGAACAAGCAAATAAGAGCACTAGTGAAATCCTCCAAAGCAAACTTCAAGTCCAGACTGGCCACATCTTCTAAAGACAATCATAAGGACTTCTTCACATATGTCCGCAGTCTCAAAGGAAGCACTCAGATCTGCTCAAAACTGGTTGTCAAGGACAACACATACACAAACGTTGTAGATATAGCCAACCTGCTGGCAGACAGGTTTAGTGAAAACTTCATCCCTCTGTCCCCATCAGTAAATCAGGGCATCCTCAATACCTGCCCCCTCCTCTTATCTCTAGGGAGCAAGTCATCACTGCCCTCTCAAAGGCCAAAAATAAAGCTTCCATGGGACCCGATAACATCCAAGGCTTCATCCTACATGAACTCAGGCAGGAACATGCAGCACCATTAGGCACCCTATCCAACCAAAGCCTGAGTACTGGCTTCATCCTAGCCGGGTGGAGGACAGCCGCTGTCATCTCTTCAGCCTAACTAGCCTGATCTGCAAGGCCATGGAGCAGATTATCATGGAACTCATTAACAAGGACATTGGCAACCTCCAAACACTCAATCCCACACAATTTGGTTTTGTCAAGGGGAGGTCATGCCTGTTAAATTTGGTCGACTTCTTTGAGACAGTCACTAAAACCATGGACAAGAGGAAGATGGTGCACACCACCTACCTTGACCTGGCCAAAGCCTTCTATACTGTTCCCCACTATGGTATAATAGATAAAACTCTCTCAACTCAGTCTGTATGTTGCCAGACAGGTGGCTCACTGATAGAACCCACCTAGTCAAAATAGGGGAAGGTATCTCAAGCAGTAGACCCATAATTAGCAGTGTACCCCAGGGATCGGTCTTGGGGCCTCTGTTGTTTGGGATATACCTTTCTGAGGTGCAGGCTGTTGTTGTTGTCTTTTGGCTTTTCCCGGTTAGGGGTTGCCACAGCGGAACTCCGGTCCGCTAATGATTGGCAGTTGGTTTTTATGGTGTCAAGTTGCCAGCCCAACACCCAACCTTCAACAAAGGCACGCCCATTCAACGCATGTCTTTCGAACGCCCACTCGACCGTGGGGAGGACATGCAGACTCCACACAGAAGGCACTCCCAACCCAAGCCAAAAATCGAACGGGAGAACCTCTTGCTGTGAGGCAACAATGCTACCGCTGCACCACCGCGGAAGTCTGAGGTGCAGGCTGTCACTCTCCTAATTTGGACACTACAGAAGAGTCTTTGTGGGTTCTGTTCAAGCAGCTTTATTATATGCAAACACATCACGATAGAAGTTTACTGACTTTAACTTTAAGTAACTTGTATACAAACTAACTAGTGCAGTCATACATGCTCATTCTCTGGCTGCACTCTTAAAATGACACTGGAAATGGCACATGACAGGTATTTATGTGCGCACATTCAGTCCTTGATATGCTTCTTAAAGATACAGCACATACACACTGATCTACACAGGCCAAAAACAGTGGGCTATGGCTGACCAAGTTTGCAGATGACTGCAAGCTGGGCACTGTCATCAATTCCCCTAGTGATGTGGACATCCTCAAAGAGGGTTTCACCCAAACAAATGACTGGTGCCAGAGACATGGCCTCAAACTGAATGCCAAAAAATGCATTATCATCCCCTTTGGGAAGAGTGACATCCTCAGAAATTATCACATTAACAAAAGATCCTAAGCATGCAATCTGTCGTGATGGACTTGGGCATCCAGGTTGATAGCAAACTGACTTTTGACCACCATATTGCTTCTGTTGTACAGAAAGCTTTCTACATGGCCCACCTCATTAGTAAGGCTATCTCATCCAGTGACAAGGAGGTCATAACATCCCTGTATTCTTCCCTTATAAGAACCATTATTGAATACAATGCCCCCTTTTGGCATATACCTTACAAAGCACATGCAGCAGCTGGAAAGAACACAGAGGTTCCTCACCAGGAGAATCCAGGGCCTCAAACATCTACTCTACACAGATAGGCTAAAGGCCCTGTCCCTCTACTCAGTCTCATACAGACTCCTTAGAGGTGGCCTCTGTCTGGCATACAAAGCAATCTCAGTCCCCACCTTGATGGGACTGCTACATATCTGCATGCCAAGCTCCCCTTGAGTAACCCACACTCGCAACCTCAACCTGGTCTGTGACATCAATAGGACTTTTTGGTGGGACACATTTGTGTCCCAGTGACTCACCTTCTGTGGAATAGACTCCCTCTCCATGTCAAGCAAAGTACATCATTAACTCTTTTAAGGGCAACCCAGATAACTTGATGGGGAACAAAAAATACATCCCTGGGATTCCACCTGTGTCTCTGCTGGACAAGAGCATCATGTGCTGACTTGTCAGAACAAGGGCTAAATTCTTGGCTAGGCTTGTAAGGGCTTCAAGGCTAATAGCCTAGTAACTTCCTATGATATAGGCAGAGACAGAAGAGCATTCACAGATATTAAATGATGTTTTGCTAGTTTTATAGAGTGCAGAATTTAAAGTCAATGTTACATTTTTAAAGGTGACAGTACAGTCAAAAGATCGGATCCCATCCAAGAAAACAGTGCAGCATAAACATTATATGTTGTTAAAGCCACAGGTTCAATTCTCAAATAAGGAAAGAATGCAATGTAATTTACTGTAGGAGGACATTTTATATACTTGTAAATGACAAAGAAGGAAAACTCCAGAATCAGATCAGTTAACTTCTAGTAGTAAATGTGTATATGTAAATGGTTCAAGATGTTATACATTTCATGCAGAAATTGCAATTTACTAGAGCATACCAAAGACATGGACTTGAGTTATCAGATTACAGGTCAGCTCAGCGATCTGAATTAAAGACAGTATAGTAAAGGGCATTTAAATATTATTAGTAAATGTTTTTTATGCAATAACAGTTTTTTACTATTTATCTAAAGATCTGGACTACAAGGAAAATTGAAGACAGAACTACTGAAAGCATTAAATGATGTCAGCTGATAACAGATACATGTTAGACAACGGGCAGAGAATAGCATGCTGAGAAATTCTTTTGTATAAATTACAGTCTGAGGGTGACAGTGTAAAAGTTAAAAAAAATCAGCAGTTAAGATTAATTTTGTAAAGGTGCAGAAGTGCAACAAATGTTGAAGAATTAGTACAGTGTCAGATTATTACTTTAGTTTCATTAGAGCCTATAACAGGGAGAAAAGTGGCACTGAGTTCTCCATTTGATTCAGTAGTGACATTATAGTCTTTCTACTTCACAATAGTACATTATTAGTTTAGTTACAGACTTACAAGAATTTATTGATTAGTGATGCTTGTTTAGTTCAGGCAGGAAAAAAATAAATATAAATTCAGGGCAACAAGCAATGTTATTGGTTTATAAACGGTAAAGATACAAATGCTATTTTAAAAACCTGATACTGTTTTTTTGTATTTTTGCAGATACTATACAGAAAGGACAAGTATGTTACAAGAATGTTTTATGCAACTTCATTTACAAGCTTATTAAAGGTTCTATATATTCCGCCCACAGCCATGTCATAGGGGTATTAAAAGAGGTCTGGAAGCCAAATCATTTGTAATAGAGACTGACACTTAAGGACATTAATGTGGCTTCTCCAGTACTTCAGTAGTGACTGGGACAGTGCAGAGTAAGGCTGAAACGTGACAAGAGCTGTGTTGCACACATCAAGTTTAAAGAAAATTGGATTATCAGCAAGACAGAATACCATAAGAAGTGATGATTATTGTTTTTTCAATGTTTTTAAATATAAATTAAATGTAGTTAACTGCATAGATTATTCAGTACATATACGGTATGCTAATTAAATTTATGAAAATTTGCTTCAGCTATCTAAAGAAGATAATTTTTTAGAGTTAGGACATATATATATATATATATAAAATACAGATGCAGATATGTGTATTTATGCAAATGCGTTCAGCATTAAAGCAAGTATAGTAAAATATAGAAGTAGAATAGTATTTATGCAAATTAGTGACATCACAGCATGAAGTATTTCAGGCTAAATTTCAATTGCAAGTTATGTTTTCCGACAATTGCATAATAGTACCAGATTTCAGGTTTATGCTTTTATCTATATTCAAAAGCTGCTGCAAAAAAAGGTATTCCTTTAGTGTTAGTTTAGTTTTTTCCATAATATATCATATGCATGGCTATTTCAGATGTTCAGTATAAATGGGTATTACTTTAGTGTCAGTTTCAGCCATACTTCAGGATATAACATTCATACTCAGTTATTTTAAATGTTCGGTACAATACATTTCTATCATCATTACTAGACAGTTTCTACAACATGCATAAATAGTATGCTTATGTAATCAGAATGAGGTTTGCAGGATTACATCACAACTTACATCATTCAGTCATTAAGTTTAAGGGTAAAGTGACAGAACTAAAGGGCTTATCAAGATAAGTTATATAGTTACCTAAAGAATAAGTAGTAATAGTTATTTAATATACTCAAGGAATGACAGGTCAGGCTTAATTTGCTACAGAATACAATGCATATTACATAATGATTACTGTACATTAGAGAGAAAGTTAAAAGACACTGACAGAGTATGCAAAGGAACAGGTCTAAAATGCAGAAAGCATAGGTTTTAGTAAATGTACTTCTACCATTACAGCACATATATACAGAATGTTTAAGACACAAATTTAAAATGCAGACATCTATCACATCACACAAAGATTCAACAGGTAAATGAACAATTTAACAAATTCCGATGAAGATTTACAGAAACAAGTTAATATGCTTTGAGATACATAGATTATGGGGATAAATATAGAGTTTATAGACAGTTATGGATCTTGTTACACAGAGTATTTAAAATCAGTTGTAAGACATGCTAAAGAATAATTAAATCATAAAGTTAACAGACTTCAATCCAAAAGATTTTCAGATAATTAAAGAACTCCACCTTCTCTTACAGTTTAACTCAACTCTTAGGTTGCTTTTCTCCCTATAATAGGATTCCACTATTGTGTAGGTACCTGAAATCTGCTTGTACTTTATAATACTTACATTTCCTTACTTGGGTATCAAAGGAAGGGAAAGACCACCCATTTTTTTAAGCTTAACTTCTCACATAGGTTGCAGAGGAATTTGTCTACACCTGCATGACATACCGCAGACACAGAAATTTGTAGTCAGGAGCTTAGGCTGCTGTAAACAAGACAGAGAGGTGTGAAACTGTTTTCCATTGTCTTTATTGCAAAGAGAACTTACACTGAGTCACAGCTGCTTACAATGTAGCCATGCCTTTCATAGCAAAACACAGCAATTAGATCAGTCAATGGTTCAAAGGTAGTTGTCACCTCTTTTGACAAATTTACATAAACAGCATTACAGTATTGAAATGCTAAGCTTTAAACATTAAATATTTGTTTATACTGCTTTACATTTTAAAATTACTTGAATGTAGTATAAAATATGTCTGAGCCTATAGCTTAATTTTATATTAAATGCAGTTTCAATGAAAAGGAATGTTTCAGTGAAGGATACAAAGGAACTCACAGAAATAACCTTTAGTCTAAAATACTGAAAGATAAAAATGTGCTAACAGAATGTGCAATACATTGAGTACAAATAGATATTGTTTAGATGGTATGAGGCTCGGGAACCAAGATTAAAGAGGTGTGTAGAACTTCTAGGAAATGTACAGAGTTTTGGTATTATTATTATTATTAAGAGTGATTTTTTTTCTAGACAGAAGTCAGTCAGTGCAGTGCAGCCCTGTTTGTTATTGATATTTAGGAGATTAAATATATACATTCAGTACTGAGATGCAGGAGGTCAGTACAGTAAGTTTACTCCAGGTACAGACATTGGATCAAATGTCCAGCAATCCATCAATTACAGAAAGTAGTATTAATTGTGCCATTCAGCAGGAAAATAACAATTCTGAGTACAGAAGCTATAGGCAGTATAAATCTTTTCAGTTTATCAGCACTATTATTTGAGAAAGAAAAACTTGATTTGGATATTGTTGATGTCTTCTTCCACTGTATGCTGCTATTACATAATACACTTCCATTATCAGAATTACAGTGTGTACAGACCTTTATTCTAAAAAGTAGAAGAAGATTTGGCACATAAAGAAGAAACAGATATATGGCACTTGTTCAACACAGCTCTGAGTAATTAAAAGAGAAAGACATTTCTTCCAGTTATTTCCAGTATTTCTAGTATAATACAGTTCTATCCATTCTTACAAAGCAATACAGTCATGGCCATGCCCTAGAGGTCAGATCAACAGCCACAGCACATGTAACTAACTTCAACCAGGGCAGCAATTGCCATCACTGACAGACTATACAAAGTGCTGCAGCACTCTCTATTGGAATTTCCAGATAAGGTGATGGAATCCCTACCATCCCAGAAATTACTCAAATGAGGTCTGACACAGATGAGATGAAAAATGAAGCTTAACCAACAAATGGGCATCACAAAGACCATGTGAGACTTCAAGGCAGAATACTTCTTACTGTAAAAAAGGCTGCACATCCAAAAGGTGTCTTGTCAGTACAGAAAGGAATTGCACAGTACTACTCACTGTGAAGAAAATGAAAACACTCATCTATGTTAGCATGTCTGGCAGGATATTTGTATATATTCACAATTTAACTTGTACTGTGTGCCAGCATGTCTAATTGTGAAAATGTAAATATATTTTTTAAATGTTGAGTATTTCTCTGTTTAAACAGAATGTTTAAATAATCTGTCAGTGTTTTGATACAGTTCTAATTGTGCATGTTTGACAGGGAAATTCTAAAGTACTATGGAGAATCAGCTGAACAGCAGGTGATGTCATTAGAATGTTCCTGATTGCTAGGTGATTATTTGAACAGCTGATTGACATGAAAAATAACTTTTCAAACAGCTGACTGTTATTTTTAAAATAAGACAGTTTAGACTATTAAGTTGTGCAGTTAGTCAAGTGCTGAGCAGTTTGTGAAGAGTTGCAGTCAGTTACAGTGATGTGCAGTGATACCCGAAGAAAAGAGAACTCACCGAAAACTGTAAGCCTGTCTTTGCCTTGCTGTTATGTTTTAGATTAGATCAGGGGCAGTATCCCCTAGTTAGATTAGGAAATCTTAGTTATTCAGGCAGAGTTTTTCTAGAATGTTAGACTTCTATCCTACAGTTTAATTTTTAATTTCTGGTGATTGAATTCTGGTGTTTATAGGAAGTTATTGATTTAAATTCTTGTAATAATTTTACTTATTATTAAATGCTTTTCATTTCTTTACATTTCAGCTGAAAATCAATGTGTTCTTTAGATATTAGAGAGTGCTTATACATGTTTGAAACTCCTCAGGTCTCCCTGACGTCTGGCTGCTCTGTTCATAGCTATCATTTATTTTGAAATTTAATTTTCATAAGTGGACACCCTTTTAGAAGGGCATGAAGATACTCTGATTGGTGGCAGCATTACCATATTGTTTTGGGGAATGAACACAGCTGGAAATCTTCGTCAGGCTTTTCCAGAAGTGTTAGGATGTGTGAGATTTAAATTTACTTCAAGTGTGAGTGTATCAGAGGTCTTAAACTGGGACACAGTGCTCTGAAGTGTATAATAAGAAAAAACATTTGGGGTAGACAGAGGTATAAAGTCCAGTCCCAGGAAAATACAGCACGTTCCTGTTTTGCTCTTAAGAGAAAATTGTGAAAAATTACTCCTGTTAAAGTGACAGTCTCACACTGAAGTCAGTAGTGAGGATTGAAACTCCTTAGTTACTGACCCAGGATAGTAAGGGACGTCACACTCACCTTCAAAGAAACCATAAAGGATCTACATAGGTCTGAAATTATGATCAGAGCGGTAACTTTCCCAACACCTACTGCAAATGCATGTAGCTCTATTCAGTTTGTGCACATGCTGGCATGGTGGAAAACCACAGATGTCTCCCCTTGGACTTTCCACTGATTTCTTCCAAATTAGAGCTGGGGTACAGCACCTTCTCTGAAATCATATTTTATACTTTTTTTTTTTCAAGTTGCTCCCATGTCCTCTCCTCATCCACTGGATCTGACAGATCCACATTAGCATCCCCCAAGCTAATCTTGACCCATGCCTGAGGCCAGTAAGGAAACTGAGCAACCTGCATCAGTGTCACACTGGTGCCAAGGAGTGTTTTTTTCTAATTCTTCACCTGGCCTGTGCATGTACATTAACACCTTGATGGCAGGATGTGTAATGGGTATCAGGTATGAACATCCTTTCATGTCCAAAAATGGCTGACATCAACAGGACACTCCACCCACTTTTATGTAATGCTATACAGTTGTTTTCCCCCATATTCTATCTATATCATCAAGCAGCCAAGCCACTATTCACAATCAGGACACCTGAGCCATAATCAGGGATTTATTGCTGTACACCACTGGCACAGACCACCTTTACTGATCTTTGATGTGGTAGACATGAAAAATATGATCCTTGCATCTTGGTTCATCATCAGTGACTATGAAAGAATGGTTATTAGCATCAGGACATTGTCCATGTCAAGCAACCATGATAGTCACTTTCCACTCACAAACTGCTTGACAGCAGATCCAGACATATATGTACAGATATATATGTGTGTGTGTGTGTGTGTGTGTGAGTGAGTATACACACACACACACATATATATATATATATATATATATATATATATATATACATATATATGGGTCTGTATCATATCATCAATTGCTTGCTTTATTGCCGAGCTACCTAGTCACTGAATAACCTAATAATCGAACTGGAATTCATCAAAAGATTTTACTTTGTCATCTTGAAAAAAATGTGCGGTTGACACGCCTACTGGTTGTGATTTACCCATGACCTCATTGTAGTGCAATCTCAGAATTGTTATATTTAATTTGCAGGAGGTGTGGGGGGCACAGCTCCCCTGAAAAAATGTAAAAAGTTTACCTTTTACGGTATTGGCCAACTAAAATATTTTGATGACTTCCAGTTTGATGAATAGGTAGTTCGGCAATTAGGTGTTCGATAAAAAGCATTCAACGATATGAGAAATATATATATATATATATATATATATATATATATATATATATATATATATAGGTTCATGTTAGATCAACAAAAATCCACATCCCCAACGACTGGATCACCGAGATGAGATCGCAGATGCCACACATCCCCAACAAAGGTAAGTATTTGTATTACAGAACGGAATCTATTCCCGTGTCCATAATACACTTAATAAATAAACAGATACATGTATAGCAGAGGGTAAGCCCCTCTGCCCCCCCACACCCCCCTACTTTCATATACCAACTCCGAGATCGCACCACATTGTGGAAATGGGAATACATCCCATTCCACACTACTCACCATTGTCTGGGATGTGTGGTGTCGACGATCTCGTCTCAGTGATCCAGTCATTGGGGATGTGGATTTTTATTGATATAACATGAACCTATATATATATATATATATATATATATATATATATATATATATATATATAGGAATGAAATCAGAGATTTGTTCTTAACTGAAGCAAGATAATTGCCCACAACTTTTTACTACCTGGGGAGAGCCCAATGACATTTGAAGATCTACACAGAACTTTCCTGGAAGAGGTGAATCTGCCACTGCAATATTTAAACCTTAATTATGTGAGTAAAAGACTTCACAGGAAGGGAACCAGAGGCTACAAAACATATAGAAATGCTGCCAACCTACAGCCCCGTGTTCTGGAATTTCAGTGCACTGTAGATGTCTAGACAGACACATTCCTGAGACATCACAGAGGCTTGGCGTCAGTGGCTATAGTGTACAACAGGTAGGAGCCGCATATCCATAAGTCAGTTGCTGAGAACCCTGCAGGAAAAACAAATTCAAGTGCATAATCTGATTTGCCTTCTAGCAAAGTGAAAATGCATCTTCAAAACATAAGCAATAAGAAGAGAAGAGAATATGACACTTTAGAACAGAAGTAGCTATGGCAACAGTAGATTTCTGGCTGCACTCAGACATCACCTGCTGATGTGATGGACATGATGCAGCATTCATCTTTCAACTATGGTTGCAAAGCATCCACATTGGCACTGTTCTTCACATGCATGTGTGTAGGTTTTGACCATAAGGTTGAATAATTCTATTGCTAACCTCTTACCAATAAAATTGTTTGCAGCCATTTTTTAATCTTCATAAACCATTTTCATTCAGTATGAGATAGGGATTCACACAGTTCTCTAATGACATTTATTTATGTATTTATTTATTTATTACAGTTTCATGACCGGGATAGTCCACTGGGCATGGAAGAGCTCGTTTTCAGTGGATGCCCGGGGAGAAAAGCTCCACAGGATATAGATAATTTTACAATAGTTATACAAAAGTAAATTAAATTATGTAGTAGAACAGTGAAAAATACACAGATAATATACAATTTGTTAAAAAGTCGTAACATTTCTGTTCCTAGGTAATGATTTACAAAAGTGAGTTTCATGTAGTCTAAACATATTAAAAGTACGGGCATTTCAGATGAAAAAAACATGCAAGTAAAACATTTATGTACAGATGAAAAAACACGTTTTTTTTTTTTTTTTTTGGAAGTTAGAAATGTAAGGAGAGGACAGACTGAAGAAGGTGAGGTGGGAGAGGTAAAAGGAGGTATATAGTGGAGAAAGGGAGTGGGTTGGGGGGAAGTTTATGAGGTATAGGGTAGGAGAGGCAAAGGTAAGACAGCATAGTGATAGAAGATTGAGGTATATAGTGCATGGAAAATAGTGTTAAAGAGTTTATGTGGTAGGGGTACAGGAACATTCCCACTTTGAAAGGAGGCGAGATTCGAGAAGAGTTTTGAAGTTTGAGTGGCTCTGAGTATTTCGAAGGGTGGTAGAGAGAGAATTCCCCCTTTTTTTGGGGGGGGGCAATACATACAATTGCAATTTCCCAGTTGTACCACAGTCATTCACATTACAAATCAAAGTTATTTTCCCCATTCTGTACATACTTTCCATTACAGTTTCTAAGCATTGCAATCCTACTTAAAATGTTTCTGCAGTTTATACATGTACCCCTTTGTTATGAAGCCCATCTGAGTGGGACTTCATAAATGTAGGAAGCATGTAACAAATGCTGCTCTTACTGTGCAACTGCTTGTATGGGTGGAGAGTGTGAGATGTCAGAATCAATACCAGGACAATCACGTTTGCTAGTTTGTTTTCCCTTACCTCTAGTCAACACATCAAATGGGATTAGCAAATAAAACATATGGGGATGTAACTTTGGATGCAGCCTGCACATTGTCCACATCGTCATTCTCTGCTCTTATTTAGTTGAGTTATCAGCTGCTGCCAACCTACTCTGAGAAGAAGGCGTGAAAGAAGTGTCCATAGCCATTATGGAAGCAGCAAGATTGTTTTAATGACAAGGTTCTGCTAAAGCCATGTAGCGGCACTTGCTGTCAGTGAGAAAAGCTGGAAGAGAATTAAGCAAAGTCCTACTTTTTCAAGGGATGATAATGTAACAATTAAATATTAAGATGGTGAGGTACAAGCAAATAAAAAAAGTTATGCACATCTGATTTTAACCTTAGTCTAATCCACCTCCATGAAGCTAATAATGTAAATGACCATCCAATAAGTGCAGACGTAAAATATACAGTATCATCACCAAATGGATAGTGTTGTACAATGTGAAGTTAAGTGAGTACATTTGAAAATACCATTATCATTTGGCTATTGTAAGCAAAAAGAAAAAAAAGTTTGACATTTCCTTAACTATTTGAGGGTGTATAGTTATTTATTACTTTTTTTGCTTCCTTACATGGACTGTTTTATATTTTTTTTCTTTTTCAGCCCTGGAAATTGCAAATAATAATAAGAAAATAACATAATACCATTAAAATAGAAAGCCTCCATCAATTAAAGCGTCAGTTGAGAAGAGAGAATCTCAGAAATCTCTTGCAAGGATCTTATAACTAGATGTTCTAACATGTGTTAAATATGGGGCATACACCTTTACAATGCTAAGGAACAGGCTAAAGGGATTAACATACCATGCATTTAAATGCTAATAAGCTAGCTAAAGTGATTAGCAATAGCATGCCATATGACAGAGAAAATCTGATGTTGTCCTTTTTATTCTTCCTCAACATATGGGTTCAGATCTGATCCTTGGATCTGACTCGGCTGCATATATCAAACATCAGAACCAGCTCAATAGCTCCTCCCTCTACCCATAATGCCATACTCCATCCCCATTGCCTCAGATCTCATTTGCTGCCATCACAAACAGATGCAAGTTCCATTCTCAAGCTATTATAGGAGATAATTTGTGAGTTTTTTCACGTTTTAAACTTCTAAACAATCATTTTTCTAGTCTTTTGACTTACCTCCCTCTAGTTTTCGCTGGTCATTAGACAAAACCTTTTCTATACTATTTGGTAGTAACTTTTTTTTCACCATTGTTGGTATTCATGGTAGGTTATTTGTCTCTGTTACCATTGTTGGTAATTTTCTTTCACCTCCTTTTTTTTTAAATAGAAGAAATAGAAAAAAGTTGCTGTTTGTATTTGCTGTCACTTCTGGTTAAGTGTTGGTCCCTGAATTATTTTTATTATGTCAGACAAACCTACAGGAATTAAAACATGTACTTCTTGTAGGTGTAAGATCCCCAACTCACATGGCCATAAGGAATGCATTTATTCCCTTGGGGCCAGGCACTTGGCCACATCTTGCAAAGTCTGCCCTACCTTTAATCCGACAGCCCTGGCAAATAGTCAGAATAAGGTCATTTTAGGCGGTCTTCTTCCCTCTACTACTTCATCAGAGGCTCAACCCCCCCCCCCAAGACTAGCAAGTGTGCTCCTTTGGAGCACAGTAAATGCTCTCCATTAAAGTCCCTTAGGTCTTCATCAGAGTCAATAGATATAACTGGCGAAACCAAAGGTAAAACCACCATCAGCTTTATTAGGACCAATGACTCACACCAAACATTGGTCCTAATAAAGCTGATGGTGGTTTTACCTTTGGTTTCACCAGTTATATCGATTTACATGTTCATTGTGCTGTTTTGGAATATTTACTTCATCAGAGACACCTTCAAAAAACACGCAAAAATCAGATCCAAAGCCTTTGGATCCTAAGGCTTCAGCTCTAACCATTATTATGATAAAACCAACAGTCCCCCCCCTTGGATCCAAAGTCATCAGATCTGAAGCTTGGAACATCTTTTAAGAGTGCAACTCCAAAATTTTCCATAAAGCCAATTTTGCTCACCTTGCCTGCTCAGCTCTTTCAAACTCCAAGGAAGCATTCAAGGCTGCCATCCACCTCTTCCTCTAAGTTCTGCAGAAACTTGTCAGAAGCAGATGTGGATAGGATGATGCAAAAGTTCTTCAGAGCCAGATGGGCGTCTTACAAGCTCCAACGCTTATTGGATCCGTGAGTATGCCTGTCACATCAAAGACCATCCTATCTTATTCTCTAATCCATCCAGTGGTTTCAGAGTCTCAGAATCCAAGATCCCCAAGATGTTCGATGTCAGATCAAAGGAAAGTTTCTTTCTCCACTCTGATTGCTTCCTTGACTGGTTCTGCTCTGAGACCCTCAGATTAGAACAGGTCTCAGAGCCGAAGTGTCAGTGTCAGATCTGAGGGGATAGGTTAGGCTCTGATTTTGTCAGATCCATCCCTTCCCCCTCAGAGCCTTGGCCCTGAACAGTTTGGATCCGATTCCACCCCCAAGGCTCAGATCCAGGAGTGGCCTAGATCTACCGTCTTCGGGAGCTTTGGCTCTGAGAGGGTGGGTCAAAGCTTCTAGTGGTCCATTGGCTTTTGAGGTGGTGGAAAGGGCTTTTTCTCTCCAAAGAGAACCGTCTTCTTATATTTCAGATCCTACCCCTTTTCTCTCATCAGTTCAGAGCTCTGAGCTGGTCAGGCCTATTCCACAGGTGCAGCCAGTTCCAATAAGTCTCCAGTCAGTTCTAGTGGAGGAGCTTCCCCCTCTCTTCCAACATCTCTCTAGAACACACCCCTCGGAGCAGGTGCACTGGAACAGAATGTGCAAAAGGAGACACAGACTCCCCATGGAGTCTCTCATGGAGGATAAAGACTTTGATGAAGGAGAGGGATCCCTCCAGGTCACCACTGGATGACATCTCCTTTGGAGATATTTTAGAGATCCTGAGACAGAAAGATGGTTTTGTTGTCCCAAAATCTGTCGTAGGAAGAATCAGTGGTCTTGGAGGCTTTTGGTTCTGGCCCATCTAAGTCTTGGGTAACCCCCTCAGTGGATGAACTTATTGATCTGGTTTCTTGATGGACAAGGAAGGAGCTGGATATGGTTGAGCCCATCCCCAAATGTCCCAACAAATGTTGATCCTGCCTACAGACAGACCCCATTGGAGCAAAGGAGTCCCAGTTGATGCTAGGCTGGTGGTGGCATCCACTAAGAAAGAGCTTGCAGAACAGAGCTCTTCTGTCCATCCTCCTAACAGAGAGAGTCCAGAGCGCTGGATATATTTGGAAAGTGAGTGCTTGCCTTAGCTACCTTCACTCTTAGATCATTGAACTACCTGGCATGCTTTACTAGATTTCAGAGAAAATTGATCAAAGAATGTTCAAATATGTTCTCAGAGTCCATGTCTGCTGAGGATTTCAAAAGGACATCCTGTCAACTAGCCACTCCTTTATCTATATCATAAACTTTGATGAGGTTAATCTCCCACACAGCTGAAGGTACCTTACGAACAATATTCCTACTTAAGAGCGAACCTGTAAGCTATTCTAAAAACTATAGACCAATAACTGCGCTAAGGCATTTCAATTGTCTTAAATGCTTGTCTTGTTCAGACTTTTCTCCCTGTGAATTGCTGTTATTTAACTTACTTTAGCTGGTGTTTTTTGTCTTAAATTTATTGTTATCTTAGTTTCTGGTTTATCTGAATTTATGTTCTCACTGTTGCTTTCAGTGCTTACAAACTGCATTTACAACTGCATGGGCTATTTTTAGTAGAGTTAAAAATGATGCAATAACTGATACATTTGTGTATATATGTTGGTTTGTGCAAATATATCTTTCCTAATTTTATATATATTACTAGCCTATTTCACTCACTGACTCCCTCAGCTTATCTTTCTATTCTCCTCACTCTTGTCTTACTACCTATGTCTTCTTTCTTTCCTCAGGCTACTGTCTGTTTCTCTTCTACTCATCCCCCCACTGTAATATACTTAACCCTACTCCAGTCTCTGTAACCCTGTGTGCACATATATGTTTAAAGACTACATTATTTGTAATGTGCTTTTACTCTTTCTTTTTTTAGGCTGGTACTGCAGCTTTGACCAATAGTGTGCAACAATCCTACTACCCAGCCAGAACTGAACTTCACATTCTCTACCCAGCCCACTACATTAATGTATGTTTTCACTGTTTTTTGCTTTGTATCCCCCTGCCTTATTTGTGTTTAAACTAAATGTAAGCACATCACCAAACCAGAACCTCTTAGCTTTTCTCTTACCCTCTTTTTATATGGTATCTCCATTCTTCTGTCTGGACTCCTCTTAGCTAGAGTGCCATCCCCCTTTCTACTCTCATCTATTGTTCCCTTTCTCCCCCCTTTTTTGTAGTCCACTATTCTCTTATCCCAAGTTTCTAACCATCCCTCACTCCTTCTATTCACTCAATATTCAGCCACTTCCAGTTGTCTATCACCTGTTACCCATATCCTAATTAATTCTAACTCTATTCTAAGCAATTCTGTCATCCACACCCCAGCTTCCCCACCCCCTTCAACTACTGTCTTTCTTTAGATTATCCTCCTAGACACTCTAAAACCTTTTCTTTCTCTATTAAAATACTTACAGTTTCACTGATTGTTTTTCTTCAGTTTTCAGTTGTCACTCAAGACTTGGTCCAACTCACTCCATTCACCTCTGCTTCGCTCGGGCTCACTCCACTCCCCTACCCTAACCCCACTCCCACACACCCCCTACACTAATTTCATACTCTACCCCCTTTGACCACACCCCTTTTCCCCTCCCGACTTCCTCCCTAATCTTCCATTCAACAATCACTTCCTCCATACTTAAAAAAAAACATCATATTAAGGAACCTCTACATAGTTTTACTTCACCACCACTTCTTTTAATTGGTCATTCTAATACCTACCTATTTCCCTTGCCTACCATGCAATGTTTCCCCCAAAACTTACATTTTCTAAAAGCTTCTTAGTTATTATTCTTTTCTCTCCCTTCCTCTATCTTACCTCTATTGCCACTTCTTATCAATGCACTTTGACACACTATACACACTGAGCAGAGTGGATAAGAGTTGTTGACCGCAGCTGTTAGCTGAGATATATAAGTATCCTGTTTTTTTTTCGATTATTTATACAGACTATTGTTTTTAACAATTAATATATAGCACTTTTATTGTCTGCTTTTTAGTCTTCGAGTGTATTTTATTGCTATTAACTAATCTGCACAAGTAACTGATTTGTCTGCAGTTAAAAGCATTCTGTATCTTTACAAATCTTTATCTGTTTGTGGCTTTCTCTAGTGCTACTGGCTGTAGGCTATTGTTTCTAGCTGAAGCCTCTCTTTAACTTGGCTATATTGTGTTAATAGTCTGCTGAGTGGGGGCTGGTTCTTTTGTGTTCTTGTAAAAAAAAAGTTGTTCTTCTGGTATTTAAGCCCTAACTTTGATAGGGTTTCTGTCTATACACACTGAGCAGAGTGGATAAGAGTTGTTGACCGCAGCTGTTAGCTGAGATATATAAGTATCCTGTTTTTTTTTCAATTATTTATACAGATTATTGTTTTTAACAATTAATATATAGCACTTTTATTGTCTGCTTTTTAGTCTTCGAGTGTATTTTATTGCTATTAACTAATCTGCACAAGTAACTGATTTGTCTGCAGTTAAAAGCATTCTGTATCCTTACAAATCTTTATCTGTTTGTGGCTTTCTGTAGTGCTAGTGGCTATAAGCTATTGTTTCTAGCTGAAGCCTCTCTTTAACTTGGCTGTATTGTGTTAATAGTCTATTGAGTAGGGGCTGGTTCTTTTGTGTTCTTGTAAAAAAAAAAAAAGTTGTTCTTCTGGTATTTAAGCCCTAACTTTGATAGGGTTTCTGTCTATACACACTGAGCAGAGCGGATAAGAGTTGTTGACCACAGCTGTTAGCTGAGATATACAAGTATCCTGTTTTGTTTCAATTATTTATACAGATTATTGTTTTTAACAATTAATATATAGCACTTTTATTGTCTGCTTTTTAGTCTTCGAGTGTATTTTATTGCTATTAACTAATCTGCACAAGTAACTGATTTGTCTGCAGTTAAAAGCATTCTGTATCTTTACAAATCTTTATCTGTTTATGGCTTTCTGTAGTGCTAGTGGCTATAGGCTATTGTTTCTAGCTGAAGCCTCTCTTTAACTTGGCTATATTGTGTTAATAGTCTGCTGAGTAGGGGCTGGTTCTTTTGTGTTCTTGTAAAAAAAAAAAAGTTGTTCTTCCGGTATTTAAGCCCTAACTTTGATAGGGTTTCTGTCTATACACACTGAGCAGAGTGGATAAGAGTTGTTGACTGCAGCTGTTAGCTGAGATATATAAGTATCCTGTTTTTTTTTCGATTATTTATACAGATTGTTTTTAACAATTAATATATAGCACTTTTATTGTCTGCTTTTTAGTCTTCGAGTGTATTTTATTGCTATTAACTAATCTGCACAAGTAAATGATTTGTCTGCGGTTAAAAGCATTCTGTATCTTTACAAATCTTTATTTGTTTGTGGCTTTCTGTAGTGCTAGTGGCTATAGGCTATTGTTTCTAGCTGAAGCCTCTCTTTAACTTGGCTATATTGTGTTAATAGTCTGCTGAGTAGGGGCTGGTTCTTTTGTGTTCTTGTAAAAAAAAAAAAAAGTTGTTCTTCTGGTATTTAAGCCCTAACTTTGATAGGGTTTCTGTCTATACACACTGAGCAGAGTGGATAAGAGTTGTTGACCGCAGCTGTTAGCTGAGATATATAAGTATCCTGTTTTTTTTCGATTATTTATACAGATTATTGTTTTTAACAATTAATATATATCACTTTTATTGTCTGCTTTTTAGTCTTCAAGTGTATTTTATTGCTATTAACTAATCTGCACAAGTAACTGATTTGTCTGCAGTTAAAAGCATTCTGTATCTTTACAAATCTTTATCTGTTTGTGGCTTTCTCTAGTGCTAATGGCTGTAGGCTATTGTCCCCACCCTCCCGCCCAGTTGGTGTGTTGCTCTTATACTTGGTGGCTTTGCAGTTGCCTGCCCCTACAGTAAATCTGATCTTTGACACTCCTCCCAGTCTAGTGTCATTAGCTCATTCTACCTAGTACAGAGAGAACATTTGATAAGGCCTTCGTGTTTCTCCTTTTTCCCTTTCAAAAAAAAAAAAAAAAACTTTTTTTTTTGCCTGAACCTCCTTGTGTTCTGACTGTGCTTCTCAAACATTTTGGAAATATAGAGTATATTTAAGAGCATTTATTATAACTGTAATTGCCTTAATATTGCTACAACTCAAGTGCTCTAGGTTGCACTGCATCTGAAGTGTTTGTGTGTTTTAGCTGCTTTTCTGTATATATAGACTTCTCTGTTTCTTTAACTAAATAAGCTCTGCAAAGTTGTTTTATTGCATTCCTGCCTGTATTTCTGAGTTTTTTTGCACTTCTAAAGTTTGTTTTTGCTTAGTTTAACCGGTAGGCTATACACTCAAGTGTGCTAGCCGAATTAAAGCATTTACTGTGTTTCTGTACCTAATTTCTGCTACTTTGTAAAAAAACAAACAAACAAAAAAAATCCTTGTTTCCTGCCTTTACTGAACTAGAATAGTCCAGTCTTCAGGTATTGCTGATCTCTGGGCTGTGTCATAGTTCCTGTGTTGCCCATATCCTTATTTGGATAGGAGGAAGCTTCTTTGTTCACCAGTGAGAATGGGGAGCTCTGAGCAGCCTATCTGTCCCTTGAGGAGTGGTTCCAGCCCAGTGACCTGAAGCTTATTGGCCGTTATGGGCCATTTCCTATCTCTTTCTAGCCCCCTGCTTTAAAGCCAGCTTTTGTGCTTGTAATTTAAAGTTTGTCCTGTTTGTTGCATTTACCTGTTGAGGCTACACACTCAAGTGCGCTAGCCTGCGTTACATATTTATTGCATTTTTTTGCTGTTTGTTGCAAAAAAGAAAAAAAAAAATATCCTTGTTTCCCATCTTTCCTGACCTAGAGTAGTCCAAATACAGGCTTTGCTGTATTCTGGACTTTTGGAAAGTTCCTGTGTTGCCCATTTCCTTTCTTGGATAAAGGGAGGCTTCTTTGTTCACCAGTGGCAGTGGGGAGCTCAGAGCAGCCTATCTATCCCTGGAGGAGTGTTCCCAGCACAAGAATCTGATAGTCTATTGGCCGTTTTGGGCCATTTTCTAGCTCTTCAAGTCCCCCTGTATAAAACCCACTTTGGTGCGGTTTGTGCGCTTGTTACTACTCAGCCAAGCTCCTTGTGGTCCTGCAGAGTGGTGCTAGCAGCACAGAGGCTAAAAGAGTGACTGCTAACCTGATAAAAGTGTTTTTTTCCTGCTACTACCTGGACAACTGTCCAATCTAGCTAAACTGCAAGTATTTCTGCTTCTTGAACTGTTTTAAATTTTTTAAAGTTGTTTTTGCACCTGCACTTTTAAAGTTTGTCCTGTTTGTTGCATTTACCTGTTGAGGCTACACACTCAAGTGCGCTAGCCTGTGTTACATATTTATTGCATTTTCCTGTTGTTTGTTGCAAAAAAGAAAAAAAAAAATTCCTTGTTTCCCGTCTTTCCTGACCTAGAGTAGTCCAAATACAGGCTTTGCTGTATTCTGGACTTTTGGAAAGTTCCTGTGTTGCCCATTTCCTTTCTGACCTGAAGCTTATTGGCCGTTATGGGCCATTTCCTATCTCTTTCTAGCCCCCTGCTTTAAAGCCAGCTTTTGTGCTTGTAATTTAAAGTTTGTCCTGTTTGTTGCATTTACCTGTTGAGGCTACACACTCAAGTGCGCTAGCCTGCGTTACATATTTATTGCATTTTTTTGCTGTTTGTTGCAAAAAAGAAAAAAAAAATTATCCTTGTTTCCCATCTTTCCTGACCTAGAGTAGTCCAAATACAGGCTTTGCTGTATTCTGGACTTTTGGAAAGTTCCTGTGTTGCCCATTTCCTTTCTTGGATAAAGGGAGGCTTCTTTGTTCACCAGTAGCAGTGAGGAGCTTGGAGCAGCCTATCTATCCCTGGAGGAGTGTTCCCAGCACAAGAATCTGGTAGTCTATTGGCCGTTTTGGGCCAATTTCTAGCTCTTTCAAGTCCCCCTGTATAAAACCCGCTTTAGCGTGGCTTTGCGCGATTTTGTGCATAGTGCAGCATCGGGCAGCGCCGCTTAATTGGGTTTAAACCATTCTCAGCTCCACAAAGTCTGCTCTTCACTTTTTCCCTTAGAACTGATCTAGTTCTCATAATAAACACCCTATTCCCACTCTAAAGCCTGGCACTTGCTCACTAAAGCAATTATATAAGTCAGCACTAAAAAATTAAAAGCACTATACCCTCACAAACTCCCCTTGAGTACTTTGTTCCCCATTGGCCCTTTTTTTCAATTATAAAGGAATTCCCAATACTATTCTAGCATGTCCAAAGGTCAGTTGTCAATCTCCTCTCCGGTCCAGCTGGTGAATCTGGGAATATTGAGGCAATGTTACAACTGCCTCATGTACACAGACAACCCTCTCCTCCTCCCAACAAATTCCAACACATGTGAGAGATGCAACCATATAGCCAAACTGGAGGCTAAGCTCTCAACTCAGTACTGGCGTAACCAGTCAGGAGGAGAAGGAAACCACACTCACTACAATTCTAGTCTCACATAGACCTACCACGACAGCAAACCAAACACATAAACACACAAAAACATACTCGGAGGCTCTAAATAAAAATCTGCCTAAGCAGCAGAGACCTCCAAAGCAGAGACCCAAGCAACCGCTACCCCAAAACAAAACACGTGCAACACATAGCTCACAAAGCCAGTGTGCCGAACAGTCACAGCCCTTAAGGCTAAGCAACACACCTGATACACTTGCATAGGTGACTATCATCAGGCACACTGACGTCCCGCTCACCAGGCTGAACAAGGAGAAAGTCACGGTGAGCTGCCTGTCGAGCGCTAGGATCCACCACATAACACAAGCACTCAGGTCACTCCAAGGCAAGTCAAGTACAAATATGACTCAGTCATTGTCCATGCTGGTGTGAATGACCTGAGACGTACCTCCCTGGACTGCATGAAAAGAGACATAGAGGAGCTCTCTGAGCATGTAGCCCAGGCCGGTATGACCCTGACCTTGAGTAGCATCTTACCCTCACCAAGAATGATGCCACAATATGAAGACAAGATGATCAATTTCAACAATTGGCTTAAGTATTGGTGTCATTCAAAGGGGATCCAATGCCTGTCTGCCTGGGATGACATGCTCGACAAGCCACGGTGCTTCGCTAGGGACGGCTTGCACCTGTCACCCCTGGGCTTTCGGATATTGGCAAAGGCTCTTGCCACCCCCATAGTGCCTTTTTTAGGCAAGGCTCAAAAGACAAACCCACCTCCATAGGTATCACAAGGGATAAGAAACTAAGAGTAATGCTACTCAACGCCAGAAGTCTAAACCTCAAGGTGCACGCACGCACGCACTCGAAACTCTCCTTAGCATGGAGAACATCGATATCTGTGCAGTAACAGAAACCTGGTTCAAGGCTCCCGAGAGCACCCCAGCACTACCAGGTTATACCTCATACCATGTTTTTTGGCCCCAAAACTTGTACCGAACCACAAAGGGAGGGGGAGTATCAATATTCATCAAAGATACCCACACCTCCAGGTTGGTGGCACAGCACGAAGCATCAGAGACTATCCATGTGCAACTAACAGTGGGTAAAACTGCCTTCCAGTTTATAGCCTGCTACAGACCACCCTCCCAAACCCAGGAACCCCACTCGGCCTTCCTGAGAACACTGAAAAATATGAAGGTCTCTCCAAACACCATTATATTGGGCGACTTCAACTACCCTAACATAGACTGGGAGCATTAATCTAGCTCCAACACCCTAGCTAGAAGGTTCCTAGAATTTATAAACTCAAATGCTATGGAACAACTTGTTGCTACTCCCACAAGAGTGGAAAACATACTGGACCTGATCATCACCAACACGGGGACTCTATGCTCCAGACCAGAAGTGTATCCCTCACTGGTAAGATCAGACCATAAACTAATCTCACTAGATATTCACATCCCGACCCCAGCCCCTGCCCAGAAAACCACAGTGAAAACCTTCTCTAAAGCAAATTTCACACTCCTCAAAACCGAGGTGGAATCCTTCGCCCCCGGGCCTGTGGAAAATATGGCCCAGACCGCAAAATCCTTTATAAACGCATTCTATGAACACCTTCAGGAATGCATGGATCATGCAATCCCAAATAAAACGAAGACCCAATCCTCCAAAGTTAGGCGTCCTGTCTGGTGAAGCTACTACATGATTGAGCAAAATCCCAAAAAGGGAAGGCATCTCTGATCAGTATTAGCAAAAAACTACAGGCACTCATAAAATCGTCTAAGGCCAGCTTCAAGAGAAAAATTGCACAGGACACTAAGGATAATCACAAGGTTTTCTTTAGTTATGTTAGGAACCTGGGTGGGAATTCCCAGATATGCTCAGAATTAGTCCAAAATGACAAAAAATACACCAAACCCACAGACAGTGCCAACATCCTAGCTGACAGGTTCAGCGCAAACTTCTCCCCCCCCTTCCCCACCAAAAGGGCAAATATCTATCCCAGCAGAGTGCTGCCCCCCTGACATCTCAGATGCTCAGGTAAGAGCCGCCCTCTCCAAAGCAAAAACCACAGCATCAATGGGACCAGACGGTGTCCCGGGCTGCGTCCTACATGAACTCCAAGAAGAACTAAACCCAAACATAAAACTACTGTTCAATCTCAGCCTTACTACAGGATATGTACCCAAAGAGTGGCGTACAGCAACAGTGGTCCCTCTCCACAAAGGTGGTGCCTCAGCAGATCCTGGAAACTATCACCCCATAAGCCTGACTAGCTTGGTCTGCAAAGCTATGGAAAGGATCATCATGGACCTCATAAATAAAAATATTGGGGACCTACAGACACTGGATCCTACCCAGTTCGGCTTTGTTAAAGGCAGATCCTGCCTCTTAAACCTGGTTGATTTCTTTGAAACAGTCACCAAGGCCATTGACGAGGGGAAGGTGGTCCACACAGCCTACCTGGACCTTGCAAAAGCCTTCGATACAATACCCCACTCGGGTATTATAGATAAGCTCACCAGCTTAAATATAAACCCCTATGTCACTAGATGGGTTGCAAACTGGCTCAAGGACAGAACCCACATGGTTTGAATTGCTGGAGCCATGTCAGACTCCAAACCAGTTACAAGTGGCATCCCACAAGGCTCAGTCCTGGGACCTCTCTTGTTCGGTATATATTTCTTGGAGGTACAGGCTAACACGGAAGGACTGTGGCTGACCAAGTTCGCAGATGACTGCAAACTGGGCGCCATAATCGACTCTCCAGCTGACACAAGCATCCTACAAAAGGGCCTCATAGAAACAGACAACTGGTGCCAGAGCCATGGCCTCAAGCTAAACGGCAAAAAGTGTATAGTCATCCCCTTTGGCAAAAACAAAGTGCCCACAAATTACCACATAGGTGGTAATCCATTAAGTATGGAAGAAGTAATTAGGGACATGGGGACCCAAGTTGATAGCAATCTCTCATTTGACAACCACGTGGCCAAAGTGGTTAGAAAAACATTTTATATAGCCCACCTAATCATGAAGGGATTCACATCTAGATCAGGGAGGTCATCGTGCCTCTTTACTCATCCCTCATCAGGCCCATAATTGAGTACAATGCCCCTTTTGGGATGTACCTTATCAGACACCTGCAGCAGCTGGAAAGACCCCAAAAGTACCTCACCAAGAGGATCAAAGGGCTCAAACAGATGCCATATGCTGCCCGGTTAAAGAAACTCCAGCTCTACTCAGTGGCATACCGCCTGCTCAGAGGCGATCTGTGCCTGACGTATAAAGCCATGTCCAACCCGGAATTAATGGACATGCTGCACCTCAGAAAATCCAAATCCCATCGAGCTACACGCTCGAGAGACTTGAACCTCAGCACTGAAATAAATAGGACATGCTGGAGGGACAGATTCATAACCCAGAGGCTCCCTTCACTCTGGAATAAAATCCCAGTCCAGGTTAGGCAGAGTCCCTCATTGACTCTCTTCAAGAGGAATCTTGATGAGTGGATGGGAGATAGTAGGTTTACCCCGGGTATCACTTCTGTGTCACTGTTAGACAGAGGCACAGTATACTAACCTCGAAAAAGGGCATAGCAAAATTAATTTAAAATGGGTGGCGAAAGCCAAATACACTCTGACTAGGCTTATAAATGCCCTAGGGCAGATAGCCTAGTATGAACCTATGAATAGTCCCCACCTATTACCTACATCCAAACCAATCACTCTGCCACCTACTTTTTCCATATAGCCCCTACTATTTTTCATCTCTCTGCCTACACTTTGCATAAAATAAAGATATTCCCACTATCCACACTCCCATTAAAACTAAAACAAAAAGCTACCTCCATCTTAACTAGCACATTTCTCTCAGTGTACACATTCTAAACCTACTGTCAGGTAACATTCATCCCAACCCTGGACCTAACCTCAACTCCTCCCTCCCTACTTACTCCTCTCACCCCCCAATCTCCACCTCCAGCACACCTCCTCAGAGTCTCACATCCACATCCATCAAAAATCTATCTATTCTATCTATGAGCATTCAAAGTATCATGAATAAAATTTCCATTTTTTATGCCTGGATCTCCCTACACACCCCTGATATTCTCACCCTGTCTGAAACTTGGCTTAAACCGCCCATATCCAACTCTGAATTTCTTCCCCCAGGCTATAACATTTTCCAGAAAGATAGACTAGAGAAAAAAGGTGGAGGTGTTGCTATACTCTATTCCAATCAGCTCTCCCTCTACCCTCTATCTATCTCTCTTCCAAACTTCTATCTTGCTGAAGTACTCATTGTCAGTTGTAAATTGAACAATCACAAGAACTAGCTATTGTTTCTATTTATATCCTCCAAGTACCAACATTCTTGTCGTGGCGCTCCTTCTCTCCTGGATCTCTCAGACTATCTCTTGTGAAACAGTAATTGTAGGCAATGTTAACATTGACTGGAGTGCCCTTGACACAGATTCCCCTAACACCTCTATTAACCTCTATGGCTTCTCCCAGCTAATCACTACTCCTACTCATCAAAGGTATAATGAGCTCTGTAATCTAACAAAAATAAGGTCACCCTCAACAAGAAAATTGTTTTTCAAAAACCACTAAACAATCCCCACTCCAACCCTCCAAAATTTTGAAAGTTTGTTTATAAGCTGCTACATCCTGGAAGTCCCTCATCACCAAACCCATGCCCTAATAGCTCTTACATTCATACTGCTACATTTCTAAATTCCTTTTTCATTGACTCTATCTGTAATCTAACTAAAAATGACACCATTACCCACCCCACTTTCCCTCCATCTACTCAAACAACTTCTTTCTCTTTTTAAACCTGTCCCTACAACCTATATGAAATCACTTCTTAGAAAACTTAAAACATATTCTCCATCAGTCAACAACCTTCCTCCTCAGTTCCTAAAAATTGCTGCCAATTCTATCGCTTACCCCATCCCCATAGTAGTAAATAGATCCAACAAAGAAAACACTGTACTTGACATCTGCAAGAAATTTTATGTCATTCCTTTACACAAAGGTGGTTTCTCAACTGACCCTTCAAATTTCAGGCCAACTGCCATTCTGTCTCTCGTCAAAAAATGCATTCATAAATAGTTCCTTGATTACCTTCTGCTAGAAAATCTCCTCACCCCTACACAGTATGGTTTTCACCCAAAGGACAGTACAGCTACTGCTATGACATCCTTCACAAACTCTATCACTAACTCTTGTGACAATAATAAGTTAGTCTGATTTCTACTTCTGGACATATCCAAAGCCTTCAGTATTGTTTACCACAGACTAGTTATATCCAAGCTAACTACCTTTAATGTCTCCAACTCTGTACTTTCTTGGTTCTCCAGCCACCTCTCCAACAGATTTCAAGCAATTAAATGGCAATCTAACTTCTCGTCCTTCTTACCTGTACAAACAGGGGTACCCCAAGGCTCCATCCTTGGACCCCTATTATTTAATATATTCATTGATGACCTCCACTCATACAATATGCTGATGAGTCCACAATCATCTCCTGTTCAGACAATATCTCTCATCTTCACACCCTCACCCAAGAGTCTCTGCACCCAACCGAAAAATGGCTAACTTCCAACCAACTTCTACTTAACCCTAAGAAAACTAAACTTCTCCTATTCCTCCCTAAATCTCTCCAACATCACAAAGCTACCTTTATGGTCTCCTCCCTAAATAACACTATCATCTCTGTTGAACCTCACACTAAACTTCTAGGAGTTATTATTGATGACCAGCTAAAGTTTGATCACCATATTCAGCAGTGCATTATAGGTTCATAGGTTCATACTAGGCTATCTGCCCAAGGGCATTTATAAGCCTAGCCCATAGTTATGTGGCTTTTGCCACCCCTTTAGTTTGAATAAAAACTATGCCTATCATTTTTCTGTGCCTCTGTCAAGCAGTGACACTGAAGTAATCCCTGGGGTATATCTGCGATCTCCCATCCATTGGTCAAGATTCCTCTTGAACAAGGCCAGCGAGGTGCTCTGCCTCACATGTACCGGGATTTTGTTCCACAGCATAGGGAGTCTCTGGGTGATGAATCTGTCCCTCCAGCACGTTCTATTTATAACCGTGTCAAGGTTTAAGTCTCCGCCCTTGTGGTTCTGAGGGATCTAGATTTTTGAGGTGAAGCATATTCATCAAATCTGGGTTTGACATGGCCTTATATGTCAGGCACAGGTCACCTCTGAGCAAGCGGTATGAGACTGAATAAAGCTGGAGTTCTTTCAGTCGGGCAGCATAAGACATATTTTTGAGACCCTTTATCCTTTTGGTGAGGAACTTTTGGGGCCTTTCAAGCTGCATCAGGTGTCTGGTCAGATACATTCGAACGGGCATTGTACTCAATCATAGGTCTAATGAGTGATGAGTACAGGGGACGATGACCTCCTTGATCTAGATGTGAATCCCTTCATGATCAGGTGGGCGATATAGAAGGTTTTCCTAACTACTTTAGCAACATGAGTGTCAAACGAAAGACTACTGTCAACTTGGGTCCCCAGATCCCTGATGACTTTTTCTGTGCTCAGTGGATTGTCACCTATATGGTAGCTAGGGGTAACCTTGTTTTTCCCAAGGGTATGACTATGCATTTTTGGCGTTTAACTTCAGGCCATGGCCCTGGCACCAGTTATCCGTTTCTGTGAGGCCCTTCTGGAGGATATCTGTGTCAGATGTGTTTTCGACTATGGCGCCAGTTTGCAGTCATCTGCAAACTTTGTCAGCCATAACCCTCCTGTGTTTGCTTGTACTTCAGAAAAGTAGATGCCGAACAAGAGTGGACCCAGGACTGAGCCCTGTGGGACACCACTTGTGACAGGCTTTGAGTCTGACATGGCTCCAGCAACTCTGACCCTGTGGGTTCTGTCGCTAGCCAGTTTGCAACCCATCTTGTGATGTATGGGTTTACATTCAAGCTGATGAGTTTTTCGATGATACCTGAGTGGGGTATTGTGTCGAAGGCCTTTGCCAGGTCGAGGTAGGCTGTATGGACTGCCTTTCCTCATCAATGGCCTTGGTGACTGTCTCAAAAAGTCAACCAAGTTTAAGAGGCAGGATCTGCCTTTGACAAAGCCAAACTGGGTTGGATCCAAAGTCTGCAAGTTCCCTATGTCTTTATTTATGAGTTCCATTATGATCCTCTCCATGGCTTTGCAGATAAGGCTTGTCAAGCTAATGGGGCGGTAATTTCCAGGGTCTGTGGAGGCACCGCCTTATGAAGTGGGACCACAGTCGCCGTGCGCCACTCCTTGGGTACGTATCCTGAGGTGAGGCTAAGATTAAACAGCTGTCCTAACTGTGGGTTTAATTCCTCGTTGAGTTCATGAAGCACACAGCCGGGGACACCATCCGTCCCATGGATGCTGTGTTTTTGCCTTAGTGAGGGCAGTTCTCACCTGGGCGTTGGAGATGTTTGGGGGCTACTATCCTCTGGAATAGATACCTCTCCTTTTGGGGGGGGAGAAGTTTGCACTGAACCTGTCAGCCAGTATGTTAGCAATGTGTGTAGGTTCAGTAATTTTCACATCATTTTGAACTAATTCTGAGCATATCTGGGAGTTTCCTCCTAGGTTTCTAACATAGCTAAAGAAGGCCTTATGATTGTCTTTAGAGTCCTTGGCGATTTTTCTCTCAAAATTTGCCTTGGATGTTTTTATGAGAGCTCTTAGTTTTTTACTTATAATGATCAAAGGTGTCTTACCTTTCAAGGATTTTGCTCTATCTTGTAGTAGCTTCCTCCTTTTGTTGTAGAGCTTGTTTATGGCTGGGGTCCACCAGACTGGACGCTTGCCTTTGGTACAGAGAGTCTTAGTTTTGTT
This sequence comes from Protopterus annectens, assembly GCF_019279795.1. Classification (NCBI taxonomy): domain Eukaryota; kingdom Metazoa; phylum Chordata; order Ceratodontiformes; family Protopteridae; genus Protopterus; species Protopterus annectens. The sequence goes on along the minus strand of NC_056747.1, from coordinate 1,193,995,396 downwards.
TGGGATTGCCTGATCCATGCAGTCCTGTAGGTGCTGGTAGAAGGCATTTGTAAGTGATTCAGCGGTTTGAGTAATGTTTACCACTGGCTCAGGGGCCTTAAAGGAGACCACACTAGTTTTTAGAAGTGTGAAATCGGCTTTTGAGAAGTTTTTCACTGTGGTCTTTTTGTTTCAGGTGGGGCGGGATGAGGACCTCCAGCGAGATTAGTTTATGATCTGATCTCACCAGTGAGGGGTATACTTCGTGTTGAACATTTTGATCCCATGTTCGTGATGATGAGATCAAGTATGTTTTCACCTCTTGTGGGGATGGTGACTAGTTGTTCCATGGCATTTGAGTTTATGAACTCCAGGAATCTTTGGGTTAGAGTGTTCGGGCTTGAGTAGTGTTCCCATTCTATATTAGGGTAGTTGAAGTCACCTAGTATGATGGTGTTTGGAGATACATTTATCCACTCCAATGTCTTCAGGAAGGCCATGTGAGGTTCCTGAGTTTGAGAGGGTGGCCTGTAACATGCTACAAATTGCAGAGCAGTCTTGCCTATGGTTAATTGCACCTGGATGGTCTCCGATGCATCGCGTTGCCACCAACCTTGAGGTGTGGGTGTCCTTTATGAATATGGACACCCCTCCTTTCTTGGTGTTGTCCGGATTTTGGGGCCGGAACGTATGATATGAGGTGAAACCTGTTAGTGCTGGGGTGCTCTCAGGAGCCTTGAACCAGGTTTCTGTCACAGCACAGACATCGATGTTCTCCATATTGAGAAGGGCCTCGAGTGCGTGCATCTTGAGATTGAGACTTCTGGCATTGAGCAGCATTACCCTTAGTTTTTTTCCTTTTTGGTGTTCTAGGGTGGTAGGTTTAGAATTTGAGCCTTGCCTAAAAAAGGCACTATGGGGGTGGCAAGAGCCTTTGCCAATATCCGGAAGCCCAGGGGTGACAGGTGCAAGACTCTTCTAAAGTTAGGCCTGCTATACAGGCATAAGAAATTCCTCACAGATGCTTCTAGGCTCTCCTTTACACAAGCCTTCCTATTTCCCATGCTACTATATGCAGCCCCTATTCTTACTCACCTCTAATCCAACCTTAAGTCTAAATTGGAACTGACATGATAAATTGCAAGATTTGCCTCCAATCTTCCTTACCGCTCTCACCACTGCCTGGCCTTGAAAAACCTGCAGTGGCTGGAATTTCACCATCAAATCCTATTACCCCAGCTTCTCATGACTCATTCTGTCTTACATGAATCATCTCCTGCCCCTCTCTCTCTTCTCTCATCCATCCCTACACTCCTAATCGTGCCCTCCATAGCTCTTAACAGCATCTTCTGCAGGCATATGTGCCCAGCAAAAATACTAGCAAACTCCTCTACAGCTACTCAGTGGCAAATGCCTGGAATAAACTACCACTTAGTGTTAGATTGATTCCAAACCCTAACTCTTTTAAAACAGCTCTAAAGGATACCCTTTGTAAATCATAGTCATGTTTATGCTATCACCCAACTTAATCCTATCTTCCCCTCCTCTTATACTTGCCTAATACTCTTGCAGCAACCATTTCTGCTCTCTCTCTCTCTCTCATATATCTACTAATAGTCAACTCTTCGCTCAGCCTACATCTCTGCAGACTTGGATATGATTTGTGCCTTGGAATTATCTCCTGTATATAGTGTACATTTATATGTTCACTATTTTTTGCACACGTGTGACCATTATTTTAGTTTTTTCTCTTAGTACTATATGTTACTTTTGAACCTCAATATGGTTTAAATCACTGTATATGTTCTAGCATGTTTTTTTTCTCTAAGTAGTTGTCATATTTAGTGAACTCTAGATGTTATTGTTTCACTCTGTCATTTGATTACTTTTGTTATATGTACTATTTGGAACTTTTCTCCTCGGGCCTCCACTGAAAAAGGAATTCCACCCAGTTGGACTAACCCAGTTAACAAATGTCAACTAAATAAATAAACAGCTTGCTTTCCAACTATGTATAAACTATACACTGAAATTGATGCCAACAGAGTTTATAGTCATTTAGAATAAAACTCAACCGTGCCAATAGAACAAAAGGGTAACAAAAGAAAGTCATATGGAACAAAGGATCATTTGTTGTTAAATAAAGTCATAATGGAGAACTGTAAAAAGGGAAGAATCTAGGCATGGCATGGACACACTACAAAAAAGCATTTGACAATATCCCACATTCATGAACAAAGGAGTGCTTAAAAATGTATAAGATACAACCTACGCTGATCAATTACATTACAGTGGCCATGAAACAGTTTGCAGTTAAGCCATGATAATGGACAAATTATTATTTCAGGGATAAAAATTCAAAGGGGGATATTCCAGGGTGACTGCCATGTCACCACTGCTCTTTTGTCTTGCTGTTAACTCATTAAGCTGTCTACTTAACAGATTAGGTCATGGCCACAATTTGACTCCTAGAAAACCGTATAGTTCATCAGATGAGGAACTGAAGGCACAACTGCAAGTGGTCAACTTTTTTCAGATGATTTACGAATGTCATTTGGTCTTGATAAATGAGCAAAAGCAACCCTTAAAGCAGGAAAGCTGCAGCACCAAGAAAATATCAGCTTGGAACAGGAATGTGATATAAAAAACTTGAGAAAGAGGTCATATATAAATATTTGGGAACTGATGAAGGAAGGATCAACAATAAAACATGAACAAATGCAAATAAAACTTAGTAAGGAATATTTCAGAAGACTTAAATTAATACTGAAAAAATTGCTGACATCTAGGAACAAAGCCCAAGCTATAAACCCATTTGCTCTTTCTGTCCTAACTTACAGTTTTGGAATGATTGACTGGCCCCAAAAGGTGTTCGATCAGTTGGACAGGAAAAGAAGAAGGATGTTCCTTCTCATGAAATGACTTATAAAAATCAGTGTACACCAAGACTATATATTCTCCATTCTGAAGGAGGTATGGGCCTCCTCGAAATTGATTACATGTATAGATCTGCAATCATAGGACTGCATACATATCTGCTGGCTTCACAAGATCAAACATAGCGAAAGTTTTAAAACATGAGAATAAGTCTAAGATGACTTCCCTACTTAGTTTAGCAGAAGCCGATCGGTGTCAAGCGGGAATGGAAATCAGAGCATAGGAAGTAGATAAAAATCAGGAAGTAACTGAATGTGCCAAAAAACAACAAACAAACAAACAAAAAAAAAAGAATATAAGGTGAAGGATCAGATGACAAAACAAGAAATGTGGAAAATATATAAATATAGTTGCAAGTACATAAAACTCTTGGAACAACCTCATGTTGATCAGGATGAAATGCAGAAATGGTTAAGGAGAGGTGAATTTAAACTAAAAGACAAAAGGTTGATATTGGCGGCCCAAGATAGTGGACTGCATAAACACTGGTTTACAAAAATCCATTGAACATGTGAGAGAAACAGACAAATGTAGGTTTTGTAAAACAGAATTGGAAACAGTTGCACAGAAGGACTGTATACTTTAAGGCATAATAATCTGGCAAGACTGTTGCGTTGGGGAATTGTGAAAACATACTAAAACTGTAGAAATCTAACCAGAATGTAAAAAATACACGAACAGGCGGTCAACAGTTAAAAAAAAAAAGAAAAGAAAAAAGAAAAACGGTTTAATAGTAATCCTGTTGTCCATGTTTTTTTACGTTCTGATTGTGCAAACATTATAATATTGAAGTAGCTGAAAAACACTGGAAACCTTTGCCACAAAGCATTAAAGAAGATGAAGTTTACTTCAAATGGGATCACGCATTACTAACAGTTCAAAAAATAGGTGCAAGAAAACCAGATATAGTAGTCCAAGAAAAGAAGACAAAAGTAGCACTGATCACTGAAATTGCTATACCCATTGACTACAATGTCTTATGTATAGAGAGACACAAAGTAATAAAATAAGAATTTATGTACCTACCATAACGTTCCATGTTAGTTGTCTTCATCTCACCTTCTTTCTTGCTGGATGGGTTTGGAGCCGATCCTCGGCTCCGACTCTGCCTTTTTCTAAAGCTCGAGAGCTATTTACCAGCTCGAGGCCTCCCCTTATCCCACAATGCTAGGCGTCAGATATCCAGATCTCATTTGGAAAGCTAACACCATGGAAAAAACACACTGGTTCACACCAAAGGTTACCTACAGTGCTACAAACAGAGGAGGACGTAACCTAAAACAAGGTCAACCATAGGAAGAAGGCCTCAAAAGGGATTCTTCTCGGTCTTAACCAGGCTAGGGGGATGGAGGGTGGGATGCAAGAAAGAAGGCGAGATGAAGACAACTAACATGGAACGTTATGGGAGGTACATAACTTCTTAATGTTAAGTTGTCTATCTCACCTTCATTCTTGCTGGATGGGACGGCGTCCCTAGTACCTTAGCCCTGGGTGGCTCATCGAAACAGACTCTTGAGCACAGTGGAACCAAAATCAGCTCAACTCCTGGAGGCCATATCCAACTTGTAAAGCAAAATGAAGGTATGAGGAGTGGCCCATGTTGCTGCAGCAAATAGATTCCATTGGAAGTCTAGCCTGAAAAGCTACCGATGTAGCCAAAGCTCTGGTGGAATGAGCTTTTGGTTTTGAAGGAAGTTCTTTTATGTCTCATTTGGTAGATCAAGGTAATAATAGAGGCCAGCCACCTGGACAAGGTTACCTTAGAAACTGGCAGGCCCTGCTTCCCCTCAGCATAGGACAGGAAGAGTTGATCTGATTTTCTTGACTGCTTGGTCCTATCCAAATAAAAACGTAACTGCCTGTGAACGTCCAAACAGTGTAACTTTTGTTCAGCTCTGTTTGAATAATTAGGAAAAAAGACAGGAAGATCAATAGCTTGATTGAGATTTGTCTCTAGGGTATTTTGGGCAAAAAGGAAGGATTAGTCCTGAGTGAAACTCTATCTTTGTGAAAAATAAGATATGGAGGGCAAACACAAAGGGCTTGAAGTTCCGATACTCTTCTGGCCGAGGTGATAGCTACTAAGAAGAGAGTCTTCCAGGAGAGTAACTTTAAGGAACAAGAAGCTGCAGGTTCAAAAGGAGGGAGAATCAATGAAATTAATATCAAGTTCAAATCCCACGGGGGGGGGGATCTTTAACGGGGGTCTAAGTAACATAGTCCCTTTAAGAAAAGCCTTACAAAGTTTGTGGGACATGATACTGGACTCTGATAGGCTAATGTGAAAATATGCGATAGCAGCCAATTGGACCCTAATAGTGGCAGCTGAGGAACCTGCTTGAAAAAGGTCCGCCAAAAAATCTAAAACATTATGGAAAGGGGCTGTAAAGGGGTTTATCTTCCTAGCCTCTTCCCAGAAAGAAAAACGTTTCCACTTACTAGCATAAGTCTTTCTAGTAGAAGGTTTGTGCAAAGAAAGTATGATTTCGCGCACTGGCTGAGAAACATCTGGAAGCCTGGCTAAGGTTGGAAGTGGAGCAACCAAGCTGTGAGGCTGAGAGAGTGAAGGGACTGGTGCAGCCCACCCGACTGATGGATCAATAGATCTGGCACTGGGTCCAGATTCCAGGACTGCTCCAGCAGGTGACGATGCAGGAATGGGAACCAAATTTGTCGAGGCCAGTAAGGAGCAATGAGGATCATCCTGGATCCCAAAGTGGTCGCTTTCTGAATCAGTTTTGGAATTAAGGGAAAAGGAGGGAATGCATAGAGCAGACCCCAGGGCCAATCGTGAACTAGAGAGTCTCTGGGGGGATGGCCTGGGAGGGAGAAGAGAGTGAAGAAGTCGCTGCACTTGCTGTTGAGAGGGGTTACAAAAAGGTCGCAGCAAGGTTGACCCCATCTGCGGAAAATTTTGTCTGCTACTGACTGATTGAGAGACCACTCGTGAGACATAAGAATTGCTCTGCTTAGCCTGTCCGCTATGATGTTGGACTTCCCGGGGATGTGCGTTGCTATCAGAAACCGTTGAGAGGAGATCGCCCACTGCCAGAGTCTGAGTGCTTCTCGACATAAGGGATACGACCTGGTTCCGCCCTGCTTGTTGATGTACCACACTACCGACATATTGTCCGTCTGAACTGCAATAGTCCCGGTAGGTAGAGAGTCCTTAAGAGCTTGCAACGCTAAAAGTACCGCTCTCATCTCCAAGACATTTATGTGCAGATGGTACTCTAGGGGCTGCCAAGTGCCCTGGACAGTCCTGCCCTGAAAATGCCCCCCCCCCCACCCAATCAGGGAGGCATCCGTTGTCACCGTGGCAACTGGAGGAAGAAGTACAAACGGTCTGCCCTGAAAAACTTGAGGGGAGACCATCCACCAAGAAAGGTGGTCTTTGCATGATTGGGTGATTATTATGTTGTGAGACATCGGAAGCTGTTGAAAAGACCATTGGGTAAAAAGCATTCAATGAAGAATCCGCATGTGAAAACAAGCCAGGGGAAGTAATGTGATTGCTGCTGCCATGAGACCCAAGGTTTTCAGTACAAATCTGGCCTGGATTCTCTTGCATTGTAGTAACGTTTGAACATGTCGGCGAATGTCTAATACTCTTTCTAATGGAAGTTTTGCCGACAGTTCTTTTGTATTTAACATGGGCCTATAAAGGTTATAGATTGACTTGGCGACAATGCAGACTTTTCGAAGTTTATGGAGATCCCTAGCTCTGAGCAAGTTTGGATGGTATAATTCCTGGCTCAGATTAGCTGATGCCTGGTGGAAGCAGTTAGGAGCAAGTCGTCTAGAGATGGAAACACCTGGAATCCTCGCCATCTCAGGTGAGCTGCAACCACTGCCATACATTTTGTGAACACCCTGGGGGCTGTGGTGAGGCCAAAGGGCAGGGCTCTGAACTGATAGTGACTGGTTCCCAGCCGGATGCGGAGAAACTTCCTGGAGCGTCTGTTCATTCTGATATGGTAGTACGCATCCTGTAGATCTATGGAGCACATCCAAATGTCCGGACCCAAAAAGGGTAGAATAAACTGAAGCGTGACCATCCGGAACTGGGTCTCCAGTCCCCTGTTTTCTTTGGTACCAAAAAGAACTTGGAATAAATCCCGGATCCTTGCTCGTCTGCTGGGACTGGCTGGATGGCTCTTTTTTTCTAGCAGTTTTGAAATTTCTAGTACTGCTTGTTCCCTTAGACCAGGTGGAACATCTGGAAGGGACCTGTTTGTTTGCATGGGGGTGTGGACAAAGGGGATTTTGTAACCCTCGGATATGATAGACTGTACCCATTTGTCTTATGTGAGGAGTTGCCAGGCTTCTGGGTACAGTGACAATCTTCCCCCGACTGCCTCCAAGAGTGGACAGTTGGGCAGCCCCTCAGGGGTGCTGAAAGGGTTTGTCAGAAAAAGATTCCCTGCTACCCTGATTTTGTGTACCCCCTCTGCCCCTCGGGCGGCATCTGTTGTTGTTCCCTCCTCTGCCCCTGGAGGAAAACTCGCCACGTGTGTCAGGCACGACTCCTTGGGGTTTGCGAAACCACATTTTCCCACTTTTCTGACCTTTAGGGTATGGTTTAGAAGGAGTAGAAAAACTGACTCCCACGGCAGAGAGAGTCTTGCCTTCCTGCTCACACCTGGTAAGGGTATCCTTCACCTGTGGTCCAAACAAAGCCGAACCATCGAAGGGGGTATTGGTGAAGGACGCCTTAAAGGGGTCAGCAAAGTTACATAACCGCATCCAGGCATGTCTTCTCAAAGCCGCGCCTGTGCCTGCAGCTCTACTTGCCCCATCGGCTGCATAAGAAATGAGCCGCATGGAGGAGTTGACTATAGAATTAAGGGTCGCCAGCTGGGAGTTAATCTTTTCCTGAGACCCCACAGCAGATGGATCCTGAAGGGTATCACCCAGTTCCTTAAGGAGATCTCTCTGAAGGTGGGTGAAATAGCACAGATAGTTCAACGGCCGCATGGAAAAGGTCGCTGAAGAAAACATCCATTTCCCGTACCTGTCCATTGTCCTGGAATCTTTATTAGGTGGATGGACAGGCACTGAAGGGTCAGCCAACTCCTTCTTAGTGGCTGCTGCAACCACCATGGCATCAACAGGGACACCCTTTGTAAGAAACTGTTTGTCAGACGGGGCTGTAATGAATTTTGTGGGCCTGCCTTCTGAGCCACTATGTCCATGAGTGGGTCGAAAGACGGAGACACCCAGGAGGTGGAAGGGCGAGAACCAAACGCGTCCAGATACACCGACTCGTCCTCGGAAGGGTTGAGGGCGGTTCAGTTCCCCCTCTGCTTAAGCATCTCAAGGATGTCTGAAAAGGAGACATCCTCAGAGGGGGACCTTGGGGACCCTTCTGAATCCTCCAAGTCGGTGTCAGAGGTGACTGACTCAGGGGAGTCAACATGCTTCCTCTTACATTTTTTCTTCTGAGGGGGCTCCTCTGAGACATCAGGGGAGGCCTCGGAAGAGGAAGATACACCCAATGGGGCTACCTGGAGCGCTTGTTCTCCACGCTTGGGGTCAGGAAGGTGGACAGAGACCGACGCAGGCACCATGGGGGGCGGAGCCGACACCGGAGTCAGCACACTCCTCATGACCTCAAAGGCACCCCTATCGGGCAGAGAAGAGGGTCCCTGCTCTGAAGAGACGTGAACCCCTCCCAGCACCAAGAGGGATGGCTCCAAGGCTGATGTTGGGGCCGAGCTCACCGGCGCTGAGGCCCCGAGAGGGAGAACGGGGTTGGACAAGGGTCCGATGCCACTCGCCCCCTTAGAGCCGACGAGGGAGTCTCGGTGCCCGGATCCCTCCAAGGAGGGTACCAATGAAGAGATCGGAGCCGACGAAGGAGCCGAAGGGTGGGGCATCGGCTCCAACATTCCTACGATTCGAGCCCCAACAAGCTCTGGCTCCGAACACGGTAGTAGAGTTGGAGGAGGAACCGTTGAAGAAATAGGGATAGCCACAGTCTGTTGAGAAGGGCTAGTCAACATTTTGGCCAGTGCCTGCGACTTAAGGAGCCTACTGACCACCCTCTCTAAGTCATGGTCAGATAGCCTTGGAGGACCGAGAGGAATGGGATCTATGGCTCCGCTCCGATTGTGGTAATGGGGACCTGGGAGCCGAGCGAATGGACTCTAAGGAGGGCAATCTCGAATGCTTTCGGCTCAGAGAAGGCTCCGATAGCAAAGTCGGAGCTGACGGAGGTCTCAAAGTGTTGGTTCTGGCCGGAACTGATGTGGAGGCAGAAGCTCCGCTCGGCGTCGGCTCCGAACAGGGAGCCGATGGTTTGGCAGTCTTTAAGGATTTCCCCAACGAAGGCTTGGCCGGGGATCCTTCAGGTTTTAACAAGCCTCTCAAAATGAGTTTATTCCTATGCTCCTGCAGGACTCTCGGACTGAAAGCATGACAGACCAAATAAGAGTCCTGCAGATGTCGGGGGCCCAAACAATAAACACAAGAAGTGTGACCGTCTGTCAGAGACATCTTCTGACAGCATGAGTCACACTTCTTGAAACCTGAAACCTTGGTATCTTTAGACATGATAGGAAAGATACCGAGTGAAGTTAAACTAGTGCTTAAAACACTAAACACAGACACACACGCACTAGAACTAACAATACAATACCCCTATAACTACAACAGTTATAAATAACAAAAAAATTAACACAAAAATTATATATATATATATATATATATATATATATATATATATATATATATATATATATAAAACAATACTATAAAGAGACAGGCCTAACCACTACCCCAAAGGGGGGGGGGGGGGAGGAAGGGAAGAAAACTTTGTAACAACAGAAAAAAGGAGATCCTAAGTGGGGTCTAAAGGGGTAACACAATCTAATAAAACTAATATAGAAAAAAATTTAAAAACAACAACAACTCTGACTTTAAATATAGTAGTAAAAGAATTATATGACCTGCAACCTCGTAGCTGATGTGGCAAACGAGATCTGGGTATCTGACGCCTAGCATTGTGGGATAAGGGGAGGCCTTGAGCCAGTAAATAGCTCTCGAGCTTTAGAAAAAGGCCGAGTTGGAGCTGAGGATCGGCTCCGAACCCATCCAGCAAGAATGAAGGTGAGACAGATAACTTAATATTAATAGGATTTGCAGGGAGAAGTGAGGGCAATGTAGAAAAAGGTCACCCAGACAGTTTCAATAGTAGTAGGAGCAACGGGTCTTATAAAAATAATTTACAGTTGTACTTAGGTATGTTACCATACATGTAACTCTGTATGAATTGCAGAAGTCATTACTGGGCACATTGCAGGTGCTGCAAAGAGCATTTCTGGTTAACATCAAAGACTGAAACAATATTAATTTCATGAACTTTAATCATACTTTGACTTAGGAATGGGGTCCATTCTCATCATGGTATTAGAAACCCAAAGGACTTGGAGAAATTAAAAAATAAGTTTCAGATAATTCAGATTATGGAGTTTACTCTACATTTTCACTAGGATTTCTAAAGATTATCATCACTGGCACTAAATGACCAGCACAGCACTGCCCGAGAGCAGAATAGCAATAATCTATGACATACTTCTCAACTGCCAATGATTTTCAGGGACATCCCTGCCTTTGCCTAAAAATCTTGCTCTGCCCCATTTAATTTGTCCTAAAGCTGGCAATTAGGGGAGAAAAGCTGGTGTAGTGGAGCACATTTAATAAATGATGACAATAATTAGTTATAGACTTCTTTAACTTCTGAAATTGCATGCTAATTCTTATTCTGTCACCGTCTCAAGTTAATAGTATTAATAATTTTTAAAAGTGATTACTTCTGGACTTGTCCCTGATTTTAGATGTAAGAGGATGTGATCTAGGATCTATGATTCAGAGAACAACTCATCCAATGGGCTTTGACAACATACCTGGTTGCCTAATACATAGCATTACACAAGCACTGGTGGACCCACTCCTCAATCTGTTTAACCTAAAAATAGGTTTTGTCTCAAAGGTCTAGCCAGCAGCTTTTGTCATGCCCTACCCCACCTTACAATGATGGCTCCATTACTGACCCTGGCAATTATAGACCAATTTGCCTACTGAATTTTATATGGAAAGGCATGGAATATACAACTGACCAAATCAACTATGATATCAAAAATCCTAGTGGACTTTACCTTCAGCGGTTTGGCTTTGTCAAGTTTAGATCTTGTCTGATGAATGTGGTGGACATTTTTGACAGGGATAATCAAGACATAGATGACAGGCAAGCTGTCCAGACAGCATACCTTCATCTAGCCAGCACATTCAATACCATACCATACCACATGCAAGTACAATAAACAAGCTGAAGGAGTTCCAAATTGATCTGTATTTGGTTAGGTGGATAACCAAATGGCTTGGGGACAGGACTCACAATAACAAAAGGAGCTGCATCCTTGGAGATCGTGAAGGTGACCAGTGGAGTCACTCAGGGATCTGTGCTGGGACCTCTACTATTCGGTTTCCACTTCTTTGATCTCCATATATCAAATAAGAATCTCTGGTTAACAATGTTCACAGATAATTGAAACCATAGAGTTGCCATCAAGTCCTCTTCTTTTACAGAGGCACTCCTACGCTCCAACGGGGTTTTACACTTGTCAATTGCTGGTGTACAATAAATAGGCTCAAACTCAACCCTAAAAAAATGCAACACTGTTGCATTCAGTAAGTAACTCCTAGCTCCAGCTTACAGTATAAAAAACACAACAGTTCGAAATGAGAGAGACCTGGTACTTGGCTGGATAGCTCCCTCACTTTTGATCATCATATTGCAACAGTGGTCAGGAAATCCTTTTACCTTGCACAGCTCATAGCAAAAGGTATTTCCTCTAGATCAACAAAAGTTCTCATCTCTTTATACTCCATCCTGATTGGACACATCACTAAGTACAATGCATCCCCACCCATGGGATGTACTTTACTTAAGCATATCAAGCAACTGGAAAGATCCCAGAGACTTTTAACTAAAAAAAAAAAAAAAAAAAAAATGGGCTTAAAAGACACTAGTTACCAAGAGAGACTGGAGGCTATATGTATATATTCAGTGTCATACAGACTTCTTAGGGGTGATCTGTGTCTTACACATAGGGCCATATGTAATCCAGCAGTGCAAGAACTCATACCTCCAAAACTCAAACAGTCCTACCAACACTGTGGCAGGAGACCTAAATCTACTCCAACAAATAAATAAGACAAGGTAGAAGGACTGATGTGTCATGCAGCACCTACTGCTTCTCTGGAACAAACTTCCTATCTAGGTTAAGCAGTGTAACACACTGTCTGCTTTTAAAAAAAGAGTTGGACAACTGAATGGGTATTCATAAATTCACCCCATTCTGACTGGCCTAGCCCTCCTTGAAACTTTCTTTAAGTGGACACAAATTAGATATAGGTCTGAAATCCTTAGGTTCAGTGGCAGATGAAGCTTTAGGTGCTGGAATGATAACGGAATGTTCGAATTCTGATGGCACTCTCCCCATTGTGAGGGACAAAATGAAAATATGTGCAAGTGATTTTTTTTTTTCAGGAATGAAGGACATAGTTTGTTAAACTTGGAGCAAGAAGAATTAAATTTTCAAGTAGATTTAGTTTAATTGAGATAGTGTTAAGGTGAAAGGTGGCATCGTAAGAAGCTACAGGATGTAATTATGAGGAGTTTTTCCCAACTAGTCTTGGGAGTTATATGGTTGACCGAAGAAGATCATGTAGTGTTTAGTGAAAGTAGTCTTGCCATTTTGGAATTTGTTAGCTGGTTTGTAGGTGGAATTGGTACATAATTTACTTCTTTTCAAAAGAGTTTTGTCTGTACTGTATAGGTCAGTTGCATTTGTCATAAGTATAATGCTTTAGCAGCATTAATAGTTATTCTGGTTGATTTTTCTTTTTTTTCTAAGAATATTTGGTGAAGCTGGTTATTTTTTGTATCCAGCCTCCATGCTTTCCAAATAATGTGCTTCTGCTTAATTTTTTGACCTAATATTACTGGTGAACCAAGGGTATCTTTGTGAACTCAATCATTTCTGGATATGGGGAAATAGGATTTCCTGAATGTTAGAAAGAGTAGTGATGAAGTGCAGCAGGTATGGGTCTGTTTGGAAATAAACAGGAGAAAAACTCAATATTATTGTTGTGGTTATTAAAGTCAGGTAGTTTGAGACGGAGAAATTGCATACCAGTGATTGTTTTTAAAGGTAATGTTCTAGTTTTGAATGGCAGAAAGGCATGACAATGCAGTACTTGCCAACTGAATTAGACCAGATGTTAACATGTAGATATCTGTTTCATATTTCTTATAAGATCCTGGGTGAAGTGACTACCAATTTGTGTTTTAGGTCTAGTAGGTAGTCATATTAGCTGCTGAAGATTATAGTTATTTAACATTTTATTAAACTGAGTTTATTCTTGTCCTATTACATTAAAGCTGAAGTCTTGAAAAATAATGCAGTTCTTGGCAGTCTTTAGAGAACATCTTAAGCAAGGATCATTGTATTTTTTGTTTGTCTTGTTTTTGTTCTGTTTTTTAAACAAGAAACATCTTTAATGAATAATCACTTATGACACAGGCAATCATGCATTTATATGAATGAAAATAAATCGGGTCTATATTATAACATCAAAGTTCTCTAACATCGAATGTTATAATATCGAACCCGTAATGTCGAATGCTGAAAACAGGGAAGGTGCAGGCCGTTGCTGTGGCTTCGCTGTTTTCAGCATTCGATATGTTGGAACATTACGTGTCGGGTTCAGGTAAGTGTGCGATTGTGTGTAGGTTAGGGTTAGGGGGCGGGTTAGGTGAGTTAGGGTTAGGGCGCGGGTCAGGTAAGTGTGCGATTGTGTGTAGGTTAGGGTTAGGAGGTGGGTTAGGTAAGTTAGGGTTAGGGCGCGGGTGAGGTGAATGTGCGATAGTGATGGACCTTAGGGTTAGGATTGGGTTGAGGTAAGTGGATAGCTAGTACTGTATGTAAAGTTTAGTTTAAGTGTAGGATTTTAAGTGTATGTGTGTGGATGGCTGTTTTTTGTGTGTGTTTGTGCTGTTTGTATGTTTCTCGGAATAGCAAATTTTTTCCCAGGGAAAAAAGTCGCTATTCTGACTGTTCGATGTTTTCAGACTTCGGTGTTTAGGGTTCGATATGATAACATTCAATGTTAGAGAACTTTGATGTTATGATATAGACCCAAATAAATCATACTGACATATTTTTAGTTGTAAACATTATACAACACACATAGCTTCTATATAGTAATTGCCAATCAAACATTACACAGTTAATTCAATTCCTGCCTTCCGTTAAACTTCATTTCTCCTCCAAAACATTATTCTGTATGTGTTGTTCCCACAATTCCCATTGTTTCTATGTAATTTGCTCTTACCCTTTTCTAGAGATCACATTTCCTGTTCTTTCATCTCTGTTACTACATTCACTACTAGTATAGTTAGCTTAAACTTTGATTTTCTAGTAATTTCTTTTTTGGCAGCCACCAGAATTAAACTCAGCAAGGGTTTACTACGTCTAGGCAATATTGATTCTGTATCATACCTCTAAAAAATATTTCCGTAGCTATACCAATTTGCTCACCCAGTATTTCTGACAAAGCAGGGAATTTTTAAAGTCTGCCAACTCATTATATTCCCCAAAATATGTTTCCAGTTACCTCTTTCTTTCCCATCACACCCCCAACAATTACAATCTACCTAAGAAGACCATTTATTTGTATGATCATTTATACCTTGCTAGTACTCTCTCTCAGGCTGCCCCTCCTTTCTCCAGGAGGACCATCCCAATCAATCCCAGAGTGAGTTTATGAGCATTATGTTTAAAGGAAGATAGCAGACAGTGAGTTATAAAACATGTCTCTTAATTATGTTTTTTTATCTATTGGTGAAGATTTAGGTCCTTGGTTCCAATATTAGTGGGTCACTGAACGTGAGGAGATACATGAAGTCAAAACAACTGAACCTCTTATGGCACAGTAAGCAAGAGAGAGCTCTCCCCTTAAAAGCCTATAATACACTGAATAAAGGGATATAGCTTCCAGCATCGGTTCATAACTCAGGGATTTTAGGCTTCAATTGTTTTTTTTTGGTTAGGCACCTTTGCGGTCTTTCTAATTGTTTGATAAGATTACGGAGATATATCTCAAAGGGGGCATTGTACTGACCTGGTTATTAGCCATGCTAATTGAAAGGATTTCCTTACAACCACTACTACATGATGGTAAAAAAGAGGGAATTATTAACCAAAGTTCCTAGATCCCTAACCTCATTTTCATTTTGTAATGGAGTTGTGTCCATACACTATGATGAGGGAAAGGACTGTTTGCCAAAAGTGGCAATACTATACTATTTAGCATTTAGTTTGAGCTCATTTTTAGTACACCAAGAGTTTATCAGGGAGACTTCATACCATACCTTTCAACCATACCAAATTCATCAGTATTTACTGATTTTGAGAGCAAAATAATGGGGTGTCACAAATTTCTGAGTAACCCCTTTAATTCCCGATTTCGATTTTTTTTTTTATTTCCAAGTAGCAGTTTCAGCTGATGTCATCATGCATGCCCGGCGTACCCCGCAACATCATCAACATGCAGCAGGGGCATGCGTTATAATGTCTACCTAGTGAGGCAGACTGGAATAGTATTAGTAGTACTCAGCAGCAGTATAGTACAGCAGGGATTGGAGCTGCACAGCTGTTCAGACAGTCAGTGACAGTGTTTACAATTTAATTTTACTTAGGTTCTGCAGTGTGTGTGTGCAGAGTCTGTCCGGTCCACCCATTGCCCACCCAGGTGACTCCTGGTAAGTAAAAAACAATACAAAAAAATGCACCTTAATTGTAATTGTGGCAATTGCCTAATATAGAAACTATGTCTGCCAGTGTAGATCTGAATGCCGATATTAATTACTACTACTATGAGTCTAGAATAGATGCAAAGTTGCAATTTCAAACTAAAGATTTTAGCAATTAGTTATTCTTGTTCGCACTTTGCAGCAGCCGGAGCAGGAAGACAGCTGACATGAGCAGTAACTATATATGTAATGCACTATCTGCAAAGAAATTTGAGAGTACTGACTTCTACTAGTACAGTCTGAGTGAGTCTACTACTACACAGTTGAACTTGTTATTACTACTGTCTGTCTCCAGGGTGTGTTTATGAATTCTGATTAATATATTAGCTAATAGCTTAATATATATCTGTTGGGCTGGTCTTTTTATTACATTTACATTTATGCATGCACTTCACGCAGACAGAGGCAGTGTCAGTGTGCTTTGTGGAAATAAAGAGTGACATTGCACTCAGGGCAACCTAAAATGCACAGAGCACAGTGTTATTTCATTAACCTTCTGCTTTTCCAATTCCAAGCATAGTTTAGTGAGTGAGAGAAGTCGAAGCATGGATACAGCACACTAAAGGCTGTTACTTGTAAGTTGTAACCAAAATATATTGGGTAAGGATGTGCAGGGTCTCTGGGTGTTATTAGTGAGTATTCGGTCTTTTGCTATAGTCAGAGTCAGAGAATATTGTTGAAGAACCTGGGTTTTTTCTTTCAGCAGAGCTAAACTGTTTTTTTTAAGCCTTATATTCATGCCTGAAGCAAACACTTACATTTTATTCACGAACATGAGTTTTTTCCAAACATTTTTTCCTCCCATGTAAATGTGTTTTTGTTTAACTTCAGAGATTGCGTGATTTCAGCCTTTAGAGCCATTTCTAAAATCGATAGTGGAGTGACTGCACAGTACTGTTTTGATGGCACAGGACAAGAAGCTGCTTTTCCTGTATGAAAATGTGTCCCAGTTTCATGCACACATTGCTACATCTTATACTTTTCTGTGAACTTTCTATTATGATTTCCTGGCTATATCTATCAACTGTCCAGATTTTTGCAGAATGTCCAGATCTTTGACTCATATTTTCAGTCTCTTCTTCTTAAATTTTTGGTTTTCTGGCAAATTATTGGCAAATCACTGAGGATGGAGGTCAGAAAATAATGACAGGCTTTTGAATTTCAGACTTCATACCCTTCAGAAAATTCATGCTACTGGAAAACTTGTTAGTTTATCAACTTTCTAAGTTATAACAGAAATATTAAAAATATTCATATTTTTTGTCCTTTGTCCCTCCATTATTTCTGGGATTGTCTAGATTTTGTACTCTTAAGACGTTGAGAGGAATGTGTTACAACTGTCTTAGGACTATCTTTAGATTTTGTGAGTTATTAAACTTTGCACAATAGCTTTCTTTGCAGTGTACAATGAATGACAGTTTGTAGCAAGTGAACTTCCTCATAATAGTGATTTCCCTTCATGCCAGCCTGTTGAACAGGGTGTAGGCTGGTGTTAAGACTGCTGTGGTAGCTTAAAGTTAATAAAATGGCATTTTTGTTGTGATGTCCCAGTAACTTGTCTTCAAAATTAATTTGAATAACCACGGGCTAGGTAGCTAAGCTTCTATAACACAGAGCACAGATTTTATGTGTTACATGCTAATTAAGAGGACAAATGTGTCATGCTACATGCTGAATAAGTTGATGCTTTTCTTTTAACATTCGTGCTTGCAGCAGATACATTTAAATAAATAATGAGATATTTTGATGTTTCTGCAGTCATGCCGTCAAGAAGAAAATGGTTATGGCTTTAGTAGTGTTTATGGGTCATGGTAGTGGGGGATTTGGGGTTCTGGTTATATTTTGTGTTATTTAATATGAGAGTGTGTAGCAGTTTATTTTTATAAAAGAGTAGTGTTTGTATTTTAGTTTTTTACACACGTTCAAAGTTTGATACAATTTCAAATGTTAATATAAATAAAGCACTATTATTCTGGTTATATTTTGTGTTTAATATTTTGTCTGTTCAATTTGCGTTTGAATGTTGGCACCCCACAATTGCATTGGAGTGGGCAGGTTATATAATTATGTATGCAAATTGTATGTTAATCAGCATACCAATGTTTGGCCAGTTGTACCTACTTTTCATGGGCCTTTGTCCAGATTTTTGATGTTTCCAGGTTGAGAGGTATGGTTTACATGGGAGGGTTTGAGTGTCATAGGATGACTTAATGACAATTCCCAGTTTGACTTCCAAGATGGCTGCACATTGAGTAACAGCTTAATTCTAGCTCTCCCAGTGTGAAAACTAAAACTTAGCAGAGAAACACAGTGAACCTAGATTTCTGGGTAAATTTCAGTAACTGGTTAGTAAGCGCACTGCCAGGATGCCAGGAAAAAAGAAATACAAAGGACCTAAAGGAAAATTAGCTACAAAAATAAAAAAAACACTGACTGGGGAAAGTACTGTAGCTATTCATCAAAAACCAGTGCAAGCTCCAGACATGCCTTCCAGTAACCTAGAGGAAAGTATAAAGCAACTGCACAGATCTGGCTAAAATAAATGAAACGCTGACAGAGTATATCAACTCAATAAAAGGCCGGAAAAATGCAAGAAGCTTTAAACAGATATTCAGATAAGGTGACAAAACTGCAAAACACAGAGGATTAAATTAAGAAAAGGCTGGATGAATATGAGACTGCACAAAAAGAGATGTTTTAAAAAATAATAGAATCAGAGGACAGAGCATGTAGGGAAAACCTGAGATTTTTGCAGTACCCGAGAAGCTGGAAGGAACAGACTGTATGAATTTTATGAAAGCACAAATCAGCAACTGGACTGGTATTCCACAACAGGAATTATTAATTGAAAGGGCACATCATGTGTATGCTCCAAACCTGGTTATGAGAAAACAACCTAGATCTTTAATAGTAAAGATGCAATCTTACCTTCAGAAGGAGTTGATTCTGACAAAACTGTGGCAGAATGACAAAATATTAAAAGTGGGAGACAGTAGAGTGTTTGTTGAGAATGACTACTCATTGTATACCAGGCAGAAAAGATGCAAATGTATTTCAATATTCAGGGAATGTCGAGAATCAGGAGTAAGATTCAAACTGCTGTACCCAGCTAGCTTCAAAATATTTTTCCCTGGAGGAACAAAATCATTTTTGATGAAGTACATGCTAAGGAAGAAATACAAAAGTTTGTCTTACAAAAAGTGAGATGTGAAATAGAAGGTGATTCTGCTTCTTGTTCTTCTGGTAATAAAGACCACAGAGAGATGGTGCCAGTCAAACATTTTCCAGTGTTTCAATAGAAAATGCTTGAGAGAGGAAAAAGCACAAGAATTGACTAGAAGAAACGAATACATTGGAAACGAAGCAGATACAGGATTTGGGAAAATGAGATGAACAGGAATAGAATGAGAAAATCTGGAAATATTGGACTTTCTTAGACTTTGTTAAACTTGTAGGGGACTCTAAAGCATATGTCCTACTTCATGTCATTAACATTTAGAGAATACAATCAGTAACTTGGAAATTGACAAATGTGAGATTACAAAGTAATAATTACATTTGCGAAACATGACAGAACAAGAAAATCTGGAAATATTGGACTTTTTGGAGTCTGTTAAACTTGTAGGGGACTCTAAAGCATGTGCCCTACTTCATGTCATTAATGTTCAGAAAAATACTCAGGATAGGGGAAGAGGAAAGTTAACTGTAAGTAATTTTTTTTTCTTAATAGTAAATGATGCATTACTTTCTTTGCATGTTATAAAGTATTTTTCAGTTATTTTTAAGTGTAATGAAAATACTAATGTAAATATGTGCTCCTGCTTTTTTCTTTTTGTTTCTTTATCCCTTCTACTTTTTCCTTGTTCAGATTTAAGAAATGTTGGCAATGCAATGTAAAATAAAAGATCTGGTTAAAAGAACATGGCAAAAGAAAAATGTGTGTGCTTTTTCTCATTCTTATATAGGGGAAGGATGGGGTTAAGGCCATTAGCTTACTCTAGTAGCAAGTTTTAAGAGAAAGCAAGAACTTGAAAAAAAATATTGAATATTATAAGGCTTTTTTTCTAGTAAACAGTTTTGTATCTGGTTCTCATGTCTCTAGCAAACAATCTGATAAAGAGAAACAGCTTGGAGGAAATGTTTTCTGAAAGCATCCAAATGTTTTCCCAGCTGAGAGAGCTATAAAGATAAGACAAAATCAGACAGCACTTAGAACCACAGGGTGTACCATGCATCTCAGGATAGATAACCTTTCTTTTAGGTTATCCAGAGTCTGCGTGTGTGTGTGTGTGTGTGTGTGTGTGTGTGTGTGTGTGTGTGTGTGTGTGTGTGTGTGTGTGTATGGCTGTCAGTTTGAAACATTGTTCCTATTAGGAAGGTTAAACTTAAATATTTGAAGTACATAGTTTTGTGTGTTATCATTAAGTTCTGTAAGATGTGACGTAGGCTCAAATGCAGATGTCAAGAAACAACTGTATAAAAGATTAACCTACCAAATTGTACATGCATGTAACACAAAAGCAGAAACTAGACATTTAACAAAAAAGCTGTTATACATAAAAAGTAGGAACAATAATCTCTCAAGACTATGATGTTTCAATAATGTATTTAAACATTAATGTTGTCACAGATAAACAAAAAAAAGAACGAGTACTGAAGTACATTAAACATGTGGAATGCAAATAGCTATGCTACAAGTGACACACTTAGAAAGAACTGATGTTAATTTGATAAAGAAATAGGTTTTCAGGATGGTTATTCAGTGATACCTGGGGCAAAGGAAGAGAGGAGTACTTATATTAATTGCAATAGGAGCTCCAGTAGTAATAGAAGAGTATTAAAAAAAACAATAATGGTAGATTTGTAATAGTAAGGGGCTACTGGTAATGGAGAAGGATTACACTGGCATGTATTTATATTCCACCAAAAACTGCTATACTGGAGCTTAAGAATATTCTGGGAGAAATAATCAGTTTTTAGCAAGCAGTATTACTTACAGGGGGCGGGGGACTGGAATTTGATTTGCAATAATGAAGATGTGTCTGAGGGGCCTAGAAGGGAAAGTATAACAAAGGAGGGTTGATTTTTAAAGAAATGTATGAAAATATTTGGCATGGAAGATGTGAATTCAGTACTAGGAATTCAGAGTAGATTTACATATTATTCCCCAAAATACAAAAACTGGGCTAGGCTAGGCAGAATTTACATTTCACAGAAACATGTACATTTAAGTGAAGGTCTTGATACGCACCCAATAACTATTTCAAATCATGTGCCAATAATAACTAAAATAAAAACACAGGGTAATGAAATGAGACACTGATGCTGTCTCACCCATCTGTTGAAAAGAGGAATTTAATGAATGAGTAGTGGAAATTATTCAGGAGCTATTACAGAAGATAGATATTTCTTCTGAAAATATAGTTACTGAGTGGGATAAAATTAAAGTGGTGTTTAAAAATAAGGTGGAAATAAAAGAAGGGAGATATGGTTATGAAGTAACAAGAATTACTCAGAGAGACTGACAAATGTTAAAGTATTGCAAAATAAGGGAAATCTCACAGAACAAGAAGACGAGCAACTGCAGAATGTTAAACAGAAAATAAAGGATTACCTTGATTATATGCATGAGTTTAGAAAGATTGCTGTTAAGCAAATGATTTTTTTGATAATAACTCTAGAGCACAAAAGCTTTTAGCACAATGACTCAGGCAACAGAAAGAACAAAGGCTGTCACCAAGCTTAGGGAGCTTATAACAAGGAAGACAACAAGAGATTCTGTAAAAGTATTACAAATATTTTGAAAATTCTATGTAAGTCCGTATAAGGCAAAGAAATATGGAAATCAAGAAAAGGTACAAATGGAAATATTTATGGAAGAATTAAATATGTCAAGGTTAGAGGTAGAGGAGGCTCAATTACTAACAGGAACGGAAGAGATGCGATAAAAATTGTAATGTATAACCAATCTACAGGAAAGATTGGATGGTGTTCCTGTGAAAGTTTGGAAGCTGGGAGGGAAAAAACTGATGGGGATCTGGAGGGTTTTACTTAGCAGTATTTTAAGAGGAGGAGAAGTACCAGCATCCTGGTGGAAAGAGGTGGTGGCTGTGGTGCTTGTAGGGGGTGAGGATTCATCAGATTCAGCTTCATACAGACCCATTTCAATACTAAGCCATGGTTATGGAGTGTTTGTTTCTATGGTGGCTGGAGGAATGACAGAGGTGATGCTGGGATTGATGGATGTGAATCGGTGTGTTTTTCTGGAGGAGAGGCAAATGTTTGACAACACTGACAGGCGCTGATGATCCAGACGGAGGAAAAATGGAGGAAGATATCTCTGTTGTTGGTGAGTCTTGATGCTGAAAAAGTATTTGACAGAGTGGGCTAGGACTTTATGAGTGGAACAATGGAAGCATTTGCATTCCTTAATGGAATTATAAGGTTGATTGGGAGAATATATGAGGGATTGGAGGAAAAGGATGGACTGGGTGTGGTCCTCTCTGATAATCTCTGCTTGAGCAGGTGAACCAGGCAGGGGTGTCTTCTCTACCCTTTGCTGTTTGCTTTACATTTAAAGCCATTGGAGGGGAAGGGACTCAGAGATTCAGGGATATGATTGGCGTGCTAGTTAGGAGAAGCTGGCTCTATTTGCCAATCACATTGTTTTGTACCTGATGAGACCAGAGGGAGACATTACAGTGCTGTGGAGCATGTTGAGACAATTTCAAGTCTTTTCAGGATACAAAATTAATGAAGCTAAAACAAAGGCAATAGTGATGAATTACGTACCCACACACAAATTGGTTCAGCAATATCCATACTTGTGGGGACATGATGAAATTAAATATTTAGGAGTATGGATTAAATATGATTCCAGTATGGCAGCTAGGGATATGTGGGAAGAGACTAGACAAAGGATAACAATGAGACTGAGAAAATGGAAGCTCTGTTATGTGGATGTTGATGGTAGGATACAAGCAGTTAAAGATGTTTTTGGTCCCTTTCGTCTTGTACACAGGTCAGGCATGTTTTTATTGACCAAAGGAGAAGTTGTGGATATCGATTAATGGGGAGCTGAAGGCTTTTGTCTGGATGGGAAAGACAGCAACAGTCAAGTGGGATCAACTTATTCTTCCAATAGAACAGTGCAGATTGAGACTAACCAATTTGAAGGGCTATTTCAGAACGACACAGGTAAGGCTTCTATACATAACACAAGCAGAAAACTATAATTCAAAGTGGAAAGAAATGATGATGCAACAGGGGGGAAGCTCAAGAAACAAGGAGAGACTGGGATTTTAATGCAGACCTTTAAGGAGAATAACAATAATTATAAAGAATATTATATTCATAAAGTAGTTGAAAATATTCTAAGAACTAACCTAACATGGGAACGGAGAAATGAGATTCTGCTGATAGGGATGACTGCAATTAGGGATACAGACAATAGGTAAGAGGGGGCTGGAATTTATTGGAGAAAACTGGGAAAGGAACCAAGGTATGGAGCAAATAACTAAAGAGGGAAGGGTAATAGAATGAGAAGATGTCAAGAACTTGTTTGGACTATGGGTTGGAGATTGCCTTCCCTGTCAGAAATTGATGTCAGAGTATAGGTGGGAAGAGGGATATATAGGGGTCCTAGGTGAGTGACCAGTACTAGTAGAGTTTATGGTATAATCTAGAACAGAAGTTGCCATTAAGAAATGAATAACTAGTAGGGCATGTAGAATGTTGCATGATGACTGTGGCGATCACTTGGAAGAGGTTGGAGGGGACTAGGAAGAGACACTGGATGGGCAATTCATGGAGAAGCAATGTGGGGATATGTGTGTGTCTCCCAGATAAGCAGCAAAGTCTGGAGGATTTGAGATCTTTTATTGGATGTGTTTGCATGGGTATTTCTGTACCCCATGTGGACTCCAAAGGGCTTTTCCATGGGTAGATGGCCATTGTTGGGGGTGAGATGGGGAAAGGGTAGGTGGCTGGGGACATGTTTTCTGGGAGTGTGATGAGTTGGCAGACTTTAGAGATTCCCTGCAGACTGCTGTGTCAGAGATGCTGGGTGAGGAGGATGATGTAACTGGTGAGGTGACTGATTTTTTTGAGCTGTGATGCAGAATCAGAGTTGCCTAGACACAGTGGGGCCTTGCTGAATCTAATTGTGATGGCTATCAGAAAAGCAATTGATAGAATGTGGAGATCAGAGTCTAAACCAACTTTACTAGAAGTAGCGAAGACAGTAGCAGAAACAGAACAACTGGAATTGGGATCTTTGGAAAAGGGTGGAAGCAAATTTCATGGGAAGGAATTGGAAGTATGGGATCAATGCATGCAGAAGAGGAGAGGTTTGAAGGAAGGCAGGAACTGAATGAGCTATGTAATAGCTGACTGACAATGACTGGCTATATTATAAGTGATGTATAAATGCTTGTAGGTACAGTTGTGTTGGTATGGTTTGTCATGTATAATGCTTGCAACTGAATTGCATCGATATATTTTATTTTCATTTATATTAGGGCTGTCACTTAATTGCCATTAACGTGCCCAATTAATGTGGAAAACTTATCAGGGATTAAAATTGTTAATGCTTAATTCACGCATTGTTAAGTAACTAGTGCCAGGTCAGCTTCACTTGATCGCTTCTCACATTGTTTTGAGTATTCCTTTTGTGAGCAATAAATGGAAGTTGGTTCAAATGGAACAACACTATTCATCAGTGGCAAGATCATGGGGACTTTATGAGAAAGTGACTACTTTTGAAGTTGGCTCAAATGGAATCAAAGGTAGAAAAAATGATTTTGAATGGAAAGTTTGTTTTTAAAACTAGTGATACTGTGGTTTGCAAATATTGCAAGAGTTTAAATATCATAGCAATTCATCGCTGAATTATCACCTACAAACCAAGCATTCATTTATCACTCACTATGAGGCATCTACAACAACTAAAGTTGAATCAGTGCATCACCAGACTACATCAGTTGAACTTCAAATCGCAAAACCAATGGATCAAAGGAAATAGAACAATATTACTAACGCTGTTGCAAGCTGGATTGCTGAGAATAGTTGACCGATTAACATTGTATTTATGAATATAATATTCTTTATGATTATTGTTATTCCCCTTAAAGATGCTGTCACTGATGAGGGCATCCAGGATGTTATTTGTTTCACAAGTGGAAATATGTCATATACTTTGCCTTCCAGGTCCATCATTAGCAATTAAATTGATGATTTATATGAGCAAGAAAGACAGAAAATAAGTCAGGTTATGGCAGGAGTTGAATTTGTAGCTTTAATGGGAGACTATTGGTCATCTGTGGCTAATGATAGCTACCTCGGCATTACTTGTCATTTTCTTGACAAAGATTGGGTTTCTCATTTCCTTGCATTGTGTGTTAAGCAAATTGAAGAATGACACTATTCAGAAAACTGTGCGGAGCACTTTTCATCAGTGGCAAAATCATGGGAAATTTATGAGAAAGTGACTATATCTGGCATAGAAACTGCACACAATGTGACAACTGCTCTAGGACGACTGCCATTTCAGAAATGCCCAGTGCAGCACACAACCTTCTGTTGTCTATAAATAAAGCAATTTTAGAGTCTGGAAATTAAGGTCTCCTAGTTAAATGCCATAAAGTTGTGGGACACTTTAAACACAGTCATGTGAACTGTGCTGAGTTGACAGTGCAGAAGGTGCAACTGTATCAGCGACTGGAGAGGACATTCCTACACATTGAAATTCATCTCTTCAGATAATTGAATGACTTCTAAACAACAAAGAAGCTGTGAGGGAAAATTCTAGCACAGCCAGGCCAGAAACACTGGCTCAGTCTACCAACAGAGACATAGTGGGGAAAACTGCATTTGGTACAAAAAGGTTCTCAATCCCTGTCACTACACTAAAGAATTACTGGGTGGGAGTAGTATATTTCCTGCTCAATGACACCTCCAACCCTCTGCCACTTTGAAGTCAAAATAGCAGTATCTGATGATGACCCTGCTAGCATCATACATTTCAAAGATGCATTTTTGATGGAGATAGAACATCGCAAATTGAACCTCAACCTTTTGCAGTTAGGAAATGCGGCTGCACTGGACCCATATTTCAAAAATCTTAAATGCTTGTAAAAGGACAAAAGACACAAGGTTTGGCAAGAGCTACAAGTTCTTGAGGAAAATTCTGATCAACATAATAATCAACCAGAAGAACCACCCAGAAAGAGAATGCGAATGCATGAACTTTCATTGGCTTGTGAAGATGAGCCACTGATGCTTCTCTTCTCCTCTGAGAAAGCAACTGTTGAGCAATACAGACTTGAAAAACAAACTGAAGTTGACTCCGATCCATTGCGGTGGTGAAAGCTACACAAGGACAATTACATAGTCCTGGCTAAGATAGCCAGAAAATATTTAGTACCCCTAGCCACTACTTTCCCTTGTTTATGCTTGTTTTTGGCGTCTAGATATGTTTTCAATAAAAAAGAGCATCCCTTGAATCAACCAATGTAAATAAACTGATCTGCTTAAGCAATTGGCTGAAAAAATAGAGTAAGTCACAACATCAGTGTCTTGTTTTTTGCCTTGTCTTGCTTTTTCTTTAATCTCAGATTATATCAATACTTTAACATTTGTCAGTCCCTCTAAATAATTCTTGTAACTTCTTAACCATATCTCCCTTTCTTTTATTTCCACCCTTTTTTAAACTGTACTTTAATTTTATCCCACTCCCTAGCTATATTTTCAGAAGAAATTTCTATCTTCTCTAATAGCCCCTGAATAATTTCCACTACCCATTAACTCCTCTCTTTTCAACATATAGGTGAAATATAAACACATGCCAGTGTAATCTTCCTCCCTTGCCAGTAACCCCTTAGTACAATAAATCTACCATTATTGTATTTTTTATCTTCTTCTCTCATTGTTGGAGCTTTTCTTGAAATTACTATAAGTACTCTTTTTCTTTGTCCCAGGTATTCTGCTGAATAATCATCTTGTAAACCTTTCTTTATCAAATTCACATGCTCATTTTCTTGTGTGTGTCTCCTGTTGCATAGCTATTTGCACTCTACATTTTTAATATATTTCACTACTCTTTCTTTTTATATTTATCTGTGAGACCATTAATGTTTAAAGACATTACAGAAAGCATCATATTCTTTAAAAAATATTATTCCCACCTTTTATGTATAACAGCTTTTTGTTAAATGTCTAGTTCCAGCTTTTGTGTTACATGCATACACTGTTTGGCATGTTGAACTTTTATACAGTTGTTTCTTGTCATATCTATTTGAGCCTATGTTACATCTTACAAAATGTTTTGCTTTATTGAAAGCCCTCAAACAAAAATTAAAAACACACCCCCAATACCCCCTAAAACATATTAGCTTAATACTAACATAAAATATGTATATCTTCAAATACTGAAGTTTTATCCTCCTAATAGGAACACATATCCCAAACTGACAGCCATGCTCACAGACTTGAGTTAACCTAAAAGAAACATCATCTATGCTAAGACTCACTGTGTAGCCTGTGCTTCTACTAAGAGCTGTCTGGTTTTGTCTTATCTTAATAGCTCTCTCAGCTGGGAAACCACCTGAATGCTTTCAGAGAACATTATCACCTAGCCAATTTTTCCTTTTTTTCTAGCCAGTTTCTCTTTATCAGATTCTCTCCACAGGGACAAGAGGACCAGATACAGAATTGCTACAAGCATACATTTATTTGCTAGAAAAAAGCCTTATAATATTCAATATTCTTTTTCATTTACTTGCTTCCTCTTAAAACTTGTTACCAGATCAAGCTAAGTGTCATAATCCAGTCATTCCCCCAGGCAAGAATGAGAAAAAAAAAACATTAATTTATCTTTTTCATGCTCTTTTATTCAGACTTTTTTCTTCTTTTTTATATTGCAGTCCCTACATTTATTAAACTTGAACAAGGAGAAAGAGAGAAGGGAAAGGAGCACCTGTTTATAATAGTATCCCCATTACACTTAAAAATAACTAAGCAAACATTATAACATCCAAAGAAAATCATACACTATAAAAATAACATGATTAAGAAAAAATGTTGTTTTACTTACAGTTAACTTTTTCCCTCCTTTACCCTACCCTTAAGTATTTTTCTGAACATTAATGACATGAAGGAGGGCATATGCTTTAGAGTCCCCTAAAAGTCCAACAAAGTCCAAAAAAGTCCATTATTTCCAGATTTTCTTTTTCTGTCATATTTCACAAATATAGTTATTGCTTTGTAACCCCATATTTGTCAATTTCCAAGTTATTTGGTTTTATTCCTGTTCATCTCCATCACCCAAATCCCGTCTCTGCTTTATTTCCAACATACTCTCAATTCTTCTAGTCAACTCCCATGTTCCCTTCCTTCTCTCCATCATTTTTCATTGAAACATTGGAAAAGGTTTCAATGGCTCAATCTCTCTGTGGTCTTTATTACCTTAAGAACAAGAAGCAGAATCTTCTGTTTCACAGCTTTGTATTTACTCCTTAGCATGTACTTCATCAAAAATGATTTTGTCCTCTAGGGAAGAATATTTTGAAGATAGCTGGGTACAGCAGTTTGAATCTCAAATCTGCTTCTCAACATTCCCTGAAAAGTGGAATAAATTTACTCTCTTCTGCCTTGTATACAATGGGTAATCATTCACCATAAACACTCTGCTGTCTCTTACCTTTAGTACTTATTCCTTCTGCCACAGTTTTGTCAGAATCAACTCCTTCTGCTGGCAGGATTGCATCTTTACTTTTAAAGGTCTAGGTTGCTTTCTCATAGCCAGATTTGGAGTATCCACACAATGTGCTCTTTCAACTAACAACTCCTGCTGTGAAATAATAGTCCAGTTTATTTGTGCTTTAATAAAATTAATACAGTCTGTTTCTCCAGCTTCTCTGGTACAGCTGAAAACCTCAGGTTTTTCCTACATGCTCTGTCCTCTAATTGTATTATTTTTGAAATATCTCTTCTTAAGCAGTCTCAAATTCAGCCAGCCTTTTCATCATTTCAACCTCTGATTTTTGCAGTTTTATCACCTCATCTGAATATTTGTCTAAAGCTTCTTCCATTTTTTCCAGCCTTTTGTTGTTTGAGTTGATATACTCCATCAGTATTTCATTTGTTTTGACCAGGTCTGTGTGAGTTGTCTTATACTTTCATCTAGGTTACTGGAAGTCATGTCTGGAGGTTGCACCACTTTTTGCTGAATAGCTGCAGAACATTTCCCCATCAGTGTTTTTTCCTCACCTTTATAGCTGATTTTCTTTCAGGTCCTCATTTCTTTTTTCCTGGCATCCATGCAGTGCACTTACGAGCCAGTTACTGAAATTTACCCAGAAACACAAACATCTACTAGCCTTTTACGCTGGGTTTCTGTTTTCAGACTGGGAGAGCTAGAACTAAGCTGCTACTTAATGCATAATCATCTTAGAGATCTCGGTTTAATGCCATTTTTATATGATTGTGTTAGGCCTGAAAGAGAGATTAGTATGCAAGGTAACAATATCATTGGGAAACATGAGAACATAGTCTTTATAAATCAAGGCTTAGAGTGCAGAAGCTTTTTTATGTCGAGTCACTGCAATCAGAATGCTGTCTTCCAGGATAAGCATTTAATGTCTGCATAAACTGCTGGTTCAGATGGATTGAAACAACTTTTCCAACATAAAATTCTGGTCCCAGGCTATAGCCAGAATCTATCTGGGACCTTGAGAGGAAGAATGCTCTTTAAAATTGCTTTACTGTGGTTAGGCTAGTGGGTGTGTCTATGAGCAGCTAGACTGATATGTCTGACAGCTGCACTTTTACCAAAGCATATGCTAAACTGGTAGAAAACAGCTTAGAGAGATAATGAAAGACTGCAGGTCTGTTTTCTGACATCAGAGGGAACATATCTTCTATTTAGGTAGGTATACTTTTAATGTACTTGGCCTCCTAATTTCCCTCATGACAACTACATACATGCATACAAATATTTCAAGCACGGGCATTAAAAGTCCTTCTAGCTTGCCAATATACCATAACACTTGTTCCCATAATAAATGTCCAGGCTGTTCTTAAAAATATCTAAACTAGTACTTGCTTTAATGTAATTTGGTAGTCTGTTCCATGCATCAGCTACTCTGTCAGAGAACCAATTAGTACACTTCTCATTCCTATAGAATCTTCTACATAGGTTGTCTGATGATTCTCTGGTACATTTTGATAACCCCAAACATTCCCAGAGGTAGTTGTCTCTAAATGCCCTATATACTTGAATAATATCTCTTCTTAGATATCTATAAGAGACACTGTACAAGTTCAGATATTTTAGTCTTTCATAATAACTTAAGTTTTCACATCCATGGATGCCCTTGGTATATTTCTGCTGTACTCTGTCCAACTACTCATGCTTGTTTTCTTATAGGGTTTCCATATTGTTATTCCATAATCAAGTATGGGTCTAATGTAACTAACAAACAATAACTCCATCATTTTTGATTTCCTAGACTTTATAAATCTTTTTATACAAACTATAGTTATATAACTACCATTAACCAATTGGTGGATATGATTAGAAAAACCCATAGCTGAACCTACCCATATACCAAAGTCCTTAAATGAGTCAACAGTTTCAATCGCTGTGTGCTGTACTAAATATTCACTTTTCAATTTATGTCTCCCAAATCTCATATGCTCAGTTTTTGATGTATTTATCAGCATATTATTCTCCTGTGCCTAAATGGTCAATTTAGTCAAGTTATTTTGCAGACATGCCTTATCTGTAACACATGTAATCAGTTTACCCAATTTCAGGTTGTCTGCATATAGATTGTAGAACACTTCAGGTGAAAAATTAGGTCTGAAAGATATACTCTAAACAAGTAAGGGCCTAAGACAGAGCCCTGTGGGGACACCCTGACTGTAACCAAGGATTTCTCCTGTCCAGTTGCTGTATGATACTTGCCATGTCCTATTTGTAAGCCATGCAGCTATCCATCTAATCAAGAGTACATCAATACCTAGTTGTACTAATTTATTGATCAGTGTTTTGTGTATGACCCTGTCAAATGCTGAAGTTAAATCTATATAAATTACATCACAGCACATTTTTTCATTCATAGTTGTTATTATATTGTTATAGAACATCATGTTACAGGTGATAATAGATCTGTTTTCAACATATGCATGCTGATATATGGTTTCAAGTCCCAACCTATCTAGTCTAGCACATCTCTGGAATACACGTGCCTAAATGAAACTAATATAAAGTTCTGCAAGCTGGAATAGTAAGGTGGATGGATTGGAATGATCTACAGACCTCTTGCAGTGCATCAGAAGGCTCAGATGTTGTGACAGCAGAAGTCTTTCACTTGCCATTTGGATCATGTGGGAGAACCAGTACTGTTTTTATTTTCCAGAAAGGAAACATCATAAGCATTTTGGCCTCTCCTACTTCATCCTCCTAATTATTCTGGAAAGCAAGGAAAAGGGTGGGAATTGATTTATTTATTTATTTATTTATTAATTTATTTGCCATTTGTTAAATAGATCAATGAGGTGGTCTAAAGACCCTTTTCAGTCACAAACCTGGCCCACACATCAGTAATACAGAAAATTCAGTCCATAGTATCAGTTATAAACATGTTCAACTTTATATTTTGATAAATACAGTTATATTATTTTAGAATTTTTCATTTATTTATTTTGTTTTTGTTTACTGGGTTTGTCCAACTCGGATTAGTCAAAACATCCTTGCTAGGAGAGACCTGGGGGCCCGAGGAGAAAAGCTCCAAAATATTAAAAACTTTTTAAAGCAGACATTCAGTAATTTACAAGAATAAACATTAAATAATATATATTTGCTAATTACATTTTATTCATATGAAAGTAGATGTAACTATTACAGTGTAAAAGGTACGAATGCATTAGTAGATGGTGAATATTGACCATTTGAAGAGATATATTAGTGGGCTTGTCAGACAGATAACAGATCATGTGATTAGTGCTTATAAATTCAAAGAAATGTAGATTAGGAAAGGAACTAGACAGGACAGAAAATGTTAATATTGTAGTTAAGAGGTGGAGTGTAAAGCAGGTTCAGAGACAGACATATGTAAGACTATAGTAAGGTTTATATTAGAAGTATAGAGCTGTGAGCTATGCCAGAAAAATAAAATATACAACTTGGGGATGCTAGTAAAAGTGTGTAGGTATTGGTGAAGACAGTGAGTGTTGGATTCTAAATGAAGAGAAATGGTTTGGCTTGATGATGATGATACTGTCATTTATCGTGGAGATGTACAGGAGCAGCTCCACTGATTTGGTAGGTGACGTTTTAATTATGTTTTCAATAGTTTTGCATTCTGAATGGTTTAAGTGGTAATGGGATGTGGTACCATAGTTTAGCCACAATATTTAAATATAGAGAGTCACCTGCAGTATTAGATGATTTGGCTATAATGGCTAGCATTTTTTTCCTAGAGCATAAAATTCTATTGGGGAGTAGTGTTCTATTAAGTTGTTAAAGGATGGGCAATTGCCTGTTTTATAAAGAAGGCTGTGCACTGTACTTAGCTGAGAAAGAACTAGGTAATATGGTACTTCTAAGTAGTTTAATTCGCTGATGGTTAGGCAGTGGTGTGTTCTATTGTTTTAGTCTACTGCAAATTTGGCAATCTTATAACATTGCCCATGTTTGGACAGTTGTGAGTCTTGAAGTTTAGTGAAGATTCAAGCAGTGTACAAGAGAGAAAGCTTTAAGAAAGTGGAAGCTATATGTCTTCTGGCTATGTCAGTGAGGTAGTTTTTTAGTCTGTATAATGTACCTTGTTTTTGATGAGTGCTTTTAAACCACATGATATGCGGTGGTTGAATTTCAGCTGGCCATCTCTGATGACACCCAATAATTTGTATGGTTTACTTGTTCTGTTATGGTAGTGTCGGCAGAAACAATAGTACATAGTGTTGTTTTGTAATAATGTGCTGTGGGGTGAAAAGCAGTAAGTTAATTTTTTAGGGTTTTGAAGTAGTTGTGAATTATTTAGCCATGTTCAGTTGA
Organism: Protopterus annectens; assembly: GCF_019279795.1. Classification (NCBI taxonomy): domain Eukaryota; kingdom Metazoa; phylum Chordata; order Ceratodontiformes; family Protopteridae; genus Protopterus; species Protopterus annectens. Next base: position 1,193,962,541 of record NC_056747.1, on the reverse strand, counting down.
TAAGAAGGACTGTTGCATAAGGTACAGAAGTTTAGAGAGAGATTTGGCAGAACAGATTAGGGCTGATTCATCAGTATATTGAACTAGAGTCATTGATCAATATTATGAAAAGTATGGGGCCTTGTGTGGATCCTTATGGGCCACCAATACTTACTGGCAAAAGGTGGAGAAATCATTTTTCCATTTCACTGCTTATGTTCTGTTTGAGAAGTAGCTATGGAAACATTGCAATGAAGATTTAGTGAACCCTAAGGATGAGAGTTTATATAAGAGTTTCTGGTGGGATACAATATCAAAAGCTTTTGATAAGTCAAGGAAAATGGTGGAGACAAGGCTTCAAGCATTTCTGTGGGCATTGATGGTATTTATAAAATCTTATTAAGTTACTTATAAATATTTTTTCTAATACTTTTGATAGTGGTGGTGCTGCGGTAGAGTTGTTGCCTCACAGTAAGACACTGTCCAGTTCAATTCTCAGCTAGAGCGTCTTCTGCGTGGAGACATGCATGAATGGGCGTACCTTCATTGAAAGTTGTGCATCAGGGCTGGTAACTCGGCACGTAAAAATCAACTACCAATCATTAGCAGACCGGAGTTCCGCTGTGGCGACCCCTAACCGGGAAAAAGCCGAAAGACACAACAACAACTTTTGATAGGAGGAGATATAATAGCAATTGGCCTATAGTTTGAAAGATCTGTATTGATTCCACCCTTGTGTAGTGGAATAATGAATGATTATTTTCCATAGCAAGGGGCCTTTATTTTCAGATATAGATCAATGTAATCAATGTATAAGAACTGAAACTTTAAATTTAATAGCCTCAGCTGCCATTTTGAGACATTTGCCAGGTAGATTGTCAGGGACAGTTGTAGTACGCTTTAAATTTTTAGGTATTTTTTTGATAGCATCTGTGGGAAACAGTTGGAAGGAGAATTCTTGATGGAGGTCATGTGATTGAGTATGGATCTGAAGAGCTTGATTAATCACCTGGTTGGCTAATGACTGTCTGTATAAAGTGGGTACTAAATTGGTTGTCTATGGTATCATTTTGCTTCTGCATGTTTGGTGCTGACTGTGTAGCTTGCCCTGGATTTTAACAGTTTCTTGACTGAGGCTCAGAACAATTTTGGATTAATAGTGTGTATGTTTTGATTGGCTGAGTAGGAGGTTTTCTTATCTTTGGTGATAAGTTGTTTTGTTAGTTATCTTAGTTGTTTATATGCTATCAAAGTAGGAGCTGTTTTATTTTTTTGTCCAGATGTTCCAGGCTTTGTCTCTTTGTTTCATTAGTTGTCTACTTGCTAAGGATAGCCATGGGGCAGGGCTAACTTTTACTCTTTTCATTCAGAGGGGGACTTGTGTGTTTAGAACACCTAGGACAATTATGGTGAACTCAGCTATAGCACCATCTATGGGGAGAGTCTTTTGTGACTCCCAGTTAAGGAGTTGTAGTGTATTAATAAAGGTGTCTTCATGAAAAGTAGTACTTTTTTTTACCAGGTTGTTGCTTTGGTACCTTATGATGTGGATTGGTATGTGATCACGTAGGTTATCTGACAGAGTTCCATGGGATGATATTCTCTTTGGGGAGGATGTTAGGATCTAGCTGAGAGTTGACGGCCTGACTGTGGCTTGGTTATATCGAGTCAGTGTAGTACAAAAGTTGGGTGAACCTGTACAAAAGATAAGTTATGTACTTAACATAATGTTCCATCTGTGTTGTCCATTTTCATTCTTCCTCAACTATTGGTTCAGATCTGAACCTTGGATCTGACTTGGCCATTACTAAATCTCATGGCCACCAAAAAACTCTTGAGCTCCTCCTCTACCCATAATGCACTAACCCCTAGCATACCTCAGACATTGTTTGCTGTTTTACATAGAGTAGAAAGTACTACTATAAGTCTTCTTAACACAATAAGCCATTGTGGTGACCTTATAATATCTTGTTCTTCCAGAAATCTATAGTGAAAAAGATTGTGGGGTTGGTGGGCAGGAAGTTGAGGAAGAATGAAAATGGACAACATAGATGGAATGTTATGGTAAGTACCTAACTTATTTATCTGATGTTGTCAATTTTCATTCTATCCTTAACTACTGGGACAGAGTCCCCAGCTATCTAAAATCCTGGGTGGACTCTAAAGAAAGATATTCCTGAGCATACTTGAGCCAAAGGCTGCTCTTCCTTCAAGACCAGATCCACTTTGTAATGAGTGATAAAGGTATGAGGAATGGCACAAGTTGCAGCTGCACATATATCGTCCAGGGAAGTTCTAGATAGGAATACCGAAGAAGCTGCCATGGACCTATTTGAATGGGGTCTTAAAAGTGTTGGTAATGTTAGTCAAGTTTATTATAGATAAATGACATGCAATCCATCAGTCATCTGGCTAAAGTTACCTTTGCAACTGGTTTTCACAATTTAGCATCTGCAAAGGAGACAAATAATTGATCTGTATTTTTAATTTCTTTTGCTTTTGTAAGTAAAAACTTAATTGTCTGTGAACATCTAATAAATGTAGCATATATTCACCTTTGTTTGCAAATTTAGGAAAGAAAACTGGCAAATTAATGGACTGATTGATACTGGATTCTGACACCACCTTAGTAAGGAAAGATGGGTTGGTACATAATGTGACTCTATCCTTATGAAAGATCAAATAGGGAGGTTTAGAGGACAAAGTTTGAAGTTCTGAAATTCTTGTAGCAAAAGTAATGGCCACTAGAAAAATATTTTCCAGGTCAGGAACTTAAGATTGCATTTGTCTGCTGGTTCAAAGGAAGAATGAATTATAGCCTGCAGTACCAAGTTCAAATCCAAATACAGAGCAAGATCTTTATATGGGGGTCTGAAAAGGAGTGTGCCTCTCAAAAAACATAAAGTTTAGACGAAGCCGCAGAAGAATTCTCAAATCCAATATGAAAATTAGATTAGTACTTTAATCGTTGAGGATCTAGCTCCCTTATTAAAGATTGTTGTTAAAAACTCAAGTATATTCTGTATAGCACCTGAGAAGGGGTCAATGTGTTTTTGTTGTGCTCAGCAAACAAACCTTTTATATCTACTTGCATAAAGTTTTCTTGTTGAAGGTTTATGGAAAGATAAGAGTATATGATGGATGGGGGAAGAGAGCATCAGTTCTCTGGCTTTTAACGGAATTGGAGAAATCACTCTGTTAGCTTGAGGTTTGATACATCTAGATGAATCATGGCTGTCGGGTAAGACAGGACGTCTGGAACTGGATCCAGAATCCAAGGTGGGTAAAGAAGATGAGACCAAAGAAAGTGGTACCAAATCTATTGAGGCCAGTAAGGTGAAATGAGGATGACTTTGCTCTTCAACCTGGCAGCTTTCTGTAGAAATTTGGAATCAAGGGAGTTGGAAGGTAAGCATAAAGGAGATTGGGGGGGGGGGCAATCATGGAGTAGAACATCTCTCGATGTTTCCCCCAGAGGGGGATTACAGCAAAGTAGCTGCTGCATTTGTGTTTAGGTAGAAGCAAAAAGATCACAGCAAGGCTGGCCCCATTGATGGAAAATCATTTCCGTCACTTTCAAATTGAGAGACCACTTGTGAGGTAGAAGAATGGACCTGCTCAGTTTGTGTGCTATCACAGTGGACTTCCCAGGAATGTGCATTGCTATAACAAAGTGGTTGGATGAGACTGCCCATTGCCACACTCTCAGGTCTTCTCGACACAAAGGGTAAGACCTGGTTCCCCCCACTTTTTGATGAACCAAACTACTGACATAATGTCTGTCTGGATCACAACTGTCCTTAAAGGAAGAGAATTTTGGAATGCCTGCAACACTAAGAGCACTGCTCTCATTTCCAGAACACTGATATGCATATCGGCCTCTTCGGGGGGATCACATGCCTTGGACTGTTTTCCCCAGGAAGTACCCCCACACACAATCTGGGAGTTGTTCGTGGTCACTATGCCCTTGGGCTGAGGGAGAATGAAAGGACGGCCTTGCAGAACTTGATCTGATTGAATCCAGCACCAAAGGCATTTCTTGCATGCCTGAGTGGTTCTTATTTGTACAGACATATGTTGATAAAAAATCAACCACTGAGTTGCTAGCATCCATCGAAGAATTCTCATATGATATCTTGCTACAGAAACTAAAATGATGGCCTCTGACATTGTCCCCAAGGTTTGCAGAATTAGTCAAACTGAAACTTTGGTTCTGCAAATTGTTCCGATCTGGAATCTGATAGTTTGTACTCTTGAAAGAGGAAGAGAAGCTGTCACTGAAACTGTGTTGAACACGGCTACTATGATTTGTAAGGATTGAGTCAGTTGTAACTGAAACCTGTTGTAATTTATGGTTATCCACACAGCACAACAAGTCTGGATCACCTGATCTCTTGCTGTTAGTAGTAGAGGCCTGGTCTGGGCAGTATTGAGCTAGTTGTCAAGATATGGAAACACTCAGAATCCTTGCAGTCTCAGGTGAGCTGCTACCACTGCCACGTATTTAGTGTACATCCTAGGGGCTATGGTGAGGCCAAAGGGCAGTGGTCTGAACTGATAGTGATTGGCTCCCAGCTGTAAGCGTAAATACCTTCTGGATTGTCTGTTCATTTTTATGTGATAGTACGCATCCTGAAGGTCTATTGAGCACATCCAGTTATCCATGCCCAAAAAAGGTAAAATGGACTGAATTTTTTTTTTTTTTTTTTTTTTAGCAGCTTTTGTATTTCTGGTGCTGCTTTTGTCTGACTGAGTAGAACACTAAGAATTTTGCATACAGTTGGAGGTGGAAGGGAAAAGGGAATTATTTACCATCTGGAAATAATCCCCTGCACCCAAATACCTCTTGTTAAATCTAGCCAGGCTCTCTGGTGCAGGGATAGTTGATCTCTGATTGCCTCCAGAGGGGGACAATTGGGCCTCCTTTCAGGAGTGCTGACAGGGTCTGTCAGAAAAAGAATCTCTGTGCCCTTGGTTTTGTGGGCCTCCCTGAGGCATAGGCATTGTTGTCCATTTCAGTTCTCCCCTCTTCCCATGGGGGAACTATTTCCACAGCTATCCCAGAAAGGACCCTGGGAATTCCTGAACCACATTTTTCATCTACCCTATTGATTCATAGAAAAGGATCTATGAAGGATTGAAAAACATATGCTCACTGCAGAGAGGGTCTTTCCATATTTTTTCACACCTGGAGAGTGTGTCCTTCACTTTTGGGCCAAACAACAAACTCCTGTTAAAGGGAGCATTGACGAAGGAAGACTTGAATGGCTCCACAAAATCACACAAGCACATTCAGGCATGCTTTCTGATGGAAATGCCTGAACCCAGCACCCTTGGCTGCATGCAAGATAAGCCTCATAGAAGAAGTTGAAATAGACTGAAGGATAGCCAATTGAGAGGCTACAGAAGACTGAGCCTCAGCAGTAGTCATCCCCAAAAGGGATTTTGAAAGCTCATTGATCAAATTCCTTTTGTAGTCTTGTAATATGTGCCAAATAATTCAGCGACCAGAGAGCAAAGGTTGCCAAAGCATAGACATGCTTTCCAAACCTGTCCATTGCCCTAGACTCCCTGTTATGGGATGGACAAAGGAATTTTGCTCAGCAAGTTCCTTCTTGGTGGCCGCCACCAGGACCATAGCATCCAAGGGCACCTCCTTACTCCAAAATTCCTTTCTGCCTGGTGGAGACAGAATTAATCTGGCCTCTTAGGGACTGGCTCAGGTGAGTCAGGCTCCTTCCATGCCTGCACAGAGACCAAATCAATGAGCTCATTAGTGGGTGGAGTAACCCAGGAGGTAGATGGGCCAGCTCCAAAATCTTCCAGAAATACTGATTCCTACAGTGAAGAGTTGCTTGAGGACCAACCACCTCTATGCTTAAGGATCTTGAGAATGTCTCCAAATGAGATCTCTTCCATTGGTGATTGTCGGGACCCCTCTTCTTCACTGAAATCAGTATCCTCAGTCACTGACTGTTGCGGAAAGTCCAAGGGCCTCCTCTTGCACTTCCTCTTCCGAGGATGTCCTCAGTGGGATGATCTGGTGAAGTGTCAAAAGAGATTATAAGACCCTGTTGGGTGGTCTGGAGGCCTTGAGCTGGCTGTCCCTGTGATGAAGAATTATGTGGCCCTAAGCAGAGAAACATCTGGGAAACAGATTGGACATCTGAAGGGACTGGATCCGTCCATCCTGTTGAAATAGAAAACACCCTCTTCATTACCTCGAAAGCAGATCGCTCAAGAGAGAAGGAAGACAGAGGTTCCAAGAAGGCAGGCTTCTGGACCATAGCCTCCCTCTGCCCCATAGCAACACTCACAAGGCAGAAATTGGAGCTGAGCTATTTGATGCCAAAGCTCCGAGGGGCAGAGACACCTCCAAAAACCTTGGAGTGGACTCCAACTCTTTGGATCCAACAAGGCAGCTTCAGCTTTGGTAGTCATCTAGATCCGAAGAAGTCACAGTCAGTGTGCTCATAGAACTCTTAGGATACAAAGATAAAGGTATCTTCAGATCCGAGACAGATGGATCCGGAACCAGGGATTCTGAAACAACCAGTGGGATCAGAGAAGGAGCAGATAATGGTGGTGTAACAGATGGATGGGCTCCCTGACCTAAAGGGGTAGCATCCAGAAGGGGGTCTATATAATTGGGGGTTGTGGGGATGCAGCACCCCACACTGGGGGGGGTGCAAAGCCCCCCACTTTGGTGGGTTTTACATACTGTAGTGTCTGTTCCAGTGTTGTTTTGGCCAAGTGTTTAATGTCCCTGTTTAAATTTTTGTTTGATGAGAACATTTGCTGAAATGAAAGTTCGATGGTTAGGGTTCGATGAAGAAAGGTTTGCTGAACTGAACCCTCAATCAACTGATATAGTCCCAGCCGGAAGAACACCCATCTGTATCTGCACCGAGAGGAATCTCCTCCTCATTCTGTCCAAATCTTCCTCAGTTAGACCTCTGGAAGAATGAGATGAGGTAAGGGATGGTGACCTGGAATGACGTCTCTCCAGAAAGAGAGAGGGAACCCTAGAAGGTACTGGATCCAATGTTGGAGAATATCTTGATCTTGGTAGCATCTTTGGATCTGAAGTGCTTGGATCCAAAGATTTTTTGTCAGATTCGAAGGAGAGTGGATCTGGGCAGATTTCGAATCTGGTCTTGTTTTTTCTTCGATGGTTCCAAAGAAGGAAGTGAAGAAGTAGACGGTCTTGGAGACTTAGTCAAGGTCCCTTAGTTTTAGTCTTGGAGGATCGAGACCCAGAAATAGTCTCTCTGAATGAAGATGGAAACAATCCCTTGAAAATCAGCTTTTTTTTTTATATCAGCTATGGCCCTAGGATTGAAAGTTTTGCAGATAGAACAATCTTTTTGATGATGTGTTTAACCTAAATAATAAACACATAAAGCATAGGAATCTGACATCAGTAATTTATGCCCACACTTTTGACATTTCTTGAAGCCGGCAGGCCTTTTGTCAGACATAACGACTTGCGTGAGAAAACAGAAAAAGACAATTTTTTTTAAACATAAGAAAGAGAAAGTGGAAGGGAAATACCAGCAATTGTATAAAGAACTACACCAGCATGTGCAGTAGAAAAAAATTATAGATTGTAAGAAAATACCTACGACGGTTAAAGAGAATTACACTGAGTGTAAAGGGTAAGAGAAATATATATATATATATATATATATATATATATATATATATATATATATATATATAGATTACCAAACAGCAACGGATTCACCAATAAGTGCCTCCCACCACTTATTTGACAAGGCGAAATATAAGCAGCTTTCTAAAATGAAACTCCGCTTCCTGGACTTCGCTCAATCAAAACAATTTATTCACAATTGAACATCACAAATATCGAAACTATAAACGAATTAAAATCCAAGCCAAAAGGTTAAAAACGGAATAATAATACTAAGTAGAGTTAAGCGCTTTCACCCAACATATTGGGCTTCCTCAGAACTACTAATACCATACAACTGACATCTTAAATGACTTTTTTGGCACCAATACTTTTGAATTTGATATGTGTATCTGTTCACTTAAAGCAACAGCAGCATAAATCATCTTTCAATATTTCCGTACAATCTATTAATACAACATCATATCTTCCACTTAATAAACCTATGTGATTATGAAAATAGAACTATATATCCTTGAAATAAATATGTCTTAATATATTTAAAAGGTTAAATCAATCAGGTTACCTAAATAACTAAAATAGATGTATGCATAAACTACATCTATATATTAGAATACCATATGGTCGAAGTTCTGAATCTTTAAAAATCTAAAAAAAAAAAAAAAAACCAAACGTAAGTGCTTTAAGCGGGGGGGGGGGCTGCACCCCCACACCCCCGCTACTTAAATATACCAACTCCGAGATCACGCTACAGCGTAGGAAAGAGAAATCTTCCCTTTCTGTGCCATTCTCCATTAAAGTGCAATCTCGGAGTATATTTAAGTAGCGGGGGTGTGGGGTTGCAGGGGGGCTTACCCCCTTCTTAAATACTTTTAATTTACTTTCCTTTGTTTTGTTTTTTAAGATTTTTGAAGTTTCAGAACTTCGATCATATGGTGTCAACCATATGGTATTCGAAGTTCTGAAACTTCCTTAATCTAATATAGACCCGATATATATATATATATATATATATATATATATATATAAAAGAAGTAAAAGTATAAAGAAAAATTACTTATCTCAAATGAAGCTCGAGAGCTCAGGCTGACCATGTCTTTTCACAAAAAGTGGCAAACAAGATCTGGGATATTTTAGTGGTTGGTGCATTATGGATAGGGGAGGAGCTTGAAAGTGTTTTGGTGACCACAAACTTTAGTAATGGCTGAGCTGGATCCGAGGTTTGGATCCAAACTGATAGTTGAGAATAGAATGAAACTTGACAAAATCAGATATGTTTTACTGGTTGGATTTTCAAATTGTATGGTTTGTCAATCTATATCAACATCACAAAATATTATGGTGTCATAAGGGATTTTTAAGTTGGTCCATCAGAGAATATCTTCCAGTGTTTTAGCATTATCTGGATATGTGTATACCTGTGACTGAGATTGTCTTGTGAGTGTATAGTTTTAGCATGGTTAGCAGGACTTCTGAGTTAGAGAAAGTTTGCAGGGTGTTAGGGAAAAGGAATATCCCAAGTGTATGTTTTTGTAGAAAATAGCAACACCACCAGCTTTTTTGTTCTGATAATATTATAGCCTGGTGGGTAAATGTATTATTTTTTTTGTTTCCTGGAGAATCCATGTTTCTGTGGCAACTAAGATATCTGGAATGTGCAGTGCTATCCTTGTATGCACTTCAGCGAGTTTATTATAAATACTTTGTAAGTTTGTATGGTATATACAGTAGAAATAAAAAGTTTACACACCGCTGTTAAAATGCCAGGTTCTTGTGATATAAAAAAATGAGACCACAATAAATCTTTTCAAAACTTTTCCTACCTTTAATGTAACCAATAACCTGTACAATTCAATTGAAAAACAAACAAATCTGTTAGGGGAAAAAATATAAAAAATAAAAAATGTACAATAAGCTGGTTGCATTAGTGTGCATACCCTTAAACTAATACTTTGTTGAAGCATATTTTGATTTAATTACAGCATTCAGTCTTCTTGGGTAGGAGTCCATCAGCATGGCACATCTTGACTTGGCAATATTTGCCCACTCTTCCTTGCAGAGGCACTCCGTATCTGTCATATTGCGAGGGCATCTCTTGTGCCCAGCCATCTTCAAGTCACCCCACAGATTTTCTACTGGATTTAGGTCTGGGCACTGGCTGGGCCATTCTAAAACTTTAATTTTCTTCTGGTGAAGCCATTTGTTTGTTGATTTGGATGTATGCTTTGGGTCATTGTCATGTTGAAAGGTGAAATTCCTCTTCATCTTCGGCTTTCTAGCAGATGCCTGAAGGTTTTGGGACAAAAGTGTCTGGTATTTGGAACTGTTCATAATTCCCTCCAGCTTGACTAAAGTCCAAATTCCACCTGAAGAAAAGCAACCCCAAAGCACAATACTGCCACCACCATGCTTCACTGTGGGGATGGTGTTCTTTTGGTGATGCGAAGTGTTGTTTTTGCACCAAACGTACCTTTTGGAATTGTGGCCAAAAAGTTCAACCTTAGTCTCCTCAGACCATAACACATTTTCCCACATGCTTTTGGGAGACCTGATGTATTGTTTTGCAAATTTTAGCCGAGCCTGTTTTTTTTTTCTGTGTAAGAAAAGGCTTCCATCTTGCAACCCTACTCCATAGCCCAGACATATGGAGAATATAGGAGATTGTTGTCACATGTAGTACACAACCAGCACTTGCTAGAAATTCCTGCAGCTCCTTCATTGTTGCTGTAGGACTCTTGGCAGCCTCCCTGACCAGTTTTTGTCTTGTCTTTTCATCAGTTTTGGAAGGACTTCCAGTTCTTTGCAAAGTCACTGTTGTCCCATATTTTCTCTACTTTTTGAGAACTGTCTTCACTGTGTTCAATGTTATATCCAATGCTGTGGAAATTGTTTTGCACCCTTCTCCTGACTGATACCTTTCAACAATGAGATCCCTTTGATGCTTTGTAAGCTCTCTGCAAACCATGGCTTTTGCTGTAGCAGGCAACTGAGTAAATGTCAGGAAAATCCTACTAGGACAGCTGAACTTTATTTGGGGTTAATCAGTCTCTTTAATTAATGGCAGGTGTGTATCCAAGAAGACTGAATGTTGTAATTAAATCAAAAGGTGCTTCAACAAAGTATTAGTTTAAGGGTGTGCACACTTATACAACCAGCTTATTGTACGTTTTTTTTATATTTCCCCCTAACAGATTTGTTTGTTTTTCAGTTGTATTGTACAGGTTATAGGTCACATTAAAGGTGGGAAAAGTTTTGAAATGATTTATTGTGGTCTAATTTTTTATATCACATATCACAAAAATCTGGCATTTTAACAGGGGTGTGAAAACTTTTTATATACAGACTGGGACTACAGGTGAGTTGTTAGTGATAAACGAGCTTATGGGGATAAACTCTTTGGTGCCTGTATGTGCTAAGCTGGGCCTGGGTTTAGGTGGATGTTACTGCTAAGTTTTATGGTTATGGAGGTAAGATGGTATGGGTAGAGGCATTTTTATCTGATTTCATTTTTTTTTCATTTGCAAACTTATACATTACAAACCATGCTGACACAACTGTAGCTGCAAACATTATACATCACTTATAATATATCCAGTCATTGTCAAGTCAGACATTACATAGCTCATTCAGATCTTGCCTTTCTTTAAACCTCATTCCTCCTCTGCATGTATTGATCCCACAATTCCCATTTTTCCTATGTAATTTGCTCCTACCCTTTTCTAAAGATCTCAATTCCTGTTGTTTTATCTCTGTTGCTATCTTCACTACGTTTAGACTTTGATTTCCATTTTCTAGTACTTGCTTTTTTGGCAGCCACCATAATTAGACTCAAGAAGGCCCTATTATGTCTAGGCAATTCTGATTCTGTATCATAGCTCAAAAAATAATTTCCTTAGTTACACCAATTTGCTCAATCAGTATATTCGACAGAGCAGTCTTTGAGGAATCTTTAAAGTTTGCCAACTCACTATAATCCTGGAAAATTTGTTCCCAATCCCCTCTTTCTTCCACATCACATCTCCAGTATTTGCTGTCTATCTGAGGAAAAATTACTATTTGGGGTATAAAAATACCTATGTAAATACTTCCAAGCAAAGATTCTAAATCATCTAGACTTTGTTGTGTATTTGGTAGACATACATATATACCCCCATTGTTTCTTTATGAATTGCTTATCCAGTCTCTCTTCCCAATCCTTTCTAACCTCCTCTGATTGATTTTTATAGTTCTCTTACAATATTTTATATGCTGTACTAATTATTCCTTTCTTAATGGCAACTTCTGTTCTAGATTACACTAAAAACTCTACCAGTGCTGGTCTTTCATTTAGGGCCCCCTATTTCTTCTCTTTGCCTATACTCTGATATCAATCCTTGATAGTGAAGGCAATCTCTAACCTGCAGTCCAAATAAGTTCTTGGCATCTTTACATTCTATTACCTTTCCCTCTCTAGTCATTTGCTGCCAATGCCTTGGTTCCTTTCCCACGTTTCTCCAATAAATTCCAGTCCCCTCCTGCCTATTGTCTGTATCACTACTTGAAGTCATCCCTATTGGCAGAATCTCCTTTCTCCATTCCTGTGTTGGCTTAGTTCTTAGAATACTTTCTCCTACTTTATGAATATAATATTCTGTATAATTATTATTATTTTCCTTAAAAGGTCTGCATCCAAAATCCCAGTATCTCATTTGTTGAGCTTCCTCCATTTCGTGATCTCTTTCCACTTTGAATTATAGTTTTCTGCTTGTGCTATACATAGGAGCCTTAAGAAATACCCCTTCAAATTTGGTAATCCCAGTTCACCTTGTTCTATTGAAAGAGTAAGCTTATCCCGCTTGACTCTTGACATCTTCTCTCACAGATAAAAATCCTTCAGCTCTTTATTAATTGCTAACCACAATTCTCTGGTTGATAAAAATGTGCCTGACCTATGCATAAGACTAAAGGGACTAAAACATTTTAACTGCTTGTATCTTCCTATCAATATCCATATAACATAGCTTCCATTTTCTCATTTTTTGTATTATCTTTTGTTTAGTCTCTTCCTACAGATCCTTACCTGCCACACAAGAATAATTTTAATCCATACTCCTAAATATTTCATTTTATCATGTTCCCATAAATATGGATATTGCTGAACCAATTTGTGTGTGGGTACATAATTGACCACTACTGTCTTTGTTTTAGCTTCATTAATTTTGTATCCCAAAAAGATATAAAACTGTCTCAAAATGTTCTACAACACTATAATGTCCCTTTCTGGTTTTGTCAGGTATAAAATAATATCTGCAAATCGAGCCAGCTTTTCCCAATTACCATTCTAATTACATCATTGAATTTCTGAGTCCCTTAATGGTTCTAAATATAATGCAAATAACAAAGGGAAGAGAGGACACCCCTGCCTGGGTCCTCTGCTTGAGCAGAAATTATCAGAAAGGACCCTAACTACTTTAATTTTTTGCCGCTTATCCCTCATATAACCTCCTAATCAACCTTATAATTTTATCCGGGAATGCAAATGCTTCCATCGCTCTGCTCATAAAGTCCCAGCTTACTCAGTCAAATGCTTTCTCTGCATCAAGATCTGCCAACAACAGTGGTATTTACTTACATTCTGCTTCCCTCTGGATTCTCAGTGTTCTGTTAATGTTGTCAAATATTTGCCTCCCCTCCACAAAACCACACTGAGCCATATCTACCAATTTTGGCATCACTTTTCCCATTTCTTCAGCTACTATAGACATAAACACTTTATAATCATGGTTTAGGATTGAAATGGGCCTGTATGAAGCTGGATATGATGGATCTTTACCCTCTTTGGGTACTACAGTTACCACCAGTTTCTTCCAGGATGTTGGTGCTTCTCCGCCTCTTAAATTACTGTTAAACAAAACCATCCTGCTTTTCCCCTCCTAGCTTCCAAACTTTGACAGGAATACCATCTATTCTTGGGAACTTTACTATAGATTGGTTATACATCACCATTTTTACCTCACCTCTTCCTATCCTAACTGTTAGTAATTGAGACCCCCTCCACCTCTAACCTTGGCATATTTAATTCTTCCATAAATATTTCCATTTGTACCTTTTCTTGATTTCCATATGTCTTGGCTTGATATAGTCTTTCATAGAAATTCCTAAATATTTCTAATACTTCTACAGGATCCCTTGTTATAGGCTCCCTAAGGTTGGTGACAACCCTTATTGCTTTCTGTTGCCTGAGTCATTGTGCTAAAAGATTTTGCGTTCTAGAGTTATTATTATCAAAATAGTTGCTTAACAGCAATTCTTCTAAACTCATGCATATTATTGAGGTAATTCCTTATTTCCTCTTTAGCATTCTGCAGTTGCCCCGTTCTTGTTCTGTTAAGAGCCACCCTATTTTGCAATACTTTAACATTTGTCAGTCCCTCTAAATAATTCTTGTTACTTCATATTCATATTTCCCACATTTATCAGTCCCTCTAAATAATTCTTACTTCATATTCATATCTCCCTTTCTTTTATCTCCACCCTATTTTTAAACCCCACTTTCATTTTATCCAACTCCCTAGTTATATTTTCAAAGGACATTTCTATCTTCTCTAATAGCTTCTGAATAATTTCCACTACCAATTCCTTACATTCCTCTCTTTTCAACGGCTAGGTGGGAATGCTCCAGTGTCTCATTTTTATTTCATTACCATGTGTTTTTATTTTAGTTATTATTGGCGCATGATATGAAATAGTTGGTTTACCTTTTAATTGTCGCCCGCCGTGTGTCCGATGTGCATAATGCCAAAAATACAGCTGCAACAAACGACAATGTCAATTCACCATGGGCAGGATTCATGAAGGCTTGCACGGAGTCTAAGAGTAGTGTAAGACTCCATGCAGCCTTCGCGATCCAGGAACAGCCCAAAGTCCGTGTAAGAGACAAGCTAAAACGTCTCTTACACGGAGTGGGCGTGGATAAGCTAATCACCTCACTTGCAGCCGAATAGCATGCAAATGAGGATGATTAGCAATCCAGGAAGCCCAGAACAGCCCGTGTAAGAGCTGTTTTAGCTGCAGAAATGCACTCAGTTGACAACTGAGTACGTTTCTGCAAAAATCGCAGTGGAGCCATGTCAGCTCCAGATAAAGCGTGCATATGTGTCAGGCAGCATGCCAATGGCCAAATATGTGGCCATTGGCAAGGTAACCTGATGCAAAAGTAATAAAAATATATATATTTTTTTTCGGCGATCACCAATGTTTAAACCCAGAGCAGCCCCGCGCAAACGGACTGTGCTGTATAAAACATAAAAACGAAGGTTTTAAACCCACAAATGTGGGTTTTATGCAATACATGGAATGTCAATGCAGGGACCAGCAGACCAAAACCAACATGGCCACCGTGTAGTGGTTGCTAAGGGGGGAAGCTGAGTCTAAGAGATGTAACTAAGCATTAGTAGGCAGTCTGATGTAAATGAGTGTTAGGATACTGAATTCCACTGTCACATAGCAAATGAGCACAGTCTGAGTAGTGTAAGAGTTACAGAAGGGGGAGGAACAGAGTAGGAGATAGGTGACATCACAGGGGGGAATTTTAGAAAGAAATGCAGTTCATTGGAGGTCAGAGTTACATGACAGATGTCAGACAGATATCATGGAAAGAGGTGTGCCACTAGATAAGCATGAGAAAGTCAAGAAATGAAGGTGTACACTGTTGCCTATACCAAAGTTTCTTGCTGGGCGTGCATGCGCATGTGTGCGCGCCATGAAGCGCGAGTAAGACAGTGTGCGCACGTGTAAGGCAGACTGAGCATGTGGGAGCGTGTTTAGAGATATTTAACACTGTCTGCGTGGGTGTGCGCGCGGTTTAACCCGAATAAGCTGATTCTGAACCGTATAAGCATGTGTGCGCGCATGTAAGCCACTGTGAGCATGTTTCTGCTGGTTTGCACATGGCTCCTCCCTAAGGAAACAGAGAGGAAAAAGAAAGCAACAGATCTAGTAGGAAGCTAGCAGGGAATACTGCTGGAGCTAGCAGGTGAAAACAATTAGAAGCAGGCAATTACACAGGCAGAATAGTAGCCCAGCCCAGCACTTAAAACTCTGCAAACAGCAGTGCAGGATGTTTCTCTCAAGAGACACTGCAAGACAGGAGTAAGTTATTAGAAGTGAAAACTGAAAAAGCTGAACTCAGAGCAGAAATGTTAGGGGCTGCCATAGCTGTCATAATGAGACATAGGTGACTTGCTGAGGGTGGTGACAATGCAGATGGTGCCAGACAACCCACAGTGAGGAGACGGAGAAGAGTGTACAGGCCCAGGGTCACCTACCACGGGTTACATGAGCTGGAGATAGTAGAGAGCTATAGAGTGGACAGAGACCTCCTGCAGCAAATAGTGGAACTGTGCAGACCACGCCTCACACACAGAACCAACAGAGGGGAACCCATCCCAGTGGAAACCAAGGTATGTGTTGGCTTAAGAATACTAGCAACAGGTACCTTCCAGAGACCAACTGGTGATATGATGGGGATATCACAGGCATCAGCCTCCAGGGTACTGCACCAGTTCCTGGATGCCATGTCAGCACATGTCGGTGATCATGTATATTTCCCCAATGCCCGTGAGGTATTGGCCAGCAATATGCGTCTCTTCCAGCAAATAGCGGAATACCCTGAGGTAGTGGGTGCAATAGACTGCACGCACATATGCATCAAAGCACCAGCTGGTGAGCAGGGTAGGGCATACATCAAACGCAAGGGCTTCCCCTCCATCAACTGCCAGGTCGTGTGTGATGCCCAGGGCATAATAATGAATGTGTGTGCTAGCTGTCCTGGGAGCTACCACGATTCCCACATCTGGCATTTGACGCAGCTGTACCAGACATTTGCCAATGGGGACATCCCGCATGGACACCTAGTGGGGGATGCAGGTTATGCACTGGAGCCGTGGCTGATGACACCCATCAGAAACGCACACACACCTGAACAGGAACGCCATAATGAGGCACACGCACAAACACGTAATGTAATAGAGCGTGTGTTTGGGCTGCTCAAGTCACGGTTTCGGTGTCTGGACACATCTAGTGGAGCCTTGCAGTACACACCAACTACATGTACCCAAATTGTCATGGTATGTGCTATGCTACATGATATGATCTTGCGAAAACAGCTGCAGCAGGACCAGCATAGGGCTGGGCCAAACAACCCCCCACCATTGCCAAGGCCATCACAGGCAGAGCGTGACTCGGAGGAGGAACAACCTGAGCCTGCCCCAGTAGGCAGAAGGAGGCGTGCCCAGTATGCCCTGGCCTTGGCAAAGAGGCAACACATAGCACATACACTGGCTCAGTAGGAACCCTGGGAATGATACCCCCTCTGACTCACTCAAATAATAACATGGATGCCTACAATGACATGACCTGCTCACAAACATGTACAGGGAAGTGTAATATGAGCATCCGACAGAGGCAGCCCTGCAGCACCACCTGAGGCATGAATGCCATGTGTTAAGTAATGTAACACCATGTACTATATGCACACCTGAGGACCCTGACTAACATCCTACCCTCACCAAGCATCATGCCACAATATGACAATGAGATGATCAAGTGCAATAATTGACTGAAGTATCGCAGTTAGTCAAAGGGGATCCAATGTGTGCCAGTCTGGGATGACATGCTGAGCATGACATGATGCTCCACCTGCTAGGACTGGCGTGCACCTATCAGTGCAGGCCGTATGGATACTGGCAAAGGCTGTTGTTACCCACTGTGTGCCCTGAATAGGTAAGGCTCAAAACACAAACCTACCTCCATAGGTATCAGAAGGGATAAGAATAAGATAAGGGATAAGTCGAAACAGCAAGATGCATGCAGTCTAAACTCACCCAGTATGGAGAATGTTGATATCTGTGCTGTAACAGAAAACTGAGTCAAGGCTCACAAAAGCACCCTAACACTACCAGGTTACACCTCATACTGTGCTGTACAGCCTCAAAACATGGAACAAGCTACAAAAGGAGGGTGACTAGCAAGAATTGTCAAGGATAACCACACCCCCATGTTGGTACCACAACAAGAAGCAGCATGGACTAGCCATGGTCAAGTAACAGTGGCTAAAACTGCCCCCCAGTTTATAGCCTGCTACAGACTACTGTCCCAACACCAGGAACTGCACCTGGCCTATGCTGAAATACATGAATATATCAAGTCCTCCAAACCACATTATATTGGGTGACTGAAAATACCCAGACATAGACTGGGAGCATTATACTAGCTCCAACAGTGTAGGACAAAAGTTCATAGAATCCATAAACCAAAAGGCCCAGGAACAACTTACCACTCTCACAAGAGGGGTAAGCATACTGGATGTGATCATCAGCAACATGGGTACTGGATGGCAAGACGAGAAGTGTATTGCTCACTGGTAAAACCAGACCATAGAGTAATCACACTGGATATACAAATCCTGACCACAGTCCCTGGCCAGAAAACCACAGTGGAAAACATGTGTAAAGCAATATTTGCACTCCTCCAAACTGATGTGGAATCCATTAAAGGTCCTGTGCAGGTGCAAAATATGGGCCACACCTCAGAACCTATAATACAGCCATTCCATGAACACTGCCAGGAATGCTTGGATTATGCAATCCTAAATTAAAACAAGACACAATGCCATACAAGCAGGCATCTGGCATGGTGGATACCAGCCATAACCAAACCATGCAAGAGAATGAGGAAGCTACTATATGATAGAGCAAACATAAACAATGAAGTAATCACTGATCAGTAGTATGGCAATAAAATATGTCCACACATACAATCCACTAAGGCCAGCCACAACAAGTTGAATCTGTGAATCCTGAGGCAATGTTACACCTGCCCCAAGTACACAGACAACCCCCAACTCCACCCAAGAAATACAAATATATGTGAGAGATGCAACCATCTATCCAAACTGGAGGCTGAGCTCCCTCAACTCAGTACTCCCAAAACTAGTCAGGAGGAGAAGGTAACCACACACACCACAAACACAGTCCCACATAGACCTATCACAACTGCAAACCAAACAAATAAACACAGAAAAACATTCCCGGAGGCACAAATTACAAACACAGCACACCAACAGAGGCCTCTAAAGCAGACATCCAATCAAACAACCTCCAAACATAGCACATGCAACACATAGTACACAAAGCTGGTGTGCCAAACAGTCACAGGCCAGAAGGAGAAACAACATGCCTGATACAGTTGTAATAGGTGACTCCATAGTCAGACACACTGCTGTCCCGCACACCAGACTGAACAAGGGAAAGGGTATAGTAAGCTGCCTGTAGGCTGCCACAATACGCCACATAACAGAAGTATGCAGGTCACTCCAAAGCAAGTAGAAATATGATGCAGTCATAGTCCATGCTGGTGTGAATGACCTGAGATGTACCTCCCTAGACTACATGAAAAGAGACATAGATGAGCTCTCTGATTATGTAGTCCAGGCCAGTATGACACTCACCGTTTGCAGCATCCTACCCTTACCAAGAATAATGCCACAGTACAAACACAGAATGATCAGTCATAGCAAGTGGCACACTTACTGGTGTCATTCCAAGGGGATCCAATGTCTGTCTGCTTGGGATGTCATGCTTGACAAGCCATGCAGCTGTTCTTGGGATGGCTTTAACCTGTTACCCCTGGGCGTCTGGATATTGGATAAGGCCTTTGCCACCTCCATAGAGCCTTTTGTAGGCAAGGCTGAAAAGACTAACCCACCACCCTAGAAAACATAAGGGTAATGCTGACCAATGCCAGATGGGTAACCCCAATACCCATGCTCCCAAGGCCATCCCCAGTATGGAGACCATCGATGTCTGTGCAGTGACAGAAACCTGCTGCAAGCCTCCTGACAGCACACCAGCACTACCAGGTTATACCACATATCATGTGTCATGGCCCCAAAACCTGGAACAAAACATAAAAGGAGGGCGAGTATCCATATTCAGCACAGACACCCATATGTCCAGGTAACTGACAATGCACAAGGCATTGAAGTCCACCCATGTGCAACTAACTGTAGGCAAGACTGCTGTACAGTCTGTAGCATGCTACAGACCACACTCTCACACACAGGAACCCCACCCAGCCGTCCTGAAGGCACTGGACAGTATGAATGTCCCACCAAATACCAAACAAGGTACCACAAATTACCACATAGGTGGTAAACCATTATGTATGGAAGGAGTAATCAGGGACCTAGGGACACAAGTGGACAGTAACCTGTTATGTGACACTCACATTGCCAATGTGGCTAGGAAGACTGTCTACATTTGACACCGTATCAGGAAAGGATTCACATCTACGTCAACAGAGGTCATTGTGCCCCTATACTGTTCTCTTATCACACCCATAATCTAGTACAATGCCTCATATGGGATGTACCTTACCTGACACCTGCAGCTGTTAGAAAGACCTCAAAGGTACCTCACCAAGAGGATAAAGGGTCTCAAATATATGTCATATGCTGCCTGGCTGTAGACACTCCAGCTGAATGCAGTCACATACTGCCTACACAGAGGCATTGCATGCCTGTTGTAGAAGGCCATGCCCAACACAGGAGTAATGGACATGCTCCACCCCAGAAAACTCAAAGTCATCGGAGCTGTGAGAGTGAGAGATGTCAACCTCAACAAATAATGAAATAGGATGTGCTGGTGGGACAGATACATAATCCAGAGGCTCCCCACACCCTGGACCAGAATCCCACTTCATGTTAGACAGAGCCCCTCACTGACGCTCTTCAACAGGAATCTTGCCAAGTGGATGGATGATTGTAGAGTTACACTGGGGGTCTTCACTGTGTCATGTCCAGACAGAGGCACAGCAAAGCAAATCATAAATGGCCATAATATTCACATAGCAAGGGGTGGCAAAAGCCACACACACACTGGCTAGGCTAACAAATGCCCTAGGGTGGATAGCCTAGTATGAACCTATGAAGATACAAATTGTACAGGACACTAAGGATAATCCCAAGGCTTTCACAACTGATGGTAGGAACCGTGTTGGGAATTCACAGATATGCTCTGAATCACACAGATATCACAAACACACACACATATTGCCAACATACATTCTGACAGGTGCAGTGCAAACCCCCCCCCAGAATGCAGAATATCTATCCCAGCAGACTGCTGGCCCCCTGACATTGCAGATGCTGAGGTAACAGCCAGCATCTACAAAGCAAAACATACAGCAGCAATGGTATGAGATGGTGTCCTGGGCTGAGTGCAACATGGACTCCAAGATGAATGGAATGCCAAATCACACTACTGCTCAATGTCAGCCTTACCACAGAATATGTACCCAAAGAGCAGTGTACAACAACAGTGGTCCTTCTCAACAAAGGTGTTTCCTGAATGGATACTGAAAACTACTACCCCAGAATCCTGAGAAGCTCGGTCTGCACAGCTATGGAAAGGATCAGCATGTACCACAGACATAAAGATATTGGGGACCTACTGACACCGGACCCTACCCAGTGTGGCTTTCTTAAGTGCAGATCCTGCCCCTAAACATGTTTGACTCAATTGAAACAGTCATTAAGGTCATTGATGAGGGCAATGTGGTCCACACAGCGTAGCTGGACCTTGCAAAGGCTTCTATACAATACGCTATGTGTTCATTATAGATAAGCTCACCAGCTTAAATATAAACCCCTATGTCAGTAGAGGGGTTGCAAACCAGACCAAGGACAGAACAGACATGGTCAGACATGCTGCAGCCATGTCAGACTACAAACCAGATATAACTGGCATCCCACAAGGCTTGGTCCTGGGATCTCCCTCGTCTGGTATATATGTCCCATAGGTACAGGCAAACATGGAAGGACTGTGTCTGAACATGTTTGCAGAGGACTACAAACTGCTCACCATATATGATCCACCAGCTGACACAAGCATCCCACAAAAGGGCCACATAGAAACAGACAACTGGTGCCATAGCCATGTCAGCAAGCTAATTGCAGAAAAGTGTATAGTCAACCCCCGTGGATATACAGTAAGTGCCCACCAATTACCACATAGGTGTTAACCCATTATGTAGTTAACATATAATGAGAGACCTGGGGACACAAGGTGATAGATATCCTGCATTGGACAAACATGTGCTGTAGTGTTTACAGAAACATACCATATACCCACCTAATCATGAAGGTTGTCAGATCTAGATAAGGGGAGGTCATTGTGGCTCTGCAGTCATCCTTCATCAGCGGTACAATTGACTACAATAGCCCCTGTGGGATGTACCTCAGCAGACACCTCCATCAACCGTAAAGTCCCCAACAGTACCTCACCAGGAGCATCAAAGAGCTTGCACAGATGCCATGTGTTGCCTGTGTTGCTGGTATCAATAAACATGCTGCACCTTGTACAATCTGAATGGCAGTGAGCTATGCACATGAGAGACCTGAAACCCAGCACTGACTTACATAGGACAAGCTGTACTGCATGATCCATAACACATTAGCCACCCCCACCCATGAGTGAACTCCCAGTACAGGCTACCCATAGAGTCACTTATCAATTTTCCTCAATAGAAATCTTGATGAGTGGATGGGAGATGGTAGCTTTATCCTGGGTATCACTGTCATGTCACAGGTAGACAGAGGCACAGCATTACTCAGGTCACTCCAAGGCAAGTACAAATATGACTCAGTCATTGTCCATGCCGGTGTGAATGACCTGAGGCGTACCTCCCTGGACTACATGAAAAGAGACATAGAGGAGCTCTCTGAGCATGTAGCCCAGGCTGGTATGACCCTGACCTTGAGTAGCATCTTACCCTCACCAAGAATGATGCCACAATATGAAGACAAGATGATCAATTTCAACAATTGGCTTAAGTGTTGGTGTCATTCAAAGGGGATCCAATGCCTGTCAGCCTGGGATGACATGCTCGACAAGCCACGATGCTTCGCTAGGGACGGCTTGCACCTGTCACCGCTGGGCTTTCGGATATTGGCAAAGGCTCTTGCCACCCCCTAGTGCCTTTTTTTAGGAAAGGCTCAAAAGACAAAGCCATCTCCATATGTATCACAAGGAAGAAACTAAGAGTAATGCTACTCAACGCCAGAAGTCTAAACCTCAAGATGCACGCATCAAACTCTCCTTAGCATGGAGAACATCGATATCTGTGCAGTAACAGAAACCTGGTTCAAGGTCCCGAGAGCACCCCAGCACTACCAGGTTATACCTCATACCATGCTGTTCGGCCCCAAAACTTGGACCAAACCACAAAAGGAGGGGAGTATCAATATTCCAAAGATACCCACACCTCCAGGTTGGTGGCAAAGCACGAGCATCAGAGACTATCCATGTGCAACTAACTGTGGGTAAAACTGCCTTCCAGTTTATAGCCTGCTACAGACCACCCTCCCAAACACTGAGAATACTGGAAAATATGAAGGTCTCTCCAAACACCATTATATTGGGCGACTTCAACTACCCAAACATAGACTGGGAGCATTACTCTAGCTCCAACACCCTAGCCCAAAGGTTCTTAGAATTTATAAACTCAAATGCTATGGAACAACTTGTTACCACTCCCACAAGAGGGGAAAACATACTGGACCTGATCATCACCAACATGGGGACACTATGCTCCAGACCAGAAGTGTATCCCTCACTGGTAAGATCAGACCATAAACTAATCTCACTGGATATTCACATCCCGACCCCACCCCCTGCTCAGAAAACCACAGTAAAAAACTTCTCTAAAGCAAATTTCACATGCCTCAAAACCGAGGCGAAATCCTTCAAAGCCCCCGGGCCTGTGGAAAATACGGCCCAGACCGCAGAATCCTTTATAAACGCATTCTATGAACACCTTCAGGAATGCATGGATCATGCAATCCCAAATAAAACCAAGACCCAATCCTCCAAAGGCAGACGTCCTGTCTGGTGGACCCCAGCCATAAACAAACTATACAATAGAAGGAGTAAGCTACTACATGATAGAGCAAAATCCCAAAAAGGGAAGGAATCTCTGATCAGTATTAGCAAAAAACTACAGGCACTCATAAAATCGTCTAAGGCCAGCTTCGAGAGAAAAATTGCACAGGACACTAAGGATAATCACAAGGCTTTCTTTAGTTATGTTAGGAACCTGGGTGGGAATTCCCAGATATGCTCAGAATTAGTCCAAAATGACAAAAAATACACCGAGCCCACAGACATTGCCAACATCCTAGCTGACAGGTTCAGTACAAACTCCCCCCCCCCCCACCAAAAGGGCAAATATCTATCCCAACAGAGTGCTGCCCCCCTGATATCTCAGATGCTCAGGTAAGAGCCGCCCTCTCCAAAGCAAAAAACACAGCATCAATGGGACCAGATGATGTCCCGGGCTGCGTCCTACATGAACTCCAAGAAGAGCTAAACCCAAACTTAAAACTACTGTTCAATCTTAGCCTTACTACAGGATATGTGCCCAAAGAGTGGCGTACAGCAACAGTGGTCCCTCTCCACAAAGGTGGTGCCTCAACGGAAACTATCGCCCCATAAGCCTGACTAGCTTGGTCTGCAAAGCTATGGAAAGGATCATCATGGACCTCATAAATAAAGATACTGGGGACCTACAGACACTGGATCCTACCCAGTTTGGCTTTGTTAAGGGCAGATCCTGCCTCTTAAACCTGGTCGATTTCTTTGAAACAGTCACCAAGGCCATCGACAAGGGGAAGGTGGTCCACACAGCCTACCTGGACCTCGCAAAAGCCTTCGATACAATACCCCACTCGGGCATTATAGATAAGCTCACCAGCTTAAATATAAACCCCTATGTCACTAGATGGGTTGCAAACTGGCTCAAGGACATAACCCACATGGTTAGAATTGCTGGAGCCATGTCAGACTTCAAACCAGTTACAAGTGGTGTCCCACAAGGCTCAGTCCTGGGACCTCTCTTGTTCGGTATATATTTTTCGGCGGTACAGGCCAACATGGAAGGACTGTGGCTGACCAAGTTTGCAGATGACTGCAAACTGGGCGCCATAATCAACTCTCCAGCCGACACAAGCATCCTCCAAAAGGGCCTCATAGAAACAGACAACTGGTGCCAGAGCCATGGCCTCAAGCTAAATGCCAAAAAGTGTATAGTCATCCCCTCTGGCAAAAACAAAGTGCACACAAATTACCACATAGGTGGTAATCCATTAAGTACAGAAGAAGTCATTAGGGACCTGGGGACCCAAGTTGATAGCAATCTCTCATTTGACAACCACGTGGCCAAAGTGGTTAGAAAAACATTTTATATAGCCCACCTAATCATGAAGGGATTCACATCTAGATCAGGGGAGGTCATCGTGCCTCTTTACTCATCCCTCATCAGACCCATAATTGAGTACAATGCCTTTGGGATGTACCTTACCAGACACCTGCAGCAACTGGAAAGACCCCAAAAGTACCTCACCAAGAGGATCAAAGGGCTCAAACAGATGCCATATGCTGCCCGGTTAAAGAAACTCCAGCTCTACTCAGTGGCATACCGCCTGCTCAGAGGCGATCTGTGCCTGACGTATAAAGCCATGTCCAACGCCGAATTAATGGACATGCTGCACCTCAGAAAATCCAAATCCCATCGAGCTATGCACTCGAGAGACTTGAACCTCAGCACTGAAATAAATAGGACATGCTGGAGGGACAGATTCATAACCCAGAGGCTCCCTTCACTCTGGAATAAAATCCCAGTCCAGGTTAGGCAGAGTCCCACATTGACTCTCTTCAAGAAGAATCTTGATGAGTGGATGGGAGATCGTAGGTTTACCCCGGCTATCACTTCTGTGTCACTGTTAGACAGAGGCACAGTATACTAACCTCAAAAAAAGGCATAGCAAAATTAATTTAAAATGGGTGGCGAAAGCCAAACTCACTCTGGCTAGGCTTATAAATGCCCTGGGACAGATAGCCTAGTATGAACCTATGACATATGTCATGGCAAACTCCACTTGCAATGTGTGTTGAAGGACAAACACACTCTCCAACTAGCATTAGACATGGACTAGGGCACATCGCTAGTGTTTGCAAATGTACACCTATGTTGTGGAATACACTACCAATGTTGGACAAGCCTGGTTTAAGTAGTTCATATCTGAACAGAATGCAACATGGTCAGATGTACACAACTGGCCCCTAACAAGGCTGTTGTGCTCACTATCGAAATGTAAAGCAGTGATAGCACTAAAGCCCAGGATACTGTCCACCACAGTCAAAGTACTACCAGTACACTATACAGTACTACAGTGTTAGGTCAGTGTAAAAGGATGTTGACAACTGTATGCAAAGTATCCCATGCAAACACTGCAGGCACAGTATAATCCTGTTGTGTTCACATACAAAGCAGTTGTACAGTAACTACACAACATGACACACAACACACAACCATAAACGGGTGATATTTGTTGAAGTTCACACTCATCCACAAATGTGGTGGGCTGCAGAGTTCAACATATGGAATGCTCACACTGGGCATGCTCACACACTTTGATAAATGAGACATATATCAGACAACATGCCATGGGAAGGCTGAACTGGGCATGCTCACACACTTAGGCCAAATCTCAGTTTAGCAGTTGGACACACATATCTGGTATTTTAACGTGTTATTCCAGGAACCAACCACATTACAGTAGTCTGCCCAGTGCACACAGTTAAATGACTACAGAGACATACATGATATAGTGGATCCCTCCCATATGTAAACATCTTTCACAGATGCACAAGTTGTTCATACAAACAGGGAATGCTATGGCAATAAAGATGTGCAAACAGTCTATCAGCAACAAATAATGTGCATTTGACAATTAAACATATGGGTGTAGAGGTCAACACTAGGCTGTTTGCCCTAGGGAATGACAGCTTAGCCAGAGTGTGCTTGGCGTCTGCCTCCCCACAGGATGCACATTCCCCTTTCTAAACACCGATGATGTCAGCACCCTATAAGTACAGCAGGAGAAAAGAAACCTCCCAGTAATGTGAATAGCGTGCTCTGCTAATGCGTCCGTCACAAGTGTCATAACATAGTTAGGTAGGGGTTTGAATCCTGCAAATGCTCAGTGTGTGTGTGTGTGTGTGTGTGTGTGTGTGTGTGTGTGTGTGTGAGTGGGGTTGGTGTGTGTGTAAGTCTGTGGGAGAGAAATGTCCCTTTTGGCAACTAGGTGAACAGACTACAGGATGCACATTCCCTTTTCTAAACACCGATGATGTCAGAACTCTATAAGTATAGCAGGAGAAGGGAAACCTGCCAATAATGCGAATAGCGCACTCTGCTGATGCGTCCGTCTCAAGTGTCATAACATAGTTAGGTAGGGGTTTGAATCCTGCAAATGGCAAGTATGTGTGTTTGGCTGAGGGGGGTTAGTGTGTGTGCAATTGTGTGTGAGGGAAATGTCCCTTTTGGCAACTAGGAGAACAGACTACAGGATGCACATTTCCCTTTCTAAACATTGATGATGTCAGCACCCTATGAGTACAGCAAGAGAAGGGAAACCTCCCACTAATGCGAATAGCACACTCTGCTAATGCGTCCGTCTCGAGTGTCATAACATAGTCAGATAGGGGCTTGAATCCTGCAAATGGCAAGTGTGTGTTTTTGGCTGAGGGGGGTTAGTGTGTGTGAGGAAAATGTCCCTTTTGGCAACTAGGTGAACAGACTACAGGATGCACATTTCCCTTTCTAAACACTGATGATGTCAGCACCCTATGAGTACAGCAAGAGAAGGGAAAACTCCCAGTAATGTGAACAGCACACTCTGCTAATGCGTCCGTCTCGAGTGTCATAACATAGTCAGATAGGGGTTTGAATCCTGCAAATGGCAAGTGTGTGTTTTTGGCTGAGGGGGGTTAGTGTGTGTGAGGAAAATGTCCCTTTTGGCAACTAGGTGAACAGACTACAGGATGCACATTTCCCTTTCTAAACACTGATGATGTCAGCACCCTATAAGTACAGCAAGAGAAGGGAAACCTCCCAGTAATGCGAATAGCACACTCTGCTAATGTGTCCGTCTCGAGTGTCATAACATAGTCAGATAGGGGTTTGAATCCTGCAAATGGCAAGTGTGTGTTTTTGGCTGAGGGGGGTTAGTGGGTGTGAGGGAAATGTCCCTTTTGGCAACTAGGTGAACAGACTACAGGATGCACATTTCCCTTTCTAAACACTGTTCAGCTGAAGGCCATGGCTCTGGCACAAGTTGTCTGTTTCTATGATGCCCCTTTGGAAGATGCTTGTGTCGGCTGGAGAGTTGATTATGGTGGCCAGTTCGCAGTCATCTGCATATTTGGTCAGCCACAGTCTGTCCGTGTTGGCCTGTACCTCCAATAAATATATACCAAACAAGAGAGGTCCCAGGACTGAGCCTTGTGGGACACAACTCGTAACTGGTTTGGAGTCTGGCATGGCTCCAGCAATTCTAACCATGTGGGTTCTGTCCTTGAGCCACTGTGCAATCCATCTAGTGACATAGGGGCTTATATTTAAGCTGGTGAGCTTCTCTAGAATGCCCAAGTGGGGTATTGTTGTGAAGGCTTTTGCGAGGTCCAGGTAGGCTGTGTAAACCACCTTCCCCTCGTCAATGGCCTTGGTGACTGTTTCAAAGAAATCAACTAGGTTGAGCCTGGTAGTGCTGGTGTGCACTCAGTAGCCCTGAACCAGGCATCGGTTACTGCACAGATATCGATGTTCTCCATGCCAAGGAGAGTTTCGGGTGCATGCATCTGGAGGTTTAGACTTCTGGCGTTGGGTAGCATTACTCTTAGTTTCTTATCCCTTGTGATACCTATGAAGGTGGGTTTGTCATTTGAGCCTTGCCTAATATAGGCACTATGGGGTAGCAAGAGCCTTTGCCAATATCTGAAAGCCCAGGGGTGACAGGTGCAGGCCGTCCCTAGCGAAGCAGGTAGTTCAACAGAAGATGAATATGTGAAGGTGTAGTGCCTGTGATTAGTTAGCAGTAGCATATATGACTGCTCACGTGGACACATGCCAGGTAAGTCATATGCACTGTGTCACAGGCAATGTACATGTGAACAGGACAAACAGTGACATCCTGTCAAGTGGGATATGGACATACATATAGTAAGCTATGCAGATGGCACTAGGAGTCCACAGAAGCTCTATAACTATGCATTGCAGGTGTGATCAGTATTCCAGGGTAATTGCAAGCAAACATGCATGCAAACAAAGCTACAGTAAACAGGGCTGCATGTAGTCCATTGTACAACAAACAAGCTGTACCACTTCCAGTAGGTAACACTGCAAATATGCAGGCACTATGCACATGTACATGGAAATACACGGGTCAGATGGCTAGGGTCCAGTCTCAGTGCACACAAGTGTACAGACCATGTACTGTCAGGATGTACAATAACTGGATGGAATCCCATATGCTCAAACCTGCAGTAATACACATGTCAAATAACAGACACTGTGCCTTCACTCAGTGGTTCCATACTTAGTAGGATGTATGCTACCTGGCCTGCCACCACAGTATCCCTGACATATATGGGGACTCTCCCTCCTGTGACAGTTAGTTTTGTGTGTTGGGGCTGTCTAGCATGGTATGAGATGTGAGCATGCAGTGCTAGGGTGCTCCTGTGTGTCATGTACCAGTCGTGTAGTACTGCACACATATCAACATCCTCAAACATCTGCATTGCAGAGTCCAGTGTGGGCAACATGCCACTTGCAATTTACATGTCCATCACTGCGTATTACTACATTCATTACCTTATCCCCTGTGCTACCTATGTATGTAGCCTTCTGTTGACATCATTACCACCAGTATGCCAACATGTGCAGATGATACACTATGGGACTTACCATGGGTGTAGACAACAGTACATGACAATCACACACGTACTGCATCAGGCATGCTGTGATATACCCACAATTAATTCAGCACACAGTACTGTTAACAACATGATACTATTACTACACATCTATGTGGTCACCCTGTGCATCAGCAACATGTTAACCTGTACCTGCACAGTTGTTACAGATTGCAAGAGGTGGCACAGTTTCATCATATGCACAGGGTGTGAACTTGGTATGCCTGAGTCAGCCACCGATACCACCGATTGACATGTATGTGTATGTGTGTTGGTGAGGGACAGCAGTAGAAGGTGGGGCAATGTTGATGCAGTGTGTGCATGTATGCGGTAGCCCTAGGTGTTGTCAATTTGCATGTGTGTATGGATGCACACAGTTCCACCTCATGGCTGCCATATACTGTACCTGCCAGGTCATACAGATCAGTGTCTCTGGCCACGGACATGGTACCTGTGCCTTGCAGGGGTGCTACGGACCGTATCCGGTACCAACCCAGACTGGGTACTGTCATCAGAAGCAGGTGTTCATTGACTGGACACAGATCCCTGTCGGGCCTGGCCAGAGCCACGTGCACGTGGTCTCCTGGGGCGGTCTGATGACAGCACAGACCCAGCATTGCTGGGGCTGCTGCTGGCACTACGGGGGCGGCCGCGGCCCTGTTGTCATCTGCGACGACTGCCAGCTGTTGCTGGCATATGCCCACGTCGACGCCTCAACCGTCCACCATCACCCTGGCTCATGGACATGTAGTTGTGGAACCAGTCTAATATGTCCCCACAACTTCTGTCTATGACATCGGTGAAATTATGGATGGCAGCTGCAATGTCACGCATACTGTTATTCATGGCTGTGCGACATGCTGTCAGCTCCCTCAGACCCTGTCTGGTGTACCGTTCCATACGTGACTGTACCTGCATGACAGTCCAAAACATAGCTGAGGTTGTAAGTCCTCTGTGGGCACGTCTGACAGGGGCAGTACGCCCATGGATGCTCCCATGAGAACCCCTGGACATCTGTCTGTGTGGTACCATCTCTGGGCCTTGCCCATGGCTGCTGTGTGGGGAGGCATGTGCCACAGATACCACATTACCCTGGTCAATGCCCACTGTATGCTGTCCATCACCTAGGGACATTGGTGACAAAGGGTGTATTGGCAGGATAACTGTGCGCATTGATGGGGTCAACAGCTGTGTACTGTCAATCGGCTGACCAATGGCGGACCCTGGCATACCTTCCTGTGCCATTACACAGATGTCATCATTATCAGTGCCCACGGCACCTGATTCAGGTTCCCTGCTACATGACAACAGAGCAGCACCAGAACCTGTGGGAGGGAAACAGGAAACACAGTTTACAATGTCTACACATTACCAGTGATGCACACATGCACAGGTGCACACATGCACAGGTGCACACATGTACACATGCACAGGTGCACACATGCACATGCACAGGTGCACACATGCACAGGTGCACAGGTGCACACATGCACACAGTTTCACACAATTGTACAGTACTCAGTATGGGTGATATCAACACACAGACATAGACACACCTACATGAATACAAAGAGCACTACTAATTGAGCCAAATAGTACTATTACTATCAAGACTATTACAGGAATTGTTAATACACACTCACCAGCATGGATAGGCTGCATTGCTGTTATACCAGAGGGACCTGCAGACGTGAAGAAACTAATGTCAGTGGGCACAACTGTGCCATTGTTACTGAGTATGATACAGGTCAGTAGTACAACAGTCGCCTTTCACAGGTCAGCTGCTAATATTGAGGATATCACACTTGCACATTAAATACTATGGTGACAGCTACAAACCAAGGACACACCTCACACATGCATTAACTACCAGTGTACACAACAGTCAACTATACATATGGCATATTACCTGCACGTTCACTGTCTTGCTGCTGCGTGGCTCCAGCATCCATCATAATGCATGTCTGCTGCTGTTGTTGTTGCTGGCGGACTGGAGCCACTACACTCATGAGTAGTCCCTCCAGTCTGGTGAGTGGGGGATGTGTAGCCACCCCACCACCTGTGGCGACCTGTTGCCTGTGGATATCCGACGCATGCTAACGGACATGTCTGATTAAATCACTGCAGTGATGTCGTACCTGCTCATATGTCCTATTATGCGTGCCTATGTCATTTACCCGACGGACAAGGTCTTGCCACAGTGCAGCCCTCTCCTGCTGATTCTGGCTGGTGCAGGAAAAGAGTATTGCATAATCCCGCACCAGGCTCTGGTGTATCTCCTCATCCTCAGCTGTGGAGTAAGTGGGATTCCGCGGGTGGGCCATGTACCTGAGAAAGAAAATAACTTGATATCAGCAATATATGTCAGCAGAATTTGGCACACATAACTACACATGCTACTAGACTGTTATGATACAACATATCTCACATATATAGCATCTGTCTGTCTATTGGTGGATACACATGTAAATGGCCAGGTATCAGTGCTCAGCCAGCAACTGCGCAACAGTACGTGGCACACTCCATACGACATACTACCAAACCCCAGCAGTCAGAACACTGATTCAGGTCAAGAGCACCTCCTCACTCTGGGGATTTGTATCTAGGTACTGTATGGCCTACATCATCAACTACTGTGAGCTGACCACACACTGATTGCCCTGGATATACATATCCCACCTCCACTACCAGCACAAATGACTATAGTGAATAACATTACAGATGCAAACTTTACACTTTGTAACAGTGACATGGTATCCTTTCAGCCCACTGGGCCAGTGGCAGATACAACCCACAATGCTGATCCCTACACAATTGCTTTCTACAGACATCTCCGAGAATGCATGGATCATGCAATCCCATATATGACCAAGACACTCTCCACAAAGGGACAGCATCCTGTCTGGTGGACCCCAGCCGTAGACAGATTGTATTACAGAAGATGGAAGCTACTGCAAGACAGAGCATAATTCCATAAAGGGAGGACATGTCTGAGCAGCACTAGTAAGGATCTATTTTCCATCATACAAACATCCATGGGCAACTTTGAGAGGGAAATCAAGAGGGACACTACAGATAACCAGAAGGCCTTCTTCAGTTATGTTAGCAACCTGGTCAGGATCCATCCTCTATGCCTATAGTTAGTACACAACAACAAATATTTCACTGACACCACAGATATTGACAATATTGTGGCAGACAGGTTCAGTGCAGGTGTCACCCCGCCCTCTCCCCCAAAATAAGACATAGTTATCCCAGCTGACTGTAACCTCCCTGTCATCACAGATGTCCAGGTGAGAGACACCCTCAGGACAGCAGAATACACAACATGAATGGGACCTGATGGTATCCCCAGTTGCATGCTACATAACCTCTGACAAGAGCTAAACACACATATAAAAGTGCTATGTAACACTAGCCTGACTACAGGATATGTACCTGTACACTGGCGCACAGCAGCAGTGGTTCCACTCCATGAAGGAGGCACCTCAACATACCAATACAATACATTACATTACAATACAATACTATACAATATGCTATTGCCCCTGGGACTACAGCAGCGTACTGTTCTGCTACCCTGACCATTGTGACACATGTGGTGTGATGGTACCTGCTGCTGTCACACAGTTACACAGGGTGACTCATATGGCATATTACCTATCTGACTAACATTCAGCAGGGGTATGTGTGACATGTACTCATGGGGAGTCTTGCTTCTTAACACTGTGTGGTTTATTGCAGGGTATGTCTTATCTGTGGGTAGGAACTTTTACCTCCACATGTGCACTCTATTGCAGTGGCACGGACGACACACAGCAGTCATTTAGGTTGTGGATGGTGTGAGGTGTTACTATGGTTGTTGGACATCTGTCATGGGTGTGACTTACATATGTAAATCCGGGAGTGGTAACCTCTATGTGGGTAGTATATGTGTACTCTGTGGTGTTGTCAGTCACTGTGCATTGGTAATGTGTTTGAGTGCATTGTCACAGTGTTGTACATGTCACTGTGTCCTTCTCCATATCTGTAGCTGTCATGTGAGGTCCATACCATGGCATCCATTATGTGGTGTGGAGGGGTACACCGACCTACATGTCCATAGATGACACACCATGTTCGCTGACACATACCATGTGCAGGTATTCCAGGGATAGTGTGCCACTGTGAATATCATTGGGGCCACTATTGTACACATTTATGACCCTGTTCACCCCTGACACATGCAGTGGTGGGCAGCCAATCACATATCTGGTGGTTACTGGTGTAGGTGATTTGAAATGTGGTATGGTACTCCGGTTTTAACACTGGTGTTCACTCCATGCCTTTGTCACCAGGCACCTGTTGCAATACATCTGTACACATGTGCCTCACTCAGAATTTATATACATCTCTCTCTCTCTCTCTATATATATATATATATATATATATATATATATATATATATATATATATAGATATATCTATATGTATATATATATATATATATATGTCTGTATACATA
This sequence comes from Protopterus annectens, assembly GCF_019279795.1. NCBI lineage: Eukaryota > Metazoa > Chordata > Ceratodontiformes > Protopteridae > Protopterus > Protopterus annectens. The sequence goes on along the minus strand of NC_056747.1, from coordinate 1,193,928,553 downwards.
TACACATATATTGATGTACATATATTGCTATAGATGTGGAGAGGGGGGGGACACAGAGGGGGTGGAACAGGGTGTGTTGAAGGTCGTCATATACAGTCATACCTGTAGATAGTCAGATCAGTCTGTCTATGTATATGTATCTACATATATCTATATCTGTATGTGTGCATTACATATATATGTTTGTACAATATTCTATCTACATCTGTCTATGTATTCCTACATCTCTCTCTCTATGTATGTATACATATAATGCATATCATATATATATATATATATATATATATATATATATATATATACACACATACATATGTTGACATACATACGTATCCATATGATAGACAGGTATATCAACATGTTTGTCTACCATACTGTATACACACACTAACATACTGATAAACATACATAACTGTGAAACCTAATTTGTACATGGCACTACAACCTACAATCAACCAACATTGATATGTGCACATAGATGCTCTCACATACGAATGTATGTACAGCCTTCACTGATAGTTGCTGTATGTCCCCTGCCCTTTGCACATCTTCATATACATATGGATACAGACCAATGACACATATGGAGGGTTCACAGTATGTAGACCTTTATAGTATTACTTTACATTACCTGTGTTTGTCACAGGTGCTTGTGTTGCCGTCTGGTTCTCTGTCCTGCTGCTCCACTTCCCAGTTGTCAGCTTTCAGGTGGCTGTTGCTGAACAATTTGTTTGTGTCTGCTTAATTGCAATCTTCTCTGTCTCTGTCTGTCTCTCTCTCTCTCTCTCTGTTTGTTTGTCTGTCTCTCACGTCCTTCTCATGGTGCAATGAAAGTATTGCATGTGTGGACTGGGAGTACAGCATACTTTTGTAGGTATCTGCATATGCCCATGTGATGGCCTCTGCACCAATTGTTAGCCAGCATTTGCTAATTGCATGCAGCCAGTTGTGTACTGATTGCAGTTCTCACAGTGATTTCAGAACAGTGCTATAAAAAGGTATGTGAGAAAGGCATAGCCCTTTCAGATTTTAAGGGCAGGGACCATGCTGTTATGCTGTGGACAATGTTCTGTGAGTGTAAAGGTTGGTATCTCTCTCATATTTCCAGGTGTGTTGTAGATTAACATTCCTCCATTCATTTCTCCAGTTTCCTGTACTAACTGTGTATGTACACTGACACCTACAACTACTACTACTGTTAATGTGTGCGTGTGTGCTTTCCTTTCACTTTTGCTTGCACTTTGTTGCTAAGGCTTCGATATTTGCCCTTTACAGTCACTACTTGTATGCCTGCTAGGTGTCCTGACTGTAGTGTGCTGCTGTAGCTTTCCTATTTTCCACGTACATTCACACCTTGGAATGCTTGCTATATCTGCTAGGGTGTTACAGCATGCAGTGTGGTCTGGCCATGGTGTGGGCCTTGACATCTATTAGGGTATTTGAGTATGCTGCTGAGCAGGCCCCAGAGACTTTCAGGTTCATCTGTTATCTGCCTCATGGAATGGTACATATCAGTGGGGTACACCCATTAAAATGTCTGGTATGCTGCAGTTGTGACTGTGGGTTAGCATGAGCATATGTATTACTACACTTTTTCTGCCATGCAAGTGGTGAATACTTTCAGGACTCCATAGTTACCATTGCATGTGTTACACCTTTCTGCCTACTGTTTGTACATTTCACATGGAGTCTGTGGGGCATCCCTGTAGGTCATTCACTGTTGCTATGTCTAGGCTCTTAACTATTCAAATATGGTGGTGTCAGACCCGTCATGTGTACAGATATTTGCAGATTGTCCACATTTCTGCCTCATATTTTGGTCAATATCTCATGCACACCTTTTTCTGGAAAATCACTCTGGGCTCAAGTCAGAATATGGTGACAAACATTCAAGTTTCAGACTTCATACCCTTCCAAACATCCCACAAAATGCAGACCCTGTTACTCTCTGAACTGTCTGCGTTTGTTGTAACATTATTTGTAATGTGTCCCTGGTTTTGGGCCTTTGCTCCACATATTTTATTACTTGGTCCAGATGTGTTCCTGTAAGAGGTTGTGGGGTATGGGCAGTGATTATCCTGCTGTGAGTATGTGTGTGACTTGCAAGGTGCTATAGTGACATTATTACCTACTAGCTACCAACTAGCATGGCTGTTTCTGTTCACACACTACTATTATGGAAATCCACTAGTATTGATAGTAATTCTAAATGGTATGCTTTGTGTACTACACATCTATATTCCCTTTACATTCATTCCTACTATTACATGATATATTTATTTTAGCACAATGTTCTTGTGTAAGAGTTATGGCTTAGTGGTAAGTCATGCAGACTACTGTTTCCAAGGTCCTGGGTTCGGGACTGCCAGTGGGATTTTATTTTGCTTCTGGACTGACTACAAGACCTGTCAATCAAAGTGACTAAGGCACTTTTAAGCAGTTGTAACCGGGTTAGCACTGGTTTGTGCGGAGCTCATGCATGTGCACTGCTGTTTAGCTCCGCGCACACAAGCGTACACCCGCTTACAACCGCTTAAATGTGCTTACTCTTGCTCACACCTGCGCTATTTTCTTTGAAAGAAAAGAAAATGGGGAGACAGGAAAGTGGTGAAAAAGGGGTCACAAAGAGGGTAAGACAGTAGCAAAACAAGCTTGGGATGTGCAGGAGGGATGTAGGTAAGGCCCATAGCTGCCCATTTCTTCATCAGCAACAGCTGTGCATATGTATGTAATTTGGTGTGACATTTGAAACCTTCCACCCCTGAGAGAGGTGTCAGGACAACAATAATACTTGTTGTACAGCCAATTGTAATTGATAGGTTCCATGTCCAGCAGACATGTGTGCGGAATGGGCAGCTATGTATGGGGCATAATTTTTTGTGGGTACAGAGTGCCCTTTTTTTTTTTTTTTCAGGTGAGAGTGGTATGTCAGGTGAAGGAAGTCGGTACAGCTGGGGAGGTAGGTTGGGTAGGTAAACAGACAAGACAAACAAGACGCATACAGGGGCGGTGTATGACATGTGTGGGGGGGTTACACAATTGACGGGGACGGAGGTTTGGATATCCAGAGCCCATGAGCCCACAGATGGCAACAGTGGAACTGATATCCCCACCCATAGGCAGTTGCCACTGTTCCTTCACTACCCAGGATGGGCTGTGCTGAGGGCTGTGTAGGCGGGGCAACAGGCATGCCCGTTAGTTGCGCCACCCGTGCCTCGAGCTGGCGTAGGGGCTCGAGAACAGAGTCCCGAATCTATCTACACACCACAGTCTGGACACTATGGAGGGTGAGTGGTGGTTCTCCTCCGGCCACACTTGCAGAGGGGGGGTGAGCCCCATCCCCTGCAGTGCTTCCACCCGCAGGTGGCACAGGGCCACCGGAGGAGGGTCCAGACTCGGCACTAGTGCCAGGTGCATTCGCCAGCTGAGGTGGGAGAGGTGGGTCCGCTGGAACCCGCCTTCCCTGTCATCCTATGTTTTGCATTATGTCATGACAGTTTGGGTTAGTGACATATAATACCATTCACAATTAGTTGTAACAGCATGCATTAGTATTCCCATTAACCAAACACCCAGATATTCACACCATTGAACAGCGTGCATAACACATGCATAATTTGAACAGAAATACACAGTCCAACAACATGCAGGGTTAATTGATGGCAACAGGCCATCAGGTGTGGATGTATGAACAGGGCAGATGCATCAACGGACATGCAAATATATATGACCCAACATGACAAAAGTCCAGGGGTGTTAATTGTGATTGCACATACCATTTTCACGTGGAATGGGTTATATGTGGTTATAGGGTGGGGTAAAGAAAGTAATATTAACACCTTCATATAACAATACATATGCTGTACATTTCTAATAGCTACAGTTATATACACACTACTGTTCTAACTACAGTTTCCTATATGATAACTATTTCAACTTGGTGATAGGACTGTTACTGCAACATCAATATACATTTTATGGTTCTTCATACACATTCATATCTAGCTTTGTTCAGCTACATCATCCTGCTACATTTGCTTTATATAGCTGTAGACAAGTGTGGATGTTTGGTATATCAGACAATCATCCTATCTGCATATTGCAGACTGACAGCAACATATCCAGATTTTGGGATACACATTCCAGATGCAGCAACACTTTGAACAGATTTCGCTGTTTGGTTTTGAATCTCACATGCATTTCATTCTGTCTTGACTGCAGTATACTTTATTCAGGGGTTATTACTACTGTATTGCTGGATTCATGACACTTTCTCACACTCTCTCACTTGCTTTCATTTTACTATTCAGGATGGTACTTACTTTTAGGCTTTATTGACATGTTTTACCTGTAGTTATTACAATCCTTTCCAGCAGTCTCACTTCTGTCATGTTTCAGTATTTCCACAGGGATATATTTCACACATGTGATTTCATCATCTTCTGCAGCTATACTTTTCAGCCTGCTGCAGGTTGTGTACTATTTTCTTACAGGTAGGACATTTTTATTTCAGAATATATGTCAGACAGTTTCATTTTTCGGTTTAACTTACAGGCTGAAACACACTTTTGTAATCAAGCAATACTTGCATACACTTTCACACTGTTACTTGCAGATTTTATTCCTTACTGACTACACTGCACTCTTTTGCTGACTGTCATACTTTTATATTTCTTTACAGTTACTGGTAGTGGATTACTGACCTGCCTGGTGGTGCAACCGCACCAGCCTATCGCCATAGGCTCTGCGGTTCGCAGAACGGACACCTGCAGCTGTAATATAAATGAAGTAATATTGGAATACACATCTACATAATATCAGCTAGTTTAATTTCTTACATACATAATTAAATGTTACTTACTCAGTAGTGGGGCATTGGGTGTTTGCCGGGCCTCCTGGATCCAAAGGTTCAGTTGGTCCTGCTTGCGTCTCTTTAGGTCCGCATGGTGGTGACGGACCTGCTCACCAGTCCTTGGAATCCCTGTGGCACTGGTGAGATCATGAGCCAACCGGTCCCACGCCTCGGCCCTGTATGCTCCCCAGAGGACCTGGCCCTGCATGAGTTGGGCCTCATGATTATGGACTAGGAGCCAGACCATGTACCTGGACTCCTCAACACCCCACCTCTGTGCTCGAAAGCAACTACCCTCTCCTACTCCTGTATATTCTGCCTGAAGGTCAGTTCTACAATCGTTTATGCTGTGTATTCCCGCCTATGGGGCTTATATAGTCCGTTTTTCCCGCACATATCTGTGATTGGCCATTTTGGAATTGTATCAACTTCAGTAAACCTGCATTGTCATGCTTCAGTTTGTATTCATTCCTATATATTAGCTATTATTGCATTTCTAGGTACTGCTGTCATGGCTTAGTGGTTTGGTACCTTGACTATGGTGTATAGTATCCTGGGTTCGAACCTGGCCACTGCTTTTTATTTTTCATGACTGTCTAGACATGCTGAGGGGTGTGTCTGTGTAAAGGCAGTTTTGATACGGCTTGCTCAACGTTGCCCGTCGGATAGCTTGTTTGCGTGGTGTGCAGCTCCGCGCAAACAGGATACGCTGGTTTAAGCCTCATTTGGCTATCGGCATGCATATTACACTCAGTTCAGTTAGGGGCACATAGGTTTAGCATGTTAGACCACTGCTCAGCTACGGGCACTCATTTTGCACCAGTTAAACCACTGCTCATCTACGGGCAGATGCACTCACTCTGTTAAACTGTAGCTCAGCTATGAGCACATCTGGCATTTTTTATTCTTTTGTTACCTCACATGTCTTCAATATAAATGGGCTATTTCATTACATTTTACATAAATTGTCATTTTATGTGTACATATTTGTCAGGGACTTGTTTCCTGCTTATTTTGAAAAAAAAAAATTGGTGCTGTGGGGGCTCGAACCATGAATGGCTGCTCTTCAGCCAACATATCTACCGCTACGCTATTGCTTCCTGGCTTATTTTGCATATTTAGTTCTTATATGCTTTCCCACTGACTGCTAACTGTAGCTGCGCTACGGGCACGCCCATGCAAACGAGCGCACTCACGGTTAAACATCTTTACAATTTAAAAAAAATATATAACATGTTCATTTATATATTTTATGTTCATAGTCTGTGGGGGCATGTGTTGTGTTGTGTTTATTCACATTTCCGTGGACTCTGTTGTGGGTGTTTACTCTGGGCACTTTTACACTTCTGGGGGCGTGTCCGCTTGCAGGGCTCGGCCTACGGACATGCCCCCTACTGTCTTACACGGACCGTGTTAGACTTAGGTGTGATTCAGCATGCTCTCATGAATATGCAAAGCATGCTGACATCACTCCGTTTAACTGCAGCCTCCGTGTAAGAGTTATAACTCTTACACGGAGGCTTCGTGAATCCTTGCCCATGTGTTTGAATGGCAAATAAGCGAATGCTTTTTTGCCATTCAAATGCTTGGATCAAATGTCGGAAATGGCTTTCCAGCAAACCATTTTCGACATTTGTTCCTTCGAAGTTCTCTGTATTTCAGTAATATGTGTCACACAACAGGACAATCGCACATACTATGTGCGACATAATGAAGGTAAACCAAAACAGTTATTGGGTATGTAACAAGACCTTCAATTAATTCCATATGTTCTGGTGAAATGTAAATTCTGTCTAGCCTAGCCCAGTTTTTGTATCTTGGGGAATAATATGTAAATTCACTCTGAACTCCTAGTACTGAATTAATATCTTTCATGCCAAATATTTTCATAAACTTCTTTAACACTCTACCCTCCTTTGTTATATTTTCCCTTCTGGACCCCTCAGACACATCTTCTGTTGCAAATCAAATTCCAGTCCCCACCTATAAGTAATATTCCTTGCTGAAAGCTGATTATTTCTCCCAGATTTTAAGTCTGACAATTCATTTTTGTGGCTGAAGGGTTCTACTGCAGCTAGAGCAGCAAGTGATTCCAGTGAACCTCAAGTGCATTCCAACGTGGCAACGAGTGTTACCAATGTTGGTGTTCCAGCCAAGATATCTATCTTAGGGACAACTGCTGATTCTATCCCTTTTACTTCCAGGGATCTTCGTAGGAAGACTACTGCTTTACCAGCTTTAGACTCTCATCAGGCTTTTCCTTCTCTGCCTTTAGCAATAAAAGACACAATGAAAAATGAGAGGCCATAAAGAAGAGGAAGGAAGAGGTGCAAATGTGCAACAGAACAGCTGACATATGCTACCATCAAGCAGATGTGGGACCCATCGAAGGGTCCCTGATCTGGAACATATCCAGCATTCAGTTAACACCCCAGCAGAGTTCTTTGTTAGAGAAAGGACTTTCATGTGTTCTGGCCATTAAGCCCGATATTTGTGACACTACATTGGACATTATGATGTTTGTTTTGAGTGTAATTTTGAAACTTATGTTCCTAAGTGACTCCAGGGATATAAATGTTTTTAAAAGACAAAGCACCTTTGTTCTGTCTTTACATCCTTTGCTAGAGGCCTTTTCTATGTTATGTGAAAATTATCTGATATATTCATTTAGTTGTCCTAAAAAGGAAATAGAAGTTTTTTTTAATCTTAGGAAGAAAGAATTTGCGGCAATTAAGGAATTACAAGGTGCTGATAATTTGGTGATTCACCCAGCCATAAGGGAAGGGTGCTGTAGTGATGGACAAAAGTTTTTATTTAGAAAAAGATGAATTAATTGCTTTTATATACTGAAACATATGAGACTGTCCAGAGATTGAGAATTAATGCTATAATATGTGAAATTCATTCCAGTTTATATGATAGTTTAATGAGCAGGTACATATCTTATGAACTCTATAAGTATTTGGTGGTACAATCTTCACTTGTTCCGACTTTACATGGTCTCCCAAAGGTACATAAAGAACTATACAATCTGTCTATGAGACCCATAGTGTCTGGGAAAGGTTGGCTGACAGAGCCACTCTCCATATATGTAGAAAAAGTGTTGAGAACAGTTATGGATAGAGCCCTTACCATTCTCAGAGATACTAAAGATTTTTTAGAAACTTTGGATGTGGGAAAGTTAGGCAGGCTGTTTCTACCTCGATGCTTGTCACTTTATATGCGTGTTCCCTGTTCATGGTAATACTCAATTCTGTAGGACTAGATTTTGTTAGACTGTACCTTATGAAGAATAGTGAATATACGCAGGAACAAATCAGTTTGATTTGTATGCAATTACACATGGTCCTGGAAAACAATGTTTCCCCTTTTGAGGCTAAATATTTTAGTCAGAAGGCAGGAGTTGCGATGGGCATGACATGTGCCAACTCCTATGCCAATATAGCAGTGACGCAGTGGAAGACCACCCAGGCTTTAGTGGAAATCAGTTCTCACGTTATATTCACTATTATAAATGATTTGTAGATGTTATTTTTCTTTTATGGACAGGATCTGTTAAAGCACTGATGGATTTCTTAGATTTTTTAATTCCTCAATCCTTTTTTTGACGTTCACTGTGAATTTTTCAGAACAAGAGATAGACGTTTTAGATGTTAAAGTAATTAAAAATCAAGATTTTACTCTAACCACCAGCTTATATAAGAAGGCATGTAGAAAGAGCAATATTCTTCATAGGAACACTATGCAGCCCCCTCACACTTATAGAAACATCATCAAGGGACAAGGGATGAGGATGTCCAGACTCAATAATGATGATGGAAATTTTGCAGGTGCGTTCTGTAACTTGAAGAAAGAATTTCTGAAAATGGGATATTCTCACAAGGAAATACATAGATTTCTAGCTCCTGACAGTATTGATAGGGAAAGTTAAACCCTATTTCTCAGATTCACAGGTTTCTGATGATTCTGACAGCATGAACAGAAATCTTTGTTCTGACAAATTAGGAATGTCCATCTTTTATTCTTCAGATGTTAATGCAATCTGCAATATTATGAAAAAATGGCACATTTTGACAGTTGCTGATAAGATCAAAGAAGTTGTGGGAGGGACCAAGATTCTGTTTCAAAAATAGGAAATCCTTGAAGCTCCTTTTTTGTTATGAAGGCAGTTGTGATCACTGTGTACATTCACAACTTGTAGGGCTGTATAGTTGTAGGTCCTGCAATGTATGTAATTATATAGCTAGAGACAATTTGTTTGCCCATCCTAGCACTAAGAAGGTGTATACCTTTTGCTTCTACGCAGACTGTGCAAATAAGAATTTGGTATATTTAGCTAAATGTCAGGCTTGCCCCCATTTTATTTTTATTTTACATTTGTTGACCGGGCTAGTCTAACTGGATATATTTCCATTTTCAGTAGAGGCCCGGGGAGAAAAGCTCCAACATAGCACAAAATGAAATATAAAATTGTATAACAAATAAAGTAATAGGTATTTGGAATAAAGAGAAAGGTTATAAAAAGTACAATACTAAGAAGGTGAGTATAAAGTCATATAACAATCATGTGATCGTTTGATTTTTATGTGGGCAAAGCCAACCATTCCCTAAGGGAATGGATATGTGAACATCTCTATGAGATACATAAGGCAAATAGGAGGAATGCACTAGCTAAACATATTTCTTCAGAGGGTTCTAACCAGACTTTTACTTTTTTAGTATTACAGTTGATTTCAAAGGGCCTGTGAATGGGAGATTTGGGGAATGGGACCAAGGAATGTAAAATGAGATGCATTACTATGCTTCAAGCAGATAAGGGTTATGGTCTGAATGAGACTATACCTTTAAAACCACCTCTAAGGTCACAAGATCTGTTTAAATAGTTTGAGTGGTTACTTTGTTTCAAATCATGTATTTAATCAGTGCTTATGTAATTGAGTTTTATGGTCTGATGAAACGTACTTTGAGACATGAAAGTGCCCACCTATCTGTATAATAAAAGTTTTATTTGCTTTTATTAGCCATGCCGTTGGGTTCCTCTTTATATTTTCTGATTTTTGATGGTTTCTGCTACTGCTGAGGAGCTCATTCTTCTGTATTTGGTGAATTTTGTTGCTGGAATATAAATACATGCCAGTGCAACCCTCCTCCCTTGTCAGTAGCTCCTTAGTACTACAAATCTACCATAACTGTCTTTTTATCCTCTACTATCCCTATTGGAGCTTCTCTTGCAATTAATATAAGTACTCCTCTCTTCCTTTGCCCCAGGTATTCTGCTGAATAACCATCCTGAAAACATTTCTTTATCAAATTCACATGTTCAGGTCTTTCCAAGTGTATCTCCTGTGGCATAGCTATTCACACTCTATATTTTTATTTTTTAATACTCTTTCTTTTTTTGAATTTATCTGTGAGATCATTAACATTTAATGACATTGCAGAAAGCATCATATTCTTGAAAAAATATTATTCCCTCCTTCTATGTACAACAGTTTTTTTGTTAAATGTGTAGTTCCAGATTTGTGTCACATGCATGTACTATTTGGCAGGTTAATCTTTTATGCAGTTGTTTCTTGTCATCTCCATTTCAGCCTATGCCACATCTTAAAGACCTTTTTGTTTTATTGAAAACCATCAAACAAAAATACAAGCACACCCCCAATACCCCTAAACCCTATTAACTTAATAATAACACACATAACTATATACATCTTCAAATATTGAAGTTTTACCTTCCTAATAGGAACAAATATTCTAAGCTGACAGCCCCCCCCCCCCCACACACACACACAGACTTGAGATAACCTAATAGAAAGGTTATTCCTGCTAAGATGCATGGTGCAGCCTGTGGTTCTATTAAGTGCTGCCTGGGTTTGTCTTATCTTTACAGCTCTCTCAGCTGGGAAAACACTTGAATGCTTTCAGAAAACATTTTCTCCAAGCCATTTCTCTTAGATTAGATTATCTGCTAGAGACATGAAAACCAGACACAAAACAGCCAAGCATATATTTGTTTACTAGAAAAAAAAGCTTTATAATATTCAATATTCTTTTTCATTTACTTGCTTTATCATAAACATTTTGCTAGATTACACTAATGGCCCTAACCCAGTCATTCATCTATACAAGAATGAGAAAAAGGACATTTTTTTCTTTTGTCATGTTCTTTTAACCAGCTTTTTTTACACTGCAGTGCTGACATTTCTTAAAACTGAAAAAAAACAGTCCAGTTAAAAAGGCATGACAAAGTTAAAATAAATGTGCTTTTTCTCATTCTTGCATGGGAAAATGACACAATTAATTACCTTAGACTAGTTTTAAGAGAGAGCAAGAAAATGAAAAAGAATATTGAATATTATGATTTTTTTCTAGCAAATGCATGTATACTTAGTAGAAATTCTGCAACTGGTCTTCATGTTTCCATGGAAACAATATGATAAAGAGAAACTGTCTGCCTGGTTATAATGTCTCCATGGAGACAATCTGATAAAGAAACTGGAGACAGTCTGGTAGTAGGGGATTGGCTGAGGGAAAAGAAAAAAAAGAGAAATTGGCTAGGATATAATGTTCTCTGAAATCAATCAGGAGTTTTCCCAACTGGGAGAGTTTTAAAGATAAGACAAAACCAATTAGACTAGAGGTAAAGTTTTCTAATTTTTTTCTGAAATGCAACGGGGATACTAATATAAAAAGGTGTTTTTTTTTTCTTTTTTTCTTTTCTCCTTTCTTCTCTCTTTTTCTGTGTTCAGTTTTAAGAAATGTAGGCACTGCAATGTAAAGAAAGAAAAAAAAGGGAGGGGAGAGAGGAAAGGTCTGGTTAAGAGAGTACGACAAAAGAAAAATCAATGTGCTTTTTCCCATGCTTGCATAGGGAAATGACTGGGTTAAGACCCCAGGTGTTATTTAGTAATAAGTTGATTACAAAGCATATAAAAGAAAAAGAACATTGAATATTATAAGGCTTTTGTCTGCTAATAAAAAGGTTTCCTTAACAGTTTTGTGTCTGGTTTGCATGTCATTAGCAGACAATTTGATAAAGAGAAATGGCTTGGAGAAAGTGCTTACTGAAAACATTCAAGTGTTTACTCAGCTGGGAGAGCTATAAAGATAGACAAAATCAAATAGCACTTACTAATAGCACATACTGTACCATGCATCTTAGCATGACTAACTTTTCTTTTTGGTTAACTCTAGCCTGTCTGTGTGGCTATCAACTTAGAAATGTTGTTGTCTCATTATGAAGCACAAACTTCAATATTTGAAGATGTACATAATTGTATGTGTTATTATTAAGTTAATATGTTTTAGGGGGTTGGATTTGTTGGTTCTGTTTGAGGGCTTTCAAAAATAAAAAGTTATGTAAGATGTGACATAGGCTCAAATGGCTATGACAAGAAAGAACTGTATAAAAGGCCAACCTGCCAAACAGTATATGTATGTAACATAAAAGTTGGAACTAGAAATTTAAGAAAAAGCAGTTATACATAAAGGTTGGTACTAATAACTATATAAGAAAATGATGCTTTCTGTAATGTCTTTCAATCTGAATGGTCTTACAGATACATATAAAAAATAGAGAGTAATGAACTATATTAAAAAAATGTAGAGTGCAAATAGCTATGTTACAGGAGACACACCTGGAAACTGAATATGTGAACTGATAAAGAAAGGTTTTCAGGATGGTTATTCAGTGGGATACCTAGGGAAAGAGGAGCACTTATATTAATTGCAAGAGGTGCTCTAACAGTGATAGAAGAAAAAAAGAAAGATAATAATGGAAGATATATAGTACTAAGGGGCTACTGAAAAGGGAGAAGGATTACATTGGCATGCATTTACATTCCACCTAAAACTGCTATAATGGAGCTTAAGAAAACTCTGGGATAAATAATAAGCTTTCCACAAGGAATATTACTTATAGGTGGAGACTGGAATTTGGTTTGCAACAGTGAAGATGTGTCTTGGGGGCCTAGAAGAGATAATATAACAAAGGAGGGTAGATTTTTGCAGAAATTTATGAAAATGTTTGGCATAGAAGATGTGAATTCAGTACTAGGAGTTCGGAGTGAATTCATATATTATTCTCCAAGATACAAAAACTGGGCTAGGCTAGATAGAATTTATATCTCACAGGAACATGTGCATTTAATTGAAGGTCTTGAAACACACCCAATAACTATTTCAGATCATGCACCAATAATAACTAAAATAAAAACACAAGGTAATAAAAATAAGACACTGGCACTTTCCCACCTATCGGTTGAAAGAGAGGAATTTAAGGAATGGGGTTTGGAATTAATTCATGAGCTACTAGAGAATGTAGAAATTTATTCTGAAAATATAACTAAGGAGTGGAATAAAATTAAAGTGGAGTTTAAAACTAGGGTAGAAATAAAGGAAAGGGAGATATGGTTGAGAAGTAACAAGAATTATTTAGAGGTGCTGACAAATATTAAAGTATTACAAAATAGGGGAAATCTCTCAGAACAAGAAAACGAGCAAACGCAGAATACTAAACAGAAAATAAGGGATTACCATGATAATATGCATGAGTTTAGAAAAACTGCTGTTAAACAACTGTTTTTTGATAATAATTCTAGAGCACAAAAACTTTTAGCATGACAACTCAGGCAACAGAAAGTAGAAAGGGCTGTTACCAAGCTTAAGAAGCCTATAACAAGTAAGATAAGAGATCCTGTAGAACTATTAGAAATAATTTGAAAATTTTATGAAAGTTTGTGTAAAGCAGAGAAATATGGAATTCAAGAAAAGGTACAACTGGAAATGTTTTTGTAAGAATTAAATATGCCAAGGTTAGAGGCAAATAAGACTCATTACTAACCGTTAGGATAGGAAGAGATGAGATAAAAATGCCCATGTATAAACAATCTACAGAAAAGTCCCCAGAAATAGATGGTATTCCTGTGGAAGTTTGGAAACTAGGAGGGAAAAAAACTGATAAAGATCTGGAAGGTTTTATTTAACAGTATTTTAAGAAGAGAAGTACCAGCATCCTGGAAGAAAGCGGTGGTAATGGTAACACCTAAAGAGTGTAAAGATCCATCAGATCCAGCTTCTTATAGACCCATTTCAATACTAAACCATGATTATAAAGTGCTTATGTCTACAATGGCTAAAAGAATGGCAAAAGTGATACCAAAATTGATAGATATGGATCAGTGTGGTTGTGTGGAGAGGAGGAAAACATTTGACAATATTAACAGAACATTGATGATCCAGAGGGAAGCATAATGTAGAAAATACCACTGTTATTGGTGGGTCTTGATGCAGAGAAAGCATTTGACAGAGTAGACTGGGACTTCATGAGTAGGGCAATGGAAGCATTTGCTTTCCCCCGATACAATTATAAGATTGATCAGGAGTATATATGAGGGATCGGAGGTGAAAATTAAAGCTGTTGGGGTCCTCTCTGATAACTTCTACTTGAGTACAGAAACCAGGCAAGGTTGTCTGCTTTTTAATTTGTTGTTTGCATTACATTTAGAACCATTTATAAAGAAAATAAGAGACTCAGAAATTGAAGGATATAATTGTTATGGTAGTCATGAAAAGCTAGCTGTATTTGCAGATGATATTATTTTATACATTACAAAACCAGGAAGGGACATTACAGTGTTGTGGAACATTTTAAGACAGTTTCAAATCTTCTCGGGATACAAACTTAATGACGCTAAAACAAAGGCAATAGTCGCAAATTATGTACCCACACATGAATTGGTCCAACAATATCCATATTTATGCGGACCTGATAAAATTAAATATTTAGGAGTATGGATTAGAAATTACTCTGTTGTAGCAGCTAAGGATATGTGGGAAGAGACTAAACAGAACATAATCCAAAAATTGATAAACTGGAATGAGAAGTTATGTACCTACCATAACATTCCATGTTAGTTGTCTTCTTCTCGCCTTCTTTCTTGCTGGATGGGTTCAGAGTCGACCCTCATCTCCGACTCGGCCTATACTAAAGCTCGAGAGCTATTTTTACCTGCTCGAGGCTACCCTATATCCCACAATGCTAGGCGCTAACTACCCAGATCTCGTTTGATAGCTGAAACCATAGCAGTTCTGATCTCCAAAATAAGGAGAAGAGGAAACCTCACTCGTAAGTCACCTAGACCTATAGCTACCAGTAAGGATAGCCAAGGGGGCTAATACTGAGGCAGGAAGAAGATCCCCATGGATCCTTAGGTCTGTCCAGGCTAGGGGGAATGGGGGTGGGACGCAAGAAAGAAGGCGAGAAGAAGACAACTAACATGGAACGTTATGGTAGGTACATAACTTCTCAATGTTAAGTTGTCAATCTCGCCTTCATTCTTGCTGGATGGGACTGTGTCCCTAGCACCTTCACCCTGGGTGGCTCATCGGAACAGACTCTTGAGAACGGTGGAGCCAAAATTAGCCTGGCTTCGGGAGGCCATGTCTAATTTGTAATGAGAGATAAAGGTATGAGGAGAGGCCCATATGGCTGCCGCACAAATGGAATCTATTGGTAATTTAGCCTGAAAAGCTATTGACGTGGCTAATGCTCTAGTTGAGTGAGCCCTGGGCCTTGACGGTAGCTTTTGGCATCTGAGGTCATAGATGAAAGTAATCACAGAGGCCAGCCATCTAGAAAGGGTTACTTTGGAAACTGGAAGGCCTTTCTTCCCTGCCGCATAAGATAGGAAGAGCTGCTCGGATTTCCTACCTTGCCTGGTTCTATCCAGATAGTAACGGAGCTGATGATGAACGTCCAGAAAATGCAGCTTTTGTTCCGCTCTGTTGGAGTAGTTGGGGAAGAAAACTGGGAGATCGATAGTCTGGTTTAGATTCACCTCAGAAGAAACCTTGGGTAAAAAGGACGGGTTAGTCCTGAGGGACACTCTGTCTTTATGGAAAACTAGATAAGGTGGACGAATGCAAAGGGCATGAAGTTCTTCTCGCAGATGTTATGGCGACTAGAAAAAGAGTCTTCCAAGAGAGCAATTTCAAGGAGCAGGAAGCCGCAGGTTCAAAGGGGGGAAGAATCAAGGAAGTTAGAACCAAATTTAAGTCCCACTGCGGTGGGGGGGTCTCTGATTGGGGCCTTAAGCAAAAAGATACCTTTAAGAAAGGTTTTACAAAGCTTATGGGACATGATACTGGAGTCCAAAAAGCCTACATGAAAGTTCGAAATAGCCGCTAACTGTACTCTGATGGTGGAGGAAGAAGACCCTGAGTGAAAGAGTTCGGCTAGGAAGTCTAGGACTGATTGGATAGGGGCAGTAAAAGGATCCATATTTCTAGCTCCTGCCCAGAAGGAAAAACGCTTCCACTTGCTGGCATAAATCCTTCTGGTAGATGACTTTAGGGAAGCTATAAGTATGTCACGCACAGAATGGGAAATAAGGGGAAGCCTGGCTAGGGTTGGAATTGGAGCAACCAAGCTGTGAGGTTGAGAGATTGGATGGAGTAGTGCAGTTGTCCCGACTGATGGGTCAAGAGATCTGGCACTGGGTCCAGATGCCAGGGCTGCCCCAAGAGGTAACAATGCAGGAACGGAAACCATATCTGTCGAGGCCAGTAAGGAGCAATGAGGATCATGGTGACTCTCACGGCGGTAGCTTTCTGAATCAATTGAGTGATTAATGGAAAGGGGGGAAAGGCATACAGAAGTCCCCAGGGCCAATCGTGGACTAGAGCATCTCTGGGGGGGGTGGCCGGGAAGAGAGTGAAGAAGTTGTGTCACTTGCTGTTTTGAGGTGTTGCAAAAAGATCACAGCAAGGTTAACCCCATTCCTGAAAAATTTCTTCCACTACTGCTTGTTTGAGACACCACTCGTGTGGCATGAGAATGGCTCTGCTCAACCTGTCCGCTATGATGTTGGACTTCCCGGGGATGTGTGTTGCTATCAGAAACTGCTGAGAGAAGATCACCCACTGCCAAAGTCTGAGTGCCTCTCGACATAAGGGATAGGACTTGGTTCCGCCCTGCTTGTTGATGTACCACACTACGGACATATTGTCCGTCTGAACTGCATAGTCCTGATGGGAAGAGAGTCCTGAAGGGCTTGCAACACTAAAAGTACTGCTCTCATCTCCAAGACATTTATGTGCAGGTGGCACTCGAAAGGTTGCCATGTGCCCTGGACCGTCCTGCCCTGAACATGCCCCCCCCCCCACCCGATCAGGGAGGCATCCGTTGTCACCGTGACGACCGGGGGAGAAGGAACAAATGGTCTGCCCTGAAGGACTTGAGGGGAGACCATCCACCAAGAAAGGTGTTTCTTGCAAGACAGGGTTATTAAAATGTTGTGTGACATTGAAAGCTGTTGAAAGGACCACTGGGAAAAAAGCATCCACTGAAGGATCCGCATATGAAAGCGAGCTAGGGGAAGTAGAGTAATGGCTGCCGCCATGAGATCTAATACCTTCAGGACAAACCTGGCCTGGATTTTGTTGTTCTGAAGGAGGATGTAAACATGCCTGCGAATATCTAGAACTCTTTGCTCGGTTAGTTTTGCGGAGAGCTGGACTGTATCCAAGGTGGCGCCTGTGAAGGTAATAGACTGACAAGGCAGACTTTTCAAAATTTATGGAGAAACCTAGCCCTTTGCAAGTATGAATGGTGTAATCTCTGGAGAGGAGAAGCTGACGCCTGGTGGTGGCAGTGAGGAGCCAGTCATCTAGGTATGGAAACACCTAGAATCCTTGACGCCTCAGATGAGCCGTAACCGCTGCCATGCATTTGGTGAACACTCGGGGGGCTGTAGTGAGATCAAAGGGCAGGGCTCTGAACGGATAGAGACTGGCTCCCAGCCAGAAGCGGAGAAACCTCCTGGAGCGCATGTGCATCTTGATGTGGTAGTACGCATCCTGAAGGTCTACTGAGCACATCCAATCATCCTGACCCAGAAAGGGTAGAATGGACTGTAGCGTGACCATCCAGAACTTTGTTCTTCTTACAGAATTGTTTAGTCTGCTGATATCCAATATTGGTCTCCAGTCCCCTGTCTTTTTTGGTACCAAAAAGAACTTGGAGTAGATTCCGGATCCTTGTTGGTCTGCTGGGACTGGCTGGATGGCTCTTTTTGTTAGCAGTTTTGATATTTCTAGTACTGCTTGTTCCCTTAGACTGGGTGGAACGTCTGGGAGGGGTCCTTTTGGCTGAGTTGGGGTGTGGATAAAAGGAATTTTGTAACCCTCGGATATAATCGACTGTACCCATTTGTCTTGGGTGAGTGAAAGCCAGGCTTCTGGGTACAGTGATAACCTTCTCCCGACTGCCTCCGAAGGCGGACAGTTGGGCAGCTTCTCAGGGATGCTGGAAGGGTTTGTCAGAAAGAGACTCTCTGCTACCCTGATTTTGCGGACCTCCTCTCCCCCTAGGGCGGCGTCTGTTATTGTTCTCCCCTGCCTCTAGGGGGGAACTGACCTCTTGTGTCAGGCGTGACCTCTTGTGGTTTACGGAACCACATTTTCTCACCCTTCTGACTCTTAGGATATGGTCTAGACGGGGTGGAAAAATGAACTCCCATGGCAGAGAGAGTCTTGCCTTCTTGCCCGCATCGGGTCAAAGTATCCTTCACCTGAGGTCCAAACAAAGCTGAACTGTCAAAGGGGGAGTTAGTGAAGGACGCCTTAAAGGGGTCTGCAAAGTTACAAAGCCACATCCAGGCGTGACGCAGTAAGGCCATGCCTGTGCCTGCAGCCCTACTCGCCCCATCGGCCGCATAGGAAATAAGCCGCATGGAGAGTTGACAATGGAATTCAGGGTTGCCAACTGGGAGTTTATTTTGTCCTGAGACCCCGCAGCTGTTGGATCCTGTAAGACCTCACCCACTTCTTTGAGCATGTCTCTTTGAAGGTGGGTGAAGTGGCAAAGATAATTCAGCGACCGCATGACAAAGGTCGCTAAAGAAAACATCCGCTTGCCGTACCTATCCATAGTCCTAGACTCCTTGTTAGGAGGATGGACAGGTACTGAAGGATCAGCCAGTTCCTTCTTAGTGGCTGCAGCCACCACCATGGCGCCAACCGGGACACCCTTGGCTAAAAACTGTTTGTCCGAAGGAGCTGTTATGAATTTTGAAGGCCTCCATGGGGTAGGTTCCATCGTATCAGGGGCCGTCCACGCCTTCCGCGTCACCACTTCCATGAGGGGGTCAAAGGGCGGAGACACCCAGGAGGTGGAAGGGCGAGAGCCAAACGCCTCTAGGTAAACCGACTTGTCCTCAGAAGGATTAAGGGTAGACCAGTTCCCCCTCTGCTTCAGGATCTCAAGGATGTCTGAAAAGGAGGCATCCTCAGAGGGGACCGTGGGGACCCTTCCGACTCATCCAAGTTGGTATGCAATGTAATGGACTCAGGGGGGTCCACATGCTTCCTCTTACATTTCCTCTTCCGAGGGGGGTTCCCCTGACGGATCAGGGGAAACCTCGGAAGAGGAGGATATTCCCAATGGGGAAACCTGAGGCGTTGGATCTCTACGGTCAGGAATGAGAGGGTGGGTAGAGACTGCAGCAGGCACTACAGAGGGAGGAGCTGAGGGAGCTGACCATGGAGCAGGCACAGGGGCCAGCACGTTTCTCATGACTTTGAAGGCGCCCCTATCAGGCAGGGTAAAAGGTCCCCACTCCGAAGAGATAAGGACCCCTCCCAGCACCAAGAGGGACAGCTCTGAAGCCGATGTCGGGGCCGAACTTACCAGCACTGAAGCTCCGAGAGGGAGAACGGAGTCGGACAAGGGTCTGATGCCACTAGCCCCCTCGGAGCCGACGAGGAAGTCCATGCGCCCGGATCCCTCCAAGGATGGGACCATGGAAGAGACCGGAGCCGAAAGGTGAGGTATCGGCCCTGACGTGTTGACGGCCACAGCTCCCACAAGCTCCGACTCCGAACTCAGCGGAAGAGTCGGAGGTGGAATCGAAGATGGGGTAGGAATAGCGACTGTCTGTTGAGAAGGGCTATGGAGCATCTGGGCTAGTGCCTGAGACTTAAGAAGTCTACTAACCACCCTCTCGAGGTCATGGTCCGAGAGCCTGGAAGACCTAGAGGAATGGGTTCGATGGCTCCGCTCCGAGAGTAAGAGAGACCTTGGAGCTGAGTGAACAGATTCCAAGGACGGAGACCTGGACCGTTTACGGCTGGCAGATGGCACCGACACCACTATCGGCACCGACTGAGTCCTAGAAACATCGGCTCTGGCTTGAGCCGATGTAGAAGACTGAGTTTGAAAAACGTCAACTCCAGCCGGAGCCGATGAGGAAGACTGTGTCTTGGAAACATTGGCTCCTGCCGGAGCCGATGTAGCAGTAGTCAGAGCACCACCAGTCGAAGGCTCTGAACACGGAGCCGACGGCTTGGATGGCTTCGAAGGCTTCCCCGATGATGACTTGGTCGGGGAACCTTCAGGCTTTAATAAGCCCCTCAAAATTAACTTATTTCTGCATTCCTGCAGGACTCTTGGACTGAACGCATGACAGACAGAACAAGAGTCCTGCAGGTGCAGAGGGCCCAGGCAATAAACACGAAGTGTGACCATCTGTCAGCGACATTTTCTGACAGCACGAGTCACACTTCTTGAAGCCTGAGACCCTGGTGTCTTTAGACATCCTAAAATGTACAAAAATATACACACACACACACACACACACACACACACACACACACACACACACACACAGAGACACCCTTTAACACAAGCTAAGTCAGTCACACAACAATTTAAACTGACAATTTAAAGAAAGGGGAATAGGCCCAAAGGCCTAACCTTCTAACCAAACAAGGGGTTAGGAAATTACAGGATTAAGGGGGACCAGAAGGGAGATTAGCTATGAAGGGAAGCTAATGGGATAGTCGCTAACAAAAAACTAACTGAAAATCTGACTAAAAGGGAGAAATTCAAGAATTATAAAATCTAACCTGCAGAGCCGGTAATAAACGCACCTCGCAGCTGTAAGCGGCAAACGAGATCTGGGTAGTTAGCGCCTAGCATTGTGGGATATAGGGTAGCCTCAAGCCGGTAAAAATAGCACTTGAGCTTTAGTATAGGCTGAGTCGGAGCCGACCCATCCAGCAAGAATTAAGGCGAGATTGACAACTTAACATGCTTTGTTACATAGATATGGATACTAAGATACAAGCAATTAAAATGTTTTAGTCCCTTTTGTCTTATACACGTCATGCATATTTTTATCAACCAGAGGAGAAGCTGTGGATAGCAATTAAAAAGAGTTAAATGATTTTATCTGGGAAGAGGAAGACAAAAAGTGTCAAGTAGGATAAGCTGATTCTTCCACTAGAACAAGGCACACTAGGATTACCCAATTTGAGGGGGGCATTTTAGAGCAACACAGTTAAGCCTCTTATATATAGCACAAGCAGAAAATAAGAAGTTATGTACTCACCATAACGTTCCATCTGAGTAGGTAAACTTCATTTGTCAGCAACCTATGGGAATCAGATCCGAGCTGGCAGTTTTCAACAGCTTTAGATCCGAGCTCCAAGCTCCTCCCCATACCCATAATCCCCTGCCAACCCTGACTGACCTCAGATCAAGTTTGCCCAAAAGCAGATACTGCTTGAAGACTATTACTCTCAAAGATAAAGTGGGTAACACCCATGGACCTGGGTATGAAAACAGCGTAGGTGAGGGGGCAGAGGGAGGGAATGTTGCTGACAAATGAAGTTTACCTACTCAGATGGAACATTATGGTGAGTACATAACTTCTTAATCTGAAGTAGTTAACTTCATTTGTGCAGCAACCTATGGGACAGAGTCCCCAGCTACCTGAACCTTGGGCGGCCTTCATGGAAGGATGTTTCGGAGCACTGCAGAGCCAAAGGATGCTCTCCCTCTGGAGATAATGTCCAATTTATAGTGATTGATAAAGGTATGAGATGAGGCCCAAGTGGCTGCCGAACAAATATCATCCAAAGAGACTCTAGCTCTAAAAGCCGCAGAGGTAGACATAGACCGAGTAGAGTGGGCATGGACTCCCTGAGGTGCGGGCCTGCCAGAACTTTCATATGCTAAAAGGATACACTGCGAAATCCATCTAGACAGTGTGACTTTAGACACAGATTTACCCAAGTTAAATTTGGCAAAGGAGACGAACAACTAGTCAGATTGCCTATGACCAGATGTCCTGTGGATGTAGAAGCAAAGTTGTCTATGCACATCCAGTGAGTGTAATTTGTATTCCCCTTTGTTTTGGTAATTAGGAAAAAAGATTGGTAGGTTGATGGACTGGTTAATATTCAATTCAGAGGCAATCTTGGGAAGAAAAGAGGGATTGGTCCTGAGGTCAACTCTATCCTTGTGAAAAGTCAAGTATGGGGGTTTTACACAGAGGGCTTGTAGTTCAGAGACCCTTCGAGCCGAGGTGATAGCGACAAGAAAGGCCGTTGTCCATGACAAGAATTTAAGATCTACTGAAGCTGCAGGCTCAAACGGGGGAGCTGTCAAGGCCTGAAGCACCAGCGTTAAATCCCAAGGAGGGACTACATCCTTCACTGGAGGTCTGAGCAGAAAGGTGCCCTTCAAAAAGGTCTTACACAATTTCGTGGTGATCAAAGGGCCGAGTTCATTTCCCACGTGATAATGAGAGATAGCTGCTAGTTGAACCTTGACTGTGGAGGAACTAGCCCACTGATGAAACAGCCCTGACAGGAAGTCTAATACAGTGGGCAAAGGAGCTGTGAAAGGATCCAAATTTCGACGTTCCGCCCAAATGGAGAAACGTTTCCATTTGCTACTATATATCTTTCTAGTAGAAGGCTTGTGCGCTGCTACTAGAATAGTTTTAACTGGGGAAAAGATACCGGGAGTCCTAGCTACAAGTGGAACTGGAGCAGCCAAGCAGTGAGCTTGAGATTGTCCAGATTCGGGACTGGGAGATCTAGGGGGTGGGATATTAG
The DNA here is from genome assembly GCF_019279795.1 of Protopterus annectens. Taxonomy (NCBI): domain Eukaryota; kingdom Metazoa; phylum Chordata; order Ceratodontiformes; family Protopteridae; genus Protopterus; species Protopterus annectens. The sequence continues at coordinate 1,193,905,797 of NC_056747.1, read as the reverse complement.
ATCTGGAGGGGGATCCAGAATCCAAGGAGGATTCACCAGATGAGACCAAAGGTAAGGGAACCAGGTTTGATGAGGCCAGAATGGGGCAATGAGGATTATCCTGCTCCCCAACCAGCTGGCTATCTGTAGAAACTTCAGCATCAGAGGAAGAGGAGGGTAAGCATAAAGTAGACCGGGAGGCCAAGCATGCACCAGAGCGTCTCTCGGAGGTTCCCCGGAGGGGGAAATGAGAGCGAAGTAGTCGTAACATTTTCTGTTCGAGGGAGAAGCAAAGAGATCACAACAGGGTTGACCCCATTCAGTGAAAATTCGATTCGCTATCTCGGGCTTCAGAGACTACTCATATAACAGGATGGTGCGACTTAGTCTGTCCGCTAGAACGTTGGAACACCCCGGAATGTGCGTTGCTATAAGAAAGCGGTTGGTGGAGATTGCCCATTCCCACACCCTCATGGCCTCTCGACAGAGTGGGTAAGACCTGTTTCCCCATGTTTGTTGATGTACCAGACAACAGACATATTATCCGTCTGAATTGCAATCGTTCCTACAGGAAGAAGGTCCTGAAGTGCTTGCAACGCTAACAGCACTGCCCTCATCTCTAGGACATTGATATGCAGAGTGGTCTCTGTGAGGTCCCATGTGCCTTGGACTGTCCTGCCCGAACAATGCCCCCCCACCCGAGGCGGGAGGTGTCCGTGGTCACCGTGGCTAGGGGAGGGGCCATAGAAAAGGGGCGTCCTTCCTGGAGGTTCGGAGATTGGAGCCACCATAAGAGGGCCCTCTTGCAAGCCCTGCTGAGGGGAATGGGATGGCTCAGAGGATATCGAAGAAAGGACCACTGGACCTGGAGGGTCTATTGTAAGACCCTCATGTTCAATCGCGCCATTGGCAATAGGTTGATTGCCGCCATTGAGCCTAGAGCCCTCAGGACCAAACCCGCCGGAGGAGCTGGAGATTGTAGAATGGCCCGCACATGTAGCCTCAGGGTTCGTAGCCGGTCTGTGGTCAAGAAAGCTAGGAGCTTGTTTGTGTCTAATCTGGCCCCTATGAAGTCTATGGTCTGAGTTGGGGTAAGAGACGACTTCTCTAAGTTGATAGTGATCCCCAGCCGGGGAGCTAGACGAAGAAAGTAGTTTCTGGCTGCGCAAAGTAGATGCCTTGTCAGGGCGGTCAGGAGACAGTCGTCCAGGTATGGGTAGACCTGAATTCCCTGGAGCCTCAGGTGGGCCGCTATCACCGCTAACACTTTGGTGAACATGAACACCCTGGTGAGAACAAAGGTTAGGACCCTGAATTGGAAATGACTGGCTCCTAGCCGGAAGTGGAGGAACCTTCTGGATCGCCTGTCCATCAGAATGTGGTAGTACGCATCCTTGAAGTCTACAGAGCATATCCAGTCGTTCTCCCACAAAAGGGGGAGAATGGATTGAAGGGTGACCATGTGGAACTTCTCCTTGGTTACTGACAGGTTCAGGGGGGAGAGGTCGAGGATAGGTCTTAAGTCCCCTGTTTTTTGGCACCAAAAAGAACCTGGAGTAAACCCCCGACCCGCACTTGTCTGGGGGGACGTGTTGGATGGCTCTTTTTTCCAGCAACTGTTGGATTTCTGTTGCTGCGGCCTCCCTCTGATCGGGTGGGATATCGGGGAGGTATCTGGGGCTGCGTGGGTAAAGAGAAAAGGGAATCTGATATCCTCTGGATATAATGCAAAGCACCCAGCGGTCTGTCGTGATGGACTCCCAAGCCACTAGGTGCTTCGAGAAATGCCCCCCGACTGCCTCCAGAGTGGAGCAGTCGGGCAACCCCTCAGGGGTGTTGTGTGGGTTGGTCCAAGAAGGGTTCTCTGGATCCAAAGTTCCGTGGGCCCCCTCTGCCTCTAGGGCGACGTCCACCCTGCCCTCCTCTGCCACGGAAGGGCTGGGAGTCTGGAGCGGGACGGGACTGTTGCGACTTCCGGAACCACATCTTTTTCTGTCCCTTTTGGTTCTTGGAGAAGGACCTCTGGGGAGCAGAGAAGTGGACTCCGATGGCAGACAACGTCTTCCCGTCCTTCTCGCTCTGGACCAAGGTATCGCGAACAGTTTTGACAAAAAGGGCAGAACCATCGAAAGGGGCATTAGTGAAAGATGCCTTGAAGGGTTCCGCGAAATCACAGTGCCGGAGCCAGACCTGACACCTCATGACAAGGCCCGCCTCCGCTGGCAATAGCGGCTCCTTCCATGGCATGGGACAGTAGCCACATAGAGGTGTTTGATATGGATCGGAGAGTGGCCATCCGGGTGGAGTGCAATTGCTTGTCCTCCACTGACATGGACTCAGGGGGTGACGCAGCGTACTCTTTGATAAGGTCCCACTGTAGTTGAAGCACATATGCCATGTAGTTCAGCGACCTCACAGAGAAGGTAGCCGAACTAAAGGCCTGCTTCCCTAAATGGTCCATCGACTGAGACTCCTTACTCGGGGGATGAACCGAGGGACTCTCCTGAGCTAGTTCCCTCTTGGTAGCCGCCACCACCAACATGGCATCTACAGGGGGACCCTTACTCCAGTGGGACTTGTCAGAGGGTGGGCTGAGAATTTTGTCCAGACGCTTGGGGACTGGCTCCTCAGTGTCCGGCTCCTTCCACGCCCTGGTAGTAATCAAATCTACCAGGGGGTCGGCCGGAGGGGACACCCAAGAGGTAGACAGGCCTACTTCAAATGCCTCCAGGAACACGGATTCGTCTGAGGTAGGCTTTGGGGCAGACCCCCCCCTTATCCTGAACATCTCCATGATGTCATCAAATGAGACATCTTCGGGGGGGTGATCTTGGGGAGCCTTCCCCCTCCTCCAAATCCGTGTCCTCAGTCAAGGACTCGGGGGAGTCCAGGTGCCTCCTTTTGCACCTTTGCTTGTGAGGAACCTCCTTGGGGGGGCTGTCTGAGGAGGTCTCACCAGCCACGTCTTGTTCCAAAGGAACGACCTGGGATGTCAGAGCAGGCTGTCCCTGAGGCCGGGTGATGGAAGTCGGGCTCAACAGAGAAGGGGTGCAGGGTGGAGCCGTGGCAGGGCCGGGGGCCTGGAATCTCTCGACAGGGCCCTCTCCACCACATCAAATGCCGAGGGAGAGCTGCTCTCTCTGGGATCCAAAAGCAGACCCTCACTTGGATCCGACGGATGGATCGGGGCCATCACCAAAGCGATCGGATCTGACGGACCAGTATGCTCTGACCTGGACAGAGCCGAAGGCATACCGATACCCCCAGATCCGAAGCTCAGCCCTCGGCTCCGAGAGCTCGGATCCAAAGAAGAAAATGGACCCAACAGACTCGAGGGAAGTGTCAGAGCCGAAGTACCCGAGACTATTGGCGCCAACACACCCCCGGCTCCAAAGCTGCCTGGCTCCGAAGACTCCGAGCCCGGGAAGCGGGACGGAGAAGGAGCTATCGGGACAAAAAAAGGGGTCAAGCTCCCCCCCGGAGGGGGGGGGAGGCAAGAGCACTCCCATCTGCAGTTGGGCCTGGAGGAATCTTCTCATCATCCGGTCCAAATCTGCATCTGTGTGGCTTCGGGTTGATCTCGATGAGGCCACCGAGGCGGGATGGGAGTTTCGCCTTGATGACCTCGAAGGAGATCGGGTCTCCTCCTCCTCAGGACCCGGTGAAAAGCAAGGGGACCGTATTCGAGAAGGAGGAGACCCAGAAGTCCTGGAGGGAGAAGACCACTTAGCCGGGGGGGGGGGCCGAAGCGGAGGCCTTGGCCCGCCGCTTGTGGTGTTTCTCCCTCCTTTTCTCTTTCCTGACCTCCCTCTCCTCTGGGCCTAAGGTGGGAGGTTGAGTCCTGGCCAGGGGGAGGGAAGCAGGAGTGGCAGCTGCCGCAGTGGGAGCCACGGGAGGACCGGAGGTAGAAGCCGAATCCAGGGGCAGAAGACCCGCCAGAATCAGCTTAGACCTCCGGTCCTTGAGTGCCCTGGGGTTGAACGCCGCACAGATGGAACAACCAGAAGACAGGTGCTCAACCCCAAGGCACAACACACACCGAGTGTGGCCATCCGCCGGGGAAGCTTATGGCCACACTCGGTGCACTTAGAAAAAAAACAGATTTGGGGCCTCAGACATTTTAACTAAAAGTGAAAACCACACACATTAGGCCCCAAACACACACACACACAACCCTAACGGAACCACGAAGGAAGGGGGAGGTAAATGACACAAAATATAAAGTTAAACTAAAGAGGGTTTTATACAAAAAGGGACCTGGAAACACTCACAACCAAAATCTGAAGAAAAGAGAAGAAAAGGAAATTTTTTTTCTCACAAAAAAGTCTCTAACGCCTAGAACTCTAGATCAAGCTGCTGTTGGTTAACCGCGGCAAACTAGATCTGGGGTCAATCAGGGTTGGCAGGGGATTATGGGTAGGGGAGGAGCTTGGAGCTTGGATCTAAAGCTGTTGAAAACTGCCAGCTCGGATCCGAGGTCGGATCCGATTCCCATAGGTTGCTGCACAAATTAAGTTAACTACTTCAGATCTATAATTCAAAGTGGAAAGGAATGAAGGAAAGGAACAACAGAATGGCACTAAATATACTGATCCCAAAGATATTGCCAATATCCTGGCAGATTGATTCAGTGCCAACTTCACCCCCAAAGGGGCCCTTCGTAATACCAGAAGATTGCCAAACCCAGGTAATCACAACCTCACAAGTAAAAACCGCGCTATCCAAAGCCAAAGAATACAGCTTCCATGGGACTAGATGACATCCTGGGCTGTATACTACAAGAGTCATGTTTAATCACAGCCCCACCTCAGGCTTCGTGTCCAATGAGTGGCAGACAGTTACAGTCATCCCACTCCACAAAGGGGGATCCACCCTGGATCCCGGGAACTACCGCCTCATCAGTCTGATGAGCCTGATATGCAAAGCCATGGAATGCATTATCATGGATCTTATAAACAAAGACATTGGCAACCTTCAAACACTGGACCCCACCCAGTCTGGGTTCGTGAAGGGCCGATCGTGTCTCCTGAACCTGACTGATTTCTTCAAATCAGTCTCCAAAGCTGTGGATGAGGGCAAGGCAGTCCACACAGCCTATCTGGACCTTGCCAAGGCCTTCGACACCATCCCCCACTCTGGAATCATAGATAAACTAACCAGTCTGGGCATAAATCCCTATGTCACAAGTTGGGTCGCTAACTGGCTCACTGACAGAACCCACACTGTTAAAGTAGCCGATTCCAAATCCAGCTCTAGACAAGTGACAAGTGGCGTACCGCAAGGGTCAGTCCTGGGACCACTCTTGTTTGGCATCCACTTCTCTGAAGTACAGGCCAACACTAAGGGACTCTGGCTGACGAAGTTTGCAGATGACTGTAAACTGGGAGACATCATTGAATCCCCCTAAAGATGTGAATATCCTACAAAAGGGCCTTACAGAGATAGATGCTTGGTGCAAAAACCATGGACTCAAGCTCAATGCCAAGAAGTGTATAGTAATCCCATTTGGGAAAAACCAAGTACCCATGAATTACTACAGAGGTGGCAATACACTTAACACCAAAAATGTGATAAGAGACCTAGGAACACAGATGGACAGCGGTCTTACCTTCAATAACAACATCGCCACAACAGTCAGGAAATACTTTTTTGTGGCACACCTCATCACTAAGGGCTTTTCATCCAGAAAGAGGAAGGTCATTGTCCCTCTGTACTCATCCCTTATCAGACCCATTACAGAGTACAATGCCCCATTTGGTATGTACCTCACAAGACATCTGCAACAGCTGGAAAGGCCACAGAAATACCTCACTAAAAGAATCACAGGCCTAAAGCAGATGCCTTATGCTGACTACCTAAAAAACTCCAGCTATACTCTGTAGCATATTGTCTACTCAGAAGCAATATCTGCTTAACATACAAGGCCATGTCCAACCCAGAACTGTTGGACATGCTCCACCTAAAGAAATACCAGTCCCTCAGACCACACACTCCAGGGATTTGAACCTTGTCACCTCAATGAATAGAACATGCTGGAGGGATAGTTTCCTGACACAGAGGCTCCCCATACTATGGAATAGACTGCCCATACATGTCAAGCAGAATGCCTCCTTGGCCCTCTTCAAGAAAAACCTTGACAATTGGATGGGTGATAGGAAATTCACCCCGGGGATCATGTCAGCAGCCCTACTAGACAGGGGCCCAGGGACGTAAATACTGTGGGCAGAAATATTCATGGAACTGCTATGGTTAGGCTTGTATAGGCCCTAGGGCCGATAGTCTAGTACTGACCTATGAACCTATGTTTACAATCGTACAGCTCAATAACACATGCACAGAAAAAGTAAAACAAGAACTGTAAAAAAATACACGTGAAAATAGAATTTCTCAATAGTTGCAATTGCAGTGTGTTGTAATACAGAGTAAGTCAAATTCAGATAAAAGTTAAACACTGTATATCACATATGTCGTACAGTTGTGAGACGCATACAACATTCAGAAGTTAGTATGTGTTAACAGAAAGTTGGAAGAAAAATGTTAGGAGTAAGTTAGAGCAAGATCACAGAGTCAGGTATTATAGGGTGAGGGATTAGAGCAAGAGCAAGTCCAGACTGTAGAAAGGAAGAGGTGAAGCGAGCTTTTGAATGAGAGAAAGTTTTGATTAGATTTAATAGCTAATGGTAAGGTGTTCCAGGCTTTGGCCCCCAAAAAAGTGTAAAGTAGTTGGCTGGCGGGATGGATAGGTTTGTGCACTTGCAGAAGGAGTTGACTCTGGGATCTAAGAGACTTGTTAGATAGAAGTTTCTAAACAACGAGGAGAGAGTAGGACAAGCAGAGGGTTTGTATATTATTTTATGGGCCATTGTTAGTTGCAGGTAGTAAAAGTGTGAGAGTTCAAGCCATTTGAGGGAGTGTAAGGCTGTACAGTGACAGATTGAATGTTTGGCATTTATAGCAAATTTGGCAACTTTGTTATAGCACATTTAAAGCTTGGCTTTTACAGCGTACTAAAGGTTAGTTAGTAAGGGGGCACCATATAAGAGAGTGGGAAGTAGGTAAGTAGTGGCAATGGTTTGTTTGGTGGAGAGGCTAAGAAACTGATTCTTTCTGTAAAGAATGCCAAGTTTTTGGTAAGTTTTTTATGTTATTCTGGATGTGTAAGTCAAATTTGAACTGCTCATTAATTACTACTCCTAGAAGTTTGGTGTGGGTGATAACTTCTATTACAGGTTTGTTTTGGGAGAAAATGGAAAAATGAGAATGGTCTATAAGCATTCTTTTCTTCAGTGTGAAAAGAAGTTTGAATTTATTAGGATTAAGGGGCAGATGATGGTTTCTGAGCCAGGATTCTATAGATGTGAAGGCCAATTGGGTGACATGCTTAACAGAACTGGCCTTTGGTCAACTGGTGCCCTAGGCAAAAGGTCTTCACAGTGGGCCCCCCCCAAACCACCCTGTGCCCCCATCCTGGTCTACTTACACCACCGAGATTATTGGAAAAGAGCCACTGATAGAGCGGCACCCTAGGCGGCTGCCTAGTTGCCCTATGCCTAAGGCCAGCTATGATGCTTAAGATCAGACAAGGAGTTGGCAGAGCAGACGATGGTCGAGTCATCAGTGTATTGTATTCGAGTGCACTGACTGCATAATGAACGGAGACTATTAATAAAAATAAACAAAGAAGAAACTTCACAGTGTGGTGGGTGTGAAGTTCACTCCTTAAAATATGTTATGCACCTAGTTCACTAATAAAAAAAGAACTGTAAAATATGTACTACAAAATAATAAAATAGAAAACAGTAGGTAGTCCACAGTTGAGTTAAAAATGGAATATCCCTTACTGAAATACACAAACAAGCGATCCTAGTTGAGTATAATGTAAAGCATTAAAGACATTATTTATATGTAATCAGGCTATATGGAGAAAGGGAGTGGTTACAGAAGGTGGTTCTGTTAAGAGCAATAAAAGCAATAAACTCATTCCTTTAACTAAGTCCCCCTTCCCATTAACACCATAGTGTAAACTGAGACTGTGCTACCTTAGAACTGAACCTAAAAAGCTAGAGACAAATTAAAATATATAAGAACAGCTTATTATGGCTAACTTACTAATTCAAACGTTATTAATTAAGAAACCAACTCAGTAACAAAATGACTAATTAAATAACAAAAAGATCAACTATTAAACATCTATCAGAATATATATTAATAACTTATAAAATGAAACACTTTTAACAAAGATCGCTTTCATATCAAATAAATACTTCATCAGGTTTGTGTGTAAAAAAAATCACAATATTAATGAACATGTGTATAAATCTACAAGTGAACACCTAAGTAGGCTGAAAACCATAGCTGCAATTACTAATGTAGAAATACAGTGAAAAATGTTAAAAATTAAAGCATTAAGGCCCCAGGGATCTGTTCAAGTGTGGCATCTAACTAAGAAGGCAATTAGTTTCAATGAGTAAAAGTATTAGAAAACAGCACCAATGTCAGTTATTTTCATTGTAAAATATTTACAATGTCTGATATTTGTTTATAACAATATTAGCCTGTATAATATTAGTGTGTAATGTCAGCATTAATCATTCCCATATCAGACTTTTAATAGTCTTTTAAACAGTGGGGGAGTTTTCTGAGTTCTAGTATGCTTTTTATGGAGCAGTATAATAATTAAGCCTCAATTTTCTAAAAAAAAGTTCAGTTTCATCTGCAACAATAGTTCACGTTTTTCTAAAAGATTAAGGATGTCTCCTTCCAGTTCCAAAAGGTCCACATGATCAGTAATCTGAAATTTAAAGCCAGTGTGTCTTTTGTGAAGCTGCAGGTGCTGAGCCAGTGCATTATTCTTGCACTTGGCTCTAATTTTGAAAAGATGGCCAGAAATCCTTCTTTTAAGTTTGTTGAGCATTTTTCCAACATAAAATGCTTCACAGTCAGTGCAGCTTGCCCTGTAAACCACCTGCATTGAGTTACAGTCACCTCCATCATTGGTTTTAATCAGTTTCTGTAAATAAGGACAGAAAATGTCACTCTCCTGTATCTGCTGATAAAAACAAAACAAAAAAAAAGTTGACTCCACATTTATTGGTGCATGTATCCAATGGTCTGGGCTTATCTTCAAACCAACTCCTGATGTTTCCGGCTTTCCTATACACAAAGGAAGGAGCTTCTCCAAGGATGTCCATTAGATACAAGCTTTCAGTAATTATGGCCTAATTTTCTCTAATAATATTAATGATGCTGTGATAGTCAACAGTAAAAGTCAAGCTACAACTGTCTTTAGATTTGTTGTCCAAAGATATATTTGTAAAACCCTGCTATAAGGACTGTTAAGTGCCCCTGAATTTGAACTTTTTAGTTCAATTACAGGTTCCAGAATGCTTCTTAACATACTGCTTTTGTATCCCCTCATAAAAATCATTTTCAAGATCATTTAGGTTCTTAAGGAAAGTTTCCATTTTCATCAACCTGTTGCCCTGGGACTTAATGATGTTATATTTTGTCCTGGTGGGATGGATACTCTTATCTAGCAGGAGGTTTGCTCTGGTAGGTTTTCTGTAAAGATCTGTGTCCATTTTACCTTGGGCCAAGTCTTTAGTAATCTAAATATCTAAGAAGATTGCTGAGGCAAGGCTGTAGGAAGAGTTGAAATGCAGGAAGCTGGTGGTTTGATTTAGATAGTTGATAAAATCTTCTAATTTTGCACTGTCTGCTTTCCACACAATACAGATGTCATCAATAAAGTGTGGATACACTGCGATATGTTACATATATTCTCTGTTGTTAAAAACATAATCATCCTATCTGTGAACAAACCATCATCATAAAGTGCAGTCAAGGCTATGTACCAGTTGTTGTATGATGCCTTAATCTATTCTAAAGTTAAGGATTCATAATAGTTAGTGTCACTCAATATTTCTTCTATCCTCTGGTTACAGCTGCTGGTATCAGTAACAACAATACCCCCTCCCCTGTCAGCCTTCATGACCAGTTGAGACTTATCTCTGTCTAGCTCTAAAAATGCTTTTTTTCTCACCTTTGTTAAGGTTGTAGAACTTTCTCCATGCTGGTTTTTGCAGAACCTTCCTGATGTCCATTTCACATTTGACCTCAAAGGCTGCTAAAGTTTGGTGTAAGGGAGGGCAGTAATTACTGTGTCTTTTTATTGCGTCTTCAATAGTTTTTTTCAGTGGTATCAGATTTGCCACTGTACAGAACTTTCAGATTCAATTTTCTGACATACGCTTTTAAATCAACCAGTACCTGTGCTATGTCAGACCTGCAGTGGGGAACAAAAGTTAATCCCTTTGAAAGCACACTAATCTCAATGTTAGTTCTTTTTTGGAGTGATTCCACACAACAGGATAAGTTAATAGCACAGCTGATTTCTCTGTCTGGTTCTGGGTCCTGTGGTATAGTTGGACTCCCACAAGTATTTCATTTCCCTCACTCCTGTCCATTGCTTGGTTCTCCAGTCTTCTAGAGGGGTTCAGAGTTATATTTGTGATTGGATTGGAGGAAGTAATGTTTTTTTATCATTGGTTACAATCCTTTTTACTTGGTTGCGTAGTTGCTTAAATTCCAGAAAGTCTGTGAGAGTTTTGTGTTTCTGCCATAGTTTCCAGATTTTGTCCCTGTTTCACATTAATTCTTTTAGTAGATTTAGTTAGCCATGGAACATGGTTAGGTTTGAATCACCTAGTGCGGTGGGGGGGGGGGGGATGTGAGGCTGTTAAAAGTATCTAGAAATGTAGTATTAAAGTAGTTCACGGAGTCATCTAGTGGTAGAGTTTTAAGGATGCTCTAGTTGACGGTTTTCAGAACATCAGTGAAAATTGCAGTTTAAAATTGGAGGTTGTGTGTGTGTTTACAATGATGTTCCTTGTGAATAGTGGGAGAAGACTTAAGAATAAAGGTGGGGAGTTGATTACTAAGTCTGTGTGGGAGGGTACCAACTGTGAAGATTTTGCTTGGATCAGAAACTAGTATCCAGTCTAAAACTGAGCTGTTGGTGTTGTCTTTATTAAATCTGGTTGAGTAAAGTTGAATAAATTAATATTAGAAGAAGGGTACTGAGGACAGAATGTTTGCCAATTTATATTAACATCTCCAGGAATGATTGTTTCATTTTTGACTGTATGGGAAATCTAAGCAAGGATTTCTTCTAGGACAGAAATATTATTGCCTGGGGGTAGATACAGGACAGTGATACAGAGGCTTTTAGATTTAGTTATTTTCAGAAAGGAGATTAGATTTTCAGCAGTGTTGTGCTGTGGAAAGGTACTTGTGTAAGGTGTAATGCTGTAGGTAATGGAGCATAGGAGAGCAATACCACCACCTTTTCTATGAAGTCAGACCATATAGTGTTGAAACCAGGGGGCAGGAATTCAGAGTCTTGAATATTTGGTTTTAGCCAGGTCTTTGTGGCAGCAATGATGCCATGCTGGTTGACTGCCATCCAGGCATGAAAGTCTGAGATTTTATTTTGAATGCTTTGGAGGTTAAAGTTAATCATTTTTAAGGCTTTACAGGAATTAAAGTTGTTGTGTTGGGCAGGAAGGTAGGTTCTGGATTAGTGTGGCTGTCACCGCAGAGGGGTATGGTGGAAAATATGGGTTTGATACAGGAAGTAGGTGGATCTCCTTTAGATTTATTGGGGTGATGTTGGGGTAGTATGTTGGGTCTGACAGGAAGAACTTTAAATTTAGGGAAAAGCAGTGTGTTTATTGGAAACAGACTAGGGGATATGTGTGTGTGAAGCTTTCTAAAAGTAAAGATAGGAATGCTGTAACAGATGTAGGTTTGGGAATGGAGAACATTGGATAGAGCTGTAAGCTCTAGTAGTAAATAGAAGCTGAGGGCGAAAAAGGAGAGCAAAGATGAATATGATGTTTTGGAACATGTTGAGAGTTGAGGTATTTTTTTGACTGTGGTGCAATTTTATACCCCAAAGTGGAATTAGGGATATGGACGCCATAGACTAAAGGGTGGGGTGGGGGCACAGGCTATGCACTTTCCAGAGAACAGAATACAGCAGTAATTGACAGTTAAACAATTAAAAGTTACACTTCAGTTAAATAAGGTAAGTTGAAAATACTGTGTACCTACTCTTTTGCACTAATTCTGAGGTGAAACTATAACAAGGGGAGTACAACAGTCTCTCCGGACCAAAAGCGGTCTCTCAGCAGAGTGCTATGGTGGAATACTTAATAAATGGACAAGTAATACATCTGTCAGGCATTGTTTTAAACAATATAGAGTTATCAGTGTTGAACTGTGAAACCACAAACAAGTCTTGAATGCAAAACCACAAACTAGTAAAACCAAAAATGGCAAGCAGCACTGTAAGCAGAATCGTAGGACCGATAACTTTCCAATATACACAATTTAATAATGAAATACAATACACTAACACAATAAACTGAGCGCTTTCAGTAGGATCAGTGTCCTACCTTCTTCAGATACCATACAGGTCAATTAACAGGGTTTTAAAATCATTAGAAAGCCACAATTAAACAATTAACCAAATGCCAGAATAACTCAACTTGTCCTTAAAGGTGCAGTGGATATCTTGGTGCTATGCACTACCATATGTAAACCAATATAAGCACACTTTTCTCAAATTTAATAAATAAAAAATGCTGCATGTTCTTGCCTAAAAAGTCAAACATAAAATCTATTAAATACAATTAATATAATTGTGTAAATATAATATAAATTTAGTATAGATGTCCAATGTTTTCCAAAAAGATGAATAAATAAATAAATAAATTTAAATCTGCATGCAGTATGTATAAAATACTGTATAATATATTATAATATGTTATAAAATGTATCTAAAACCTATAAATAAGTATGTTAAAAATCTTCACATATAAGAACACATACCAGGGGCGACCAAAAATTAGTACTCTAAACATTTTACTCATTATTGACACACATTACCAGCTTAAACTTACAACTGAATGCCATATACAAATCATAGACCTGACAACCCATAGGTAGTATAATAAAGAGGTCATGGTATTCAGCTAAAATCATCTTTTCAAAGCTAACCGTTTCAAAATACTTTTAATAGATATATACTCATTAAGACCAGGGTATATGTGGGCTTCAGTTCTAATCTGCCACATAATTTCATCAATCTCTAAATGTAACTGCCAAGGACCCCCTCTAGGGTCCGGGTGTCTTTGTTGTAGGATTGAGAATTTAAAACTGTGGTCAGGAAAGTCAGCAATATGTCTGGCCAAAGCATTATTCAAGTCTTTCTTGCCAATGGCATATACATGCTCATAAATACGCTGTCTCAGTTTTCTCTCCGTCTTTCCAATGTAAAATACAGAACATTGAGAACACGTGGCTGCATATATAATACCTTTAGTTTGACAGTTATATCTCCCTTTTATAGCAAATATTTTGTTTTTCAATTTAATTTTATTGTCACCACAAATAAACTTGCATTGGTGACATGCACCACATTTGTGCATACCTGAATTAGCTTGGATATTAGTAGTATTTTTCTTTTCTAATATGGCCTTTAAATTCGCCCCTCTTCTAAATGTGATTTTGGGTTGTAGGCCTAACATTTTAACTAAGCTTAGATCTTCTGTTATAATGGACCAGTTCTTATACAAAATTTCTTTCATGTTATAATGGTCCAAAGAGTAAGTGAAGAAAGAAACTGCAAGGAACCACCATGAAAAGTAAAAAAGTTTAATGTTGAACGAGCGCTTTCACGCACACACAGGTGCGCTTCATCAGGTTCAAAGAGTTTTTGGTACTCCGAAAATCCATAAAAGTTACCAGGACCCCCCTTTAGGCCAATTGTAGATGGTAGAGGTTCTATCACATATGGTTGTGCCAAATATGTGGATAGCGTCTTAAGGCCATTAATCCAGCAGGAGTCTCAAATATGCAAGGACTCATGGAGTTTTTTGGAAAATGTTAGCAAATTAGAATACTCTAGAGACTCTATTTTCCTCACAATAGACGTCAAGGACCTCTACACAGTCATCCCACAGGCTCTTGGCCTAGAATAGATCAGAGAATTTCTGATTCTCAAACAAATGGAAGAGAACACTATTTATTTAGCAGAGACATTACTTGAAATTGTATTAAAAAACAATTATATGATTTTTGATGGACACTTTTTTTCTGAAAAAGACAGGGATAGCCATGGGCTCTCCATGTAGGGACAGCTTTGCTAATTGCATCATGGCATACTGGGAGAGATCCTTGCTTTTCCAGAATGAGTTATTTATGGAAAATGTAGCCTGGTATACTCGTTACCAGGATGATATGTTTATTATATGGAAAGGTCCTACAGCACTTATTTCTACCTTTACGGATAGTATACAATCCATGACTGATTTCTTCGAATTTACTTATAAATTTGATGAAATGGAAATTAACTATTTAAATGTTCATCTTGTCAAGGACATAACCAACAGAAGATATAAGAGTGTAATACATAGAAAACCATCCTATTCAAATTCTTTCTTACATTTTACAAGTAGTCACCAAAAAAAGGCCATAGTGAAGGGACAATTAGTGAGAGTGGCTAGGATGGTCACTGATGATACAGATTTCTATTTGGAGTGTTCACTTCTTAAGAGCATGTTTCGAAGTCGTGGGTACCCTAAACCCTTGCTAGATTCTATTGGCTTGGAAGTTAGCAATAAAAGGCAAGTAGGTCATTTTAGGCCCTTGCTCACCAATAGGTTATCTTCTATATCAAATGTCCTGAGTACAGTTAATAAGAAGTCTCCTCCTAATCTTGAATCAGACTACCGTGTCAGCTTCCTTTGTACTTACTCTTTGGACCATTATAACATGAAAGAAATTTTGTATAAGAACTGGTCCATTATAACAGAAGATCTAAGCTTAGTTAAAATGTTAGGCCTACAACCCAAAATCACATTTAGAAGAGGGGCGAATTTAAAGGCCATATTAGAAAAGAAAAATACTACTAATATCTAAGCTAATTCAGGTATGCACAAATGTGGTGCATGTCACCAATGCAAGTTTATTTGTGGTGACAATAAAATTAAATTGAAAAACAAAATATTTGCCATAAAAGGGAGATATAACTGTCAAACTAAAGGTATTATATATGCAGCCACATGTTCTCAATGTTCTGTATTTTACATTGGAAAGACGGAGAGAAAACTGAGACAGCGTATTTATGAGCATGTATATGCCATTGGCAAGAAAGACTTGAATAATGCTTTGGCCAGACATATTGCTGACTTTCCTGACAACAGTTTTAAATTCTCAATCCTACAACAAAGACACCCGGACCCTAGAGGGGGTCCTTGGCAGTTACATTTAGAGATTGATGAAATTATGTGGCAGATTAGAACTGAAGCCCACATATACCCTGGTCTTAATGAGTATATATCTATTAAAAGTATTTTGAAATGGTTAGCTTTGAAAAGATGATTTTAGCTGAATACCATGACCTCTTTATTATACTACCTATGGGTTGTCAGGTCTATGACTTATATATGGCATTCAGTTGTAAGTTTAAGCTGGTAATGTGTGTCAATAATGGGTAAAATGTTTAGAGTACTAATTTTTGGTCGCCCCTGGTATGTGTTCTTATATGTGAAGAGTTTTAACATACTTATTTATAGGTTTTAGATACATTTTATAACATATTATAATATATTATACGGTATTTTATACATACTGCATGCAGACTTAAATTTATTTATTTATTTATTCATCTTTTTGGAAAACATTGGACATCTATACTAAATTTATATTATATTTACACAATTATATTAATTGTATTTAATAGATTTTATGTTTGACTTTTTAGGCAAGAACATGCAGCATTTTTTATTTATTAAATTTGAGAAAAGTGTGCTTATATTGGTTTACATATGGTAGTGCATAGCACCAAGATATCCACTGCACCTTTAAGGACAAGTTGAGTTATTCTGGCATTTGGTTAATTGTTTAATTGTGGCTTTCTAATGATTTTAAAACCCTGTTAATTGACCTGTATGGTATCTGAAGAAGGTAGGACACTGATCCTACTGAAAGCGCTCAGTTTATTGTGTTAGTGTATTGTATTTCATTATTAAATTGCGTATATTGGAAAGTTATCGGTCCTACGATTCTGCTTACAGTGCTGCTTGCCATTTTTGGTTTTACTAGTGTTGAACTGTGGTTTGAAATATGTTCCTACTGTATTACCTACAATACATGTGCTTAAAACTGAAGTGTTTCATTTGGTTAGGAAATTATATTTGTTAAAATTTTATTTTTTAACAAGTGTGATGACGGTTTAATAAGTGATGATTTAATGGAAGGTTTGAATGATTTGTCTGAAAGTTTTGATGTTAGTAGTATAGACTGTTTCTATTCATGTAATTCATCTGTAGAAAATTTAATGGAAAACAATGTGTATTGTCTATTACAGTGGATATAAAAAGTTTACACACCCCTGTTAAAATGCCAGGTTTTTGTGATATAAAAAAAATGAGACCACAATAAATCATTTCAAACTTTTCCCACCTTTAATGTGACCTATAACCTGTACAATTCAATTGAAAAATAAATCTGTTAGGAGGACAAAAAAATATAAAAAATAAAAGACGTACAATACTCTAGTTGCATAAGTGTGCAAACCCTTAAACTAACACTTTGTTGTGTGTACACACCCTTAAACTAATACTTTGTTGAAGCACCTTTTGATTTAATTACAGCATTCAGTCTTCTTGGATACACACCTGCCATCAATTAAAGAGACTCTGATTAACCCCAAATAAAGTTCAGCTGTCCTAGTAGAATTTTCCTGACATTTACTCAGTTGCCTGCTACAGCAAAAGCCATGGTTCGCAAAGGGCTTACAAAACATCAAGGGGATCTCCATTGTTGAAAGGTATCAGTCAGGAGAAGGGTAAAAAAAAAATGACACCATTGGATATACCATGGAACACAGTGAAGACAGTCATCAAAAAGTGCAGAAAATATCGGACAACAGTGACGCTGTAAAGAACTGGACATCCCTCCAAAATTGATGAAAAGACAAGATGAAAATTGGTCAGGGAGGCTGCCAAGAGACCTACAGCAACACTGAAGGAGCAGCAGGAATTTCTGGCTAGTACTGGTTGTGTACTACATGTGAGAACAATCTCATGTATTCTCCATATATCTGGACTATGGGGTAGGGTTGCAAGACGGAAGCCTTTTCTTACACAGAAAAACATCCAGGCCCAGCTAAAATGTACAAAATAGTACATCAAGTCTCCCAAAAGCATGTGGGAAAATGTGTTATGGTCTGATGAGACCAAGGTTGAACTTTTTGGCCACAATTCCAAAAGGTACGTTTGGCGCAAAAACAACACTTTGCATCACCAAAAGAACGCCATCCCCATGGTGAAGCATGGTGGTGGCAGTATCATGCTTTGGGTTGCTTTTCTTCAGCTGGAACTGGGGCTTTAGTCAAGGTGGAGGGAATTATGAACAGTTCCAAATACCAGTCACTTTTGGCCCAAAACCTTCAGGCGTCTGCTAGAAAGCTGAAGATGAAGAAGAATTTCACCTTTCAACACGACAATGACCCCAAGCATACATCTAAAATCAACAAAAGAATGGCTTCACCAGAAGAAAATTAAAGTTTTGGAATGGCCCAGACAGAGCCCAGACCTAAATTCAATAGAAAATCTGTGGGGTGACCTGAAGAGGGCTGTGCACAAGAGATGCCCTTGCAATCGGATAGATTTGGAGTGCTTTTCCAAGGAAGAGTGGGCAAATATTGCCAAGTCAAGATGTGCCATGCTGAAAGAGTCCTACCCAAAAAGACTGAATGCTGTAATTAAATCAAAAGGTGCTTCAACAAAGTATTAGTTTAAGGGTGTGCACACTTATGCAACCAGCATACTGTATGTTTTTTATCTTTTTTCCCCTAACAGATTTGTTTTTCAATTGAAATGTACAGGTTATAGTTCACATTAAAGGTGGGAAAAGTTTTGAAATAATTTATTGTGGTCTCATTTTTTTATATCACAAAAACCTAGCATTTTAACAGGGGTGTGTAAACTTTTTATATCTACTGTAGATACTGCCAATATAACTTGTAAAAGTAGATTTATGCCTCCCTAAACACATGAAGGTGTACAACACTTTTTTCCATGGTTAATTTTGCACTTGAATCTGCTTATCAGGATTTTGTTAAAACTAAAGACAAGGTAAAGTATAATCTTACAAAAGCAGAATGGTCAGTGTTACAATGTATGAGTAAACGGAAAGATTTAGTGTTCAAACCATCAGACAAAGGTAATAAAATAGTAGTAATGCATTACACACAATATTTAAAAATGTGTTATGATAATTTAAATTATGTAAATGCTTGTAGGATTGTTAGCTTGTCAGAATATGAAGAAGCTGTGATTGACTTTCAGGTTTTGCTAAGTAAGGCCTACAGATTAGGATATTTATCCAAGAATGATCTTGATAAAACATTTACTAGTGAAGGTTGTACTTTAGCAACCTTTTATTGTTTGCCTAAAGTGCATAAACGTTTGAAAGATCCACCTGGATGCCCCATAGTTTCAGCAAGCAATTATTTTTTGACATAATATACTGTAGGTTTAATGCTGCAGAAATATTTAACTTCGGTGGTGAGATTGCCTTCTTATATTAAGATAAGTCAATTGAATGGACAAGTGAAAATTATTGGGTAACAGTAGATGTACAAAGTTTCTGGGTGGCCGCGCTGGTGCAGCGGTTAGCATTGCTGCCTCACAGCAAGAGGTTCTCCGGTTTGATCTTCGGCTGGGGTGCCTTCTGTGCAGAGTCTGCATATCCTCTCTGTGGTTATGTGGGTTTCCTCCGGGTGCTCCGGTTTCCTCCCACATCTCAAAGACATGCTGTAGGTGGATTGGACACTCTAAACTGGCCCTAGGCGTGAGTGCATGCATGTGTGTGCCTTCTGTGGAAGGTTGGGCACCGGGCTGGCAACTTGACACTGTAAAACTCTACTGTCAATCATGACAAGGTGATCTGCTGTGGTGACCCCTAACCGGGAAAAGGCGAAAGAAGAATTAGTAGATGTACAAAGTTTCTATACTAACATTCAACATGGGTTTGGTATAGAAGCACTACATTATTTTAGGGGGGAAAGCCCCTTGACCAGTTATATTATTGATTTAGTTTATTTTTGTTTAACAGATAATTTTTTTTAAATTCAATCAAGAAATTTACCACCAGATTAAGGGGACAGCAATGAGGGCACCTTTTGCCTCCGTGTATGCAAACCTTTTCATGGGTCTATTTGAAGTAGAACATCTTTATAATTTAGATTTTGTTAGGAATCATGTGATTATGCATTTTAGGTTTATTGATGATTTCAATTTTTTTTTGTGTGTAAAGGTGGTCAAAAATTGGTTACTATCTTTATACAAGAGTTACAATAAAACAGATTTGGTTTGCAGTTTGATTGTGTACAACAGGGGAATAGAGTTATATTTTTAGATGTGGAATTGGAAGGATAGGAAAATGGTAGGATTATCACTAAAGTACATAGGACATTTGAAAATGGAAGCCATTTTTTTGATGGCAAGAATTGCCATCCTCCACATTTAATAAAATCATTCCCCTTTAGTGAGTTATTATGTATAAGTAAGCTTTGTAGCGAGAGTAAAATTATGGAAAAAGAATTATTAAAAACATGGGATATTTAAACAGAGAGGTTATTAGGGAAGCAATGAATAGACTGTTGAGATGTGAACATCAAACAAATATAATTCAGTATCATAAGAGAAATAGACTTGGCCCAAATGATGATACTAACACTTTGTATAAAAAGATTTTTTTTGTTACTATATACAATGTTTTTACTGAAAAAGATTTGGATATTATAAAGTTTTATTGGAGCTTCTTACTAAAAATAAGGATTTTGTTAATATTTTGCTTGATAAACTACTTATTTCTCTAAAAAGAGGTTGAAGTATTAAAATATGATTGTTCACAGTTATTTTATTAAACCTGAAGTTGTGTTAGTTAGGGAACTTGAAAGTATGGGTACATTGGCCTGTGGGAAATGTTAATTTTGTAAATATATAGTTAAGACTTTTAACAAAATTAATAATGTTGTATACAGGCCTAGAGATACATATTGTTGTAACACTTTATATATGCTCTAAGATGTTCTTGTAACATTTTTAATGTGGGGGAAGGCAAAAGGGTTTCCAAATAAAGAATGCAGGAACACCTGAGAGACATAAGGAATAAGAAGTTTGAAACCCCATTTGCAGTACATTTTAATTTATGTCGTGGAGGGAATTCTAATTGCTTAAGGGGTAGCATTCAGAAAAAGTAAAAGTACAAAATAATTTAAATTTAAAGAGTAAATTGTATATAGAAACAGTGCTTATTTTAAAGTACAGAACACTGACACCTGTTGGTTTGAATGTAGATTGCAAATGGAAGTTGTTTTACAAGGGTGTATATCACGTAATCGAAATCCCAAAATATCGAACACCATAAGCTTGAACTTGGAATTTCGAAATGTGATATAATTGAAAGCTCAGAACAGCAATTTTTTTCACAGGTAAAAAATTCGCTGTTCTAAGAAACACACACACAACACAGGCACACCAAAAAAAGTAATCCACACATATACACTTAAAATCCTACTTCTATCCCTACACTAAAACCATACATACACTACTATCTATCCACTTACCTTAACCCAAACCCTAAGGTCCGTAACTATCGCACACTCATCTTACCTGCTCCCTAACCCTAAGGTCCATAACTATCACACACTCACCTTACTCGTTCCCTAACCCTAAGGTCGCTAACTATCGCACACTCACCTTACCCAGTCCCTAACCCTAAGGTCCCTATCGCGCACTCACCTTACCCACTCCATAACCCTAAGGCCCCTAACTACACACTCACCTTACCCGCTCCCTAACCCTAAGATCCTTAACTATCCCATTCCCACACTCACCTTAACCTGGTCCGTTCGCACACTTACCTTAACCCGGTCCGTAACCTTCGCACCACAGTGGAAAAAACAGCGAAGTGGCAGAAACAGGCCACCGAATTCTTTCCCTAGGAAAGAAGTCGATGTTCTGCAGCTTCGCTATTTTCGGTGTTCACTGTTTTGGGTTCGATATTATAACATTCAAAGTTTTACTACTTTGATGTTATGATATAAACCCATTTTATAATAGACTGAATGAATGGATTAGATTTTTTCATTGATTTATTTTCTATTTTAATTGTTGTGAATATTTAAGAGTTGGATTAATATTATTGACTCCTTGAAGACAAGTTGGCCGAGGTGCTAGAGCTATCATGTATTTGAATAATAGATTTGGAATTTTACTGGCCTCTGTGGTTGCTTATGCTATGGTGGGGTACCTAGATTAGGAACCATGCCATTAGGATGCAAAGCTCTGAACATTCTTGACAGGTTTAAGTTTTATGCAAAATGCAAAGTTCAATTCTTGGGTGCTGTGAAAAACTGAAAGGCTGTCAACCCAGCTAGATAGAATTTTGCAGATAATTCTATGTCATTGAAAATATTAACATAATCCACAGGCTGTTTTACAAATGTAAGAAAAACTGTGTTATATGTTCTGAACTTCAAAAATGTAACCACAGTGTACCCTGTTGGAAGAAAGCTGATAAAGTAAAGCATTTTATGACTGAACTCAGGGCTTGGAGACGAGATGTCTGGATGAAGGAATTCTTTCTATTGTCTTAGGACAAGGGTTAATTGCCAGATTTTACATTTATAATGTCTCTTATTGCTGTGGCTTCCTGACCAGGTGCAACCTTACTAAGAAATGTAAGTTTACAGTTTTTGGTAGCCTGGGAGCCAGAGAAGTGTCAAGAATGATGTAATCTAGAGAAGTGTCAAGAATGATGTAATCTAAAATGAGTCAGCAGTGATGCACTGTCAATTTAAGAGATCTCACAGAGAAAGAGACAGCATTTTGCATTTGTCTTCAGAACTGACATCACCACCACCACTTGCTTGCTCTGTATGTATGTAGGATTTTAGACTTTAGTATTTCTCTTAGAAATAGAAAATAGTAAGATTAGACTAGCTGTTTTCTATATTTTTGTCAGACTATCCTACAGTATTGTTTTAAAGTTCCTGTGTCTGAACTCTTAACTAACACTGTGTTGAATTGAGGAGATTTGTCTTATGTTTTTATTATTTATTATTAAATATGTTTAAACCTTTCAACTGTGACTGTTTTGTGTAGAGATAATTTAAGCTCTATAGTACTGGCATGTACTTTGTGATACTGTACTAAGCCACTCCAATAGCCTTAAAAGTTCTGATCACACTTACTAATTGGATAACAGTATTATTACACAGCAAAACTGGTCACCCTTTGGCAAGGGCCTTATAGTAGCTGATAAGTAGGGGTTCTGGTGGCAGTGGATTACTACCTTATAGCCTAGGCAGAAAGGGCATACCTTGTGAACCTGTGCCAGCCTTCCCCAGGAGTGTCTGTGTGTTTGTATATAAATCATATCACAATGTGTGTGTATGTGTCAGCTACTTGGGCAGGGACATGAAGCACTGTTTGGACAGAGGGAGTGCTGGGAGGACTTGGCTTGGAACCCTGGCTAAGGACTCCACTCTATAGCTGTGCCAGTGGGGAGTCTTATTGAGGACCTGTTGAGAAAGGGAGAAACCAGCCCCAGACTGACTGTGATCTCTATGTGCTCTTAAGGGAAATTGCACTTTACTGTGTGTACTTGTTATCCTTCCCAATGTGCATGCCCCTCACTGGTGCTAGTGGTGAGGATTAAGGCTCCTTGATTACTGGGCCAGTGCACGGGTGTCACATATTAATTGCTTGGCAGTGGTGGGATATCCAAACCACATATTAATTGTTTGATAGTGGTGAGTTAACCTCATCAGAATTGGCTTGTAGTGGTGTGGATAATTAATTCCTGTAGCTTGTGTACAGTGGTCACTGAAGGTGTTTTTGTACTCTAAATTAGCCACTCAGTGAATATTCAGAGTTCAGATCACAATTGTTTTATTTCTTTTGTTAGCCTAGTTAGTCAGGGAGAGCAGGCAAATATGTCAGCAGAAGAGTAAGGCAAGCTGACAAGGAGCCAGTTGGCTGAGATGTGCCAGGCTAAGGGACTGCTGCATGGAAACCTGACTTAGGCAGACGTGATTGCAGCTTTGGTCACAGCTGCGCCAGAAAACAGCAATCAGGACGACAATCAGACTGGCCGTGGAGATGTACAACACTCAGAGAATGGACAGCAAAATCTTTCTGCAGAGGACATAAAAATCCATCTGGAGCTAAAGAGACTTGAGTTGGAGGCCAAGCATTTAGAAACAGAAGCAGCAGAGAGACTGAGATGTCTACAGGCTGAGGAGAATGAGAAACTGCTATGCCTGGAAGCCGAGGAGAAGGAGAGGCAGCACAAAAAGGAAATGCTGACTCTTCATCAGAGTCATGGAGATAATGGGGAAGGGAGTAACCAGATCCCAGAAGCACAAAAGGTCAGTAAATTTCTTCCACAGTTTACAGAGAGGGATAATTTTGATAGTTTCATTCATATATTTGACAGGGTATTTAAATAGTATGATGTTGACCAAAGGCTCTGGGTATGGTTCCTGACCCCTTACTCCATGGTAAAGCTGTAACTGTGCTGTCTAAATTAACTGATCATGAATGTTTTTGATTATACTGCTGTTAAGAATTGTTTGTTAGAATTTTTTAAGCTAATACCTGAAGCTTATAGGAAAACATTTTGTGAGCATAGATGCAAGGCAGATCAAAGTGTGTGAATATGTTGCTTAACTGAGCACTTATTTTCATAGGTGGGGGAGTGGATGTCAGGTCACTATCTTTGAAGGGCTGGCAGACCTTTTGGTGAGGGAACAAGCCCTTAGCACTTTGAGGACATGAGGATCTGGTTAGCTGATAGACAATGTGCTACTTCTGATGAGTTGGGGAAGAAGGGAGACCTATACCTAGCAAGCAGGGCATCCCTGAACAGGAAAGGGACCCCCAGTACTGCTCATGGGTCTAAAGGAACCCATGGGTGGCAGCCCAGACAGCCCATACAGAATCTACCAGTAGTCCAGGTACACGTCCAGGACCTAAGGTTAAATGTTTTGAATGCAACCAGTGGGGCCAAGTGGCATATAGATGTCCACAGAGGCAAGGTAGGGAACAAAAGGTGAGACAGCCAGTAAGTGGGGAAGGCAAAATGCCAACAGTAGGTTGTCTTGAGACAACAGAGGTACCAAACTACCATCCTGATTGGGAAGGATTTGGATGAGGCAGTACCATGTGTTAATGCAGTTACACACAGTCAGGCTTCGAGACAAGCATGTGGGTCTGGTAGCATGGGGGAGACCCAGCCAGACCACATACTTTCAGCCAGGACTGGTGAGGTGGTTACTTCAGGGAGGGAGCTACCCTGTAACAATGAGAATGAAGCTGAGCCACAGCTGCTTGTAGGTACTGATGCCCCCTTGAACATAGTGACTGCAAAAGTAGAAGAGAGTATTAGTACCCAGGCTGACAGTGAGGCATCACTGCCAGAGGATATCAGACTTCCTGTGGAAGGGAAGCTGGGAAGAGTTACTAAGACAGAGTTGAGACAGGCTCAGCTCTCAGAGCCTACATTACAAGGCTTGAGGCAGGTAGCTAGTGAGGCACCCGATTCTCAAGGGAAGGGGGAATCTGTATACTGGGACAAAGGGTTACTGTATAGAGAGTGGACCCCTGAGGGAGAACTGGAAGGTGAGAGAATACATGCAGTTGGTAATGCCTATAGCTATGTGGGCAGGGACATGAAGACTGGTTGGACAGAGGGAGTGATGTGAGGACTTGGCTTGGAACCCTGGCTAAGGACTCCACTCTATAGCTGTGCCAGTGGGGAGTCTTATTGGGGATCTGGAGAGAAAGGGAGAAACCAACCCCAGACTGACTGTGATCTCTGTGTTCTCTTAAGAGAAATTGTACTTTACTGTGTGTATACACATTATCCTTCCCAATGTGCATGCCCCTCACTGGTGCTAGTGGTGAGGATTGAGGCTCCTTGATTACTGGGCCAGTGCACGGGCATCACAGGTGCAATAGGGCAGTAGACTGGGCAAGTACACAGCATGATCAGATCCGAGTGGGGAAAGGTCTTTGGGTTGGGAGACTGGACATGAAGGAGGCAAAGCTACCCAAGGAAATGGACACTTTTGCAAGCAAGCAATGTCTATGTTCTTCTTCAATAAATGCTGTATCCTAAAACACAGAAAGAACACAAGCAAGAAATAGGAAGCATAAGCAAATAAGTACCCAGCTACAGTATAGCTGGTTACCTGTAGCCAGATACACTGTAATGAATTGTCCCAGATGAGATGAGTAGAGAAAGATAGCCTGGGGGCATTTTGCCCTGGAGGGTGACCACCATGTGAAGGGATATGTCCGGAATGGCCTAAACAGTGTGGGAACTGAGGAAAGTGGAGTCATTTGGACTACAGATTGAGCACTGTTGTTAGTGGCAGAAGAGTACAAACGCCATAAACACAGAGATGTATACTACTGTATGTATACATAAATATCTATATATAAGCATACATACACACACAGCAATACATGTACTTATGTATAATTTCACACAAACAAAAGGAACTGCATACTTAAAATAAAAATTAAACCCATCAGCAATAAAATTGCCTCAGGATGGTGAGTAACTAAACTGTTTCTCTGGTTATCAAACAGCTTTTGTCCTTTCATGAAGAGCAAAACACAAGGATCCTGTAATGGGTTGACTCATTCAAATCACAATATAGAAAGCTCCTGGCTGCAATATTCACGGATGTTTAGAACACTGCATACCCATAACCAGACAACCAACAGTATGACAGCTTTTCTTGAACTCTGTGGGTCAGTTTTCAACACAGCAGCAGGCTAACTCATAAAAAAGGAACTGTACAGTAGAGAATATTTGTTTTTTTCTTTGTTTTAAAAGATTTGACGTCTTAAATGAAAAGGATAAAGCCAGTCCAAAAAAAAAAACTGTGTACTATAGTTTAATAATACTATCATATTTCTAGCTACATACTTGTAAAGGACCTCAAACAGCAAGTGTGCTTTCACTACAAACAGCAAAAAATAAACAATATACTAATATAAAACTTATTGCTGTTAACTGCACAACTATTTTGCTGCATACACTTTCACATTTTTAATGTGTTGCTATGTTTTTTTACATTTATCATATTTTTTACATCTGCTACATAACGTTCTTCGAGTCATTTAATTTGTTATTAAATAATATGCACTCTTACTTGCATAACTAAGTGAAAATATTCTCTCTACCTCAGGGATGCAAGTTCTTATGTTCAACAATGGAAAGTCAATGTAAAGTTTACAGACCATGAAGTAATACAAGC
Organism: Protopterus annectens; assembly: GCF_019279795.1. Taxonomy (NCBI): domain Eukaryota; kingdom Metazoa; phylum Chordata; order Ceratodontiformes; family Protopteridae; genus Protopterus; species Protopterus annectens. The sequence goes on along the minus strand of NC_056747.1, from coordinate 1,193,879,405 downwards.
CATTTCTTACAAACACTCCAGGTGCAGTTAACCATAGACAAGACCCCTACACAAATCATTGCTAGCTACCGGCCCCCAAATCTGACTCAAGATGCCCAACCTGCCTATCTGGACCTCTTCGAATCTATCGAGATTAAACCTTTTACCCTGATCATGGGTGATTTTAACTACCCAAACATAGACTGGAAGATCTACTGATGCCAGAACACAAACGCTCAGAGATTCCTCAATTTTGTCAATGCAAATGTTTTGCAACAGCTAGTTGATACCCAACAAGAGGTGATAATATCTTAGACTTGGTATTAACCAACATGAGTAACCACTGCAGTATCATCCTCAATAGCAAGATCCGACCATAAAGCGGTCACTTTCAAAGTCACCATCTCCCCTGACCCCCCCCCCCCCCCAGCTAGGGTCAAACAAAAAAAACTTCTCCAAAGCTGATTACAGCCTCCTGAGGGATGGTATAAACAGCTTCACAGCCCACTCCGCATCTCTAGGAACTGGCACCAGTATCCAAAACAAAGCACTATATGAGCATTTATATAGATGCATGGAATCAGGAATACTTGACAGGCCTTAATCATCTTCCGCAAGGAAGAGTAAACCTGTCTGGTGGACATCTGCAATAAATAAACTCTATAACAAAAGGATAATTAATGTCTTTGTCTCAGCTGAGTGGAGGACAGCCACTGTCATCTCTTTGCACAAAGGAGGAGTGTCCACCGATCTAGGAATTCTAGACCCATCAGCCTAACTAGCCTGATCTGCAAGGCCCTGGAATGGATTATCATGGACTTCATTAACAAGGACATTGGCAACCTCCAAACACTCAATCCCATACAGCTTGGCTTCATGAAGGGGAGGACATGTCTGTTAAATTTAGCCAACTTCTTTGAGACAGTCACCAAAGCCATGGACAAGGGGAAGATGGTGCACACCACCTACCCTGACCTGGCCAAAGCCTTCGACACTATTCCCCACTGGGGCATAGTGGATAAACTCTCTCAACTAGGCAGCAATCCATATGTTAACAGACAGGTAGCTAAATGGCTTACTGATAGAACCCACCTAGTCAAAATCGGGAAAACCACCTCAATTGAGTAGACCCGTAATGAGCAGCATTTCCCAGGTTTCAGTCTTGGGGCCTCTGTTGTTCCTCACCAGGAGAATCCAGGGCCTCAAAAATCTACCATACACAGATAGGCTAAAAAGTCCTATCCCTCTACTTGGTTTCATACAGACTCCTCAGAAGTGACCTCTGTCTGGCATACAAGGCGATCTCGGACCCTGCCTTGATGGGACTGCTGCATATTTGCAAGTCAAGATACACTTGAGCAACCCACATGTGCAGCCTCAACCTGGTCTGTGACATCAGTAGAACTTGTTGGGGGACAGTTTGGTGTCCCAGAGACTCTCCCATCTGTGGAATAGACTCTCTCTCCACATCAAGCAGTGTATCTCCTTACCCCTTTTTAAGCACAACCTGGATAACTGGATGGGAAACAGAAAATACAGCCCTGGGATTCCACCCATGTCCCTGCTGGACAAGGGCATCAGGTGCTGACTTGTAGAAACATGGGCTAAACTCTTGGCTAGGCAGTCATACCTCTCAACTGTACAGATTTTCACAGAATGCCCAGATTTTTGTCTCTTATTTTTGGTCCATGGTTTTCTGGCATATTAGTGGCAAACCATTAAAGATTGAAGTTAGAAACTAATGACAGATGTTTGTGTTTCAGACTTCATACCCTTCAGAAAATTCATGCTAATGCAAAACCTGTTGTCCTATCCACTTTCTAAGTTTGTAAGAGCAATATTTAAAAATTGTCCCTATTTTTGGGCCTTTGTCCCACTTTTACTCATAGCTTTGTCCAGCTTTCTTGCTCTAAGAGGTTGAGAAGTATGGCTAGGCTTATAAGGGCCTCAGGGCCAATAGCCTAGCAACTTCTTATGATCCTATGATTCTCAATTACCACCTGAGAAATTGTGACTGTCTCAGGTAAGTTATAATGGGTTTAACCCTAAAACTGATAAGGTCAACCAAAAACACCATAGATAAGAATTAGAGTTCTCCAAAAAAACACACGTTTCTCAGCAGTTTTAAAATAGAAAAATCAATAGTACTTGCCAAATAAGTCCTCTGCTTTAACCATTTTCAACCACCCCTATACATATTCTTATAGAAACCAAGGGGAAATCCTTTCAGTTTAAATAACTGAACATGCACACAATCCTGTGATCAACCACCATTCCTGTATACACACAAACTCCCACTGCATAATACATTTGTGGAAATATGCCTTTTAAATACATTCATTATACAACTCATCAGGTTCACAAAGAAATTCAGCCCATCTATATTCTTGTGAGTACTGAACTAGGCTGTACTGATAATTTTGGGTACGACAACTTTTAGTTACGTAATGAATAAAAAAAAAATGCATCGCTAAGCACCTGTGCTTACAAAGTGCGCTGCAATTTTAAATCTAACAATGATGTTTACAGACATTGATGTTACTACAGGTGTAAATGCATATGTTCTGTCATGGACTGGTATCCTATATGGAGGATGGCTCCTGCCTTGTACCAGTTTCCTTGGTGAGACAAATTGTAGCCCTCCCCTGATGCGGATAATGCAAGTGAACTGGAGGTTTTACTTTGTCATATTTATTTTTTTGCTAGTTTTCTGTCTTCCATATCTGCTATTACGCTATCACAATAACTGTTGATAGTCATCTGATCTCTTTTATGGGTGTCTGCATAAATGCAGTGTGTCTGTTTAGCCATCAGAGGTAATTTTTGCTTAAGCTTTAACATTTTCTGTGCATGCTCATGAGATTTTAAGGTTTGGCATGAACAAGGACAGTGTGTGTGTGTGTCACCCACCTCAACGAGTGATGTCTACCCCAAAGTCTTATCCTGTATGCAGGCAGACACCTTGGTTCATGTCTGATCTTAAAAAGGGACTGTAGGTTAAGTACACATCCTACACACACAACCTTCCCATATGGGACATATGTACGGGTTTTGCTTTGTCATTCCTATACCACCTCAGTTGAATCTATGCTGTCACGGTTATAGCCAAGGCTTTATGCCTCTATACCATGGAGTCATATATATTTTAATTTATAGATTACGAATGTGGACAAGGACTGTGGTGGTGGTGCTGCAGTAGCGTTCTCGCCTCACAGTAAGACATTGTCCTGTTTGATTCTCAGCTAGAGCGTCTTCTGGGTGGAGACATGCGTGAATGGGCATACCTTTGTTGAAGGTTGTGCGTCAGGGCTGGCAACTCGGCACGTAAAAATCCACTGCCAATTATTAGCGGACCGGAGTTCCGCTGTGGCAACCCCTAACCGGGAAAAGCTGAAAGACTCAAAAGATTACGAAAGTGGACAAGCAACACCACAGCACTGTGAATATTGAAAAAAAAATCATTGAGAATTATTGGATTTATAAAGTTAAAAAATCAATTATTTCCAGGTTTAAGGATTTTTTTTTTTAACAAAAATCCCTGTTAATAAAAATTAACAGCCAACTGAATGGCTGGATTACAGTTTTCTTGAGGATATTTGAAGGAATGGGTAAATCCAGTTGAAACACAAATCCTGCCTAACAACCACCAGTCACTAGTCTCCAGAAACATGCTTTGTTTCTGATGTTGAGTACTTGCAAAACAGACTACTTTGATCTCAGACTGTGGTGGAGTTTGCATTTACATCAACTGCACTGACTTAATTTTGAACTAAGTTTTGAAAAAGAAATCCAACATCACAAATTTTGCACTGTGTGCTGTTGTACAGTCTCTAGATGTAAATATCAGCAGTTTTAAATTTCAGACTAGGTGAGATAATTAGGGACCAACCAGTTACTTGTTACAATACAAAAACACTTTTTTTTTCTAATACAAAACACATTTTGGCTATAACCTGCTGCATGACAGTTAACTTATCTGTAAGTTGCTCAGACTGAAATATGGAAAATGTCTGTTACCTGAACAGATATGCCTTTCAATATTTTTATACTGAATAACATGACGACTGACATCACATCCCTATCTTAAGAGCATTAAGTGGAACAGATGTTCAAATCCTGTATGGCAGAGTCTTTCTTTCTCTCTATGTTGAGACTCATGAAAACTAAAAACTAAAACACAGATAAAGCATTAGCAACAGTGGGGACAGCCACAGGTAGGTATACCCAGGGCATTGATGTATGTATGGTGTTATTTAGAATTCACTGAATACCATGGTCTTTTTCATAACTGCACAGTCAATTGCTTTCTTATATTGAATGGTGATGTAGAGAATCTTGAAGATAGGTCTTTTGCTTAAAAATGTTTAATTTCAGAGTATGCCATCCTTCAGATGAAACGTTAAACAAAGGCTCCATCTGTCTGAGTTCAAGGTAGCTCAGGTAGACATAAAAGAGCCCACTGCACTTGTCAAAGAGAGCAGGGGAAGTTCCCCAGGGCTTTGGTCAAACTCCCCCATAGTCCCTCTGAATACCACCTCAAATCTCCCGTGAAAAAAGGCCATTGGCCTAATGGGACTAACCTGGTCAACAAAGTGTAAATAAAATCAATAAAACAATCTGAAGTTTGCTAATAGGTGTACTTTTCAAAAATAAATGTTTAGTAACTGTTGTACATTTGAGAAATAGAACTTTGAGATGTTACAACCATAGCTTATGCAGTTAAAATGGACAAGACTTATAAATCTGGTTACAGAGAAATACCTTTCAATTATTTGTAAGACTGTAAAGCAAGAGGGTGGTTTCTATATTGTAAAGTATTTTATAAAAATAAAACAAAAAATCATGCTTCACATCAGAATTATGGAATATTTTAAGGGACATTAAGAAGGGAAATCAGGGCAACCTATTAAAATCGCATTTGTGATCAGCTTCTAGTAAATGCGCATAGAAATTTTAGATTCTATAAGTTCTGATGAAAAACATCTTAAGGATATTTTACATATGACTTATTAAAGATGTAGATGTCAACATCTGTTAGGTGCGGCAACAGAGGCAGATTTGAATACAAATGTATCAACACAATTTTAAAAGACAGAGTGGGTTAAAATATCTGCTTAATTTTAGTCATTATGTATCCAGTAAGGTGCGTGGGATGTCTGACGTGGCTGAGGGAAACGTGAGCCATAAAAGTGATGTCTGCATACACCAGCCCTCAGAACTGAAAGCCCCAGTCAGAGCCAGTCCTAAGAAGAGCAATGCCAGTCCAGTGTCACCCAGACAGGAAAATGCAACCTAACAGGAGGGGGAAGGAATACTGCAACATGAAAGAGAAGGACATCTATGGTTATGGTAAGATTTTATACAACGTTTCTATGTCCTTCTATTCCAGTGTTGCAGTATTCTACATATAGGTGAGTGTCAAAGCTCACTGTGACTGGGGAGGTGGTCTAGAGGCAGACTCCAGGAATCTGTGAAGGATAGTCCTGGCAAACCCTGCCCTGGATCTACAGATGTGGTCCAGTTTGATGAAGGTGTGAACTGAACACCACATAGCTGTCTCCAGAATAGTAGCGGTATCCAGGCCATTAAAGAAGGCTCCTGAAGAAGCCACAGCTGTGGTAGAGTGTGCTTTAACTGCACCTTGCAGAGACTTACCATGGAATTGGTAGCAGAAGGTGATGGCCTTGGAGATCCAGGCAGATATGGTCTGTTTGGACATTGCCTTCCCCAGAGCTCTAGGGTGGAAGGATAAGAAAAGTTGGTCAGCCTGCCTGATGGACTTGGTTTTATGCAGGTAAAACCTGAGTTGTCAGTGCACATCTAGGGAGTGCAGTACTCTCTCACTGTCCTCCTGTGGGTTGAGGAAAAAGTCAGGTAGGTGTATGGCCTGGTTAAGGGACAGGTCATTCACCACATTGGGCATGAAGGATGGGTTAGTTCTAAGGGTAACCCTATTCTTGTGGAAAACTAGAAAAGGAGGAATAGCCATAATGGCTTGTAGCTCAGATACTCTTCTGGCTGAGGTCAAGGCCACTAGTAGTACAGTTTTCCATGTGCAATGTTTTAGAGAAGCCTTGTCTGCTGGCTCAAAGGGAGAGAGCATAAGCTTTTCAAGCACATAGTTAAGATCCCAAAGTGGGGTGGGGTGGGGCGGGTGGTGGGATGGTTTCCTGGGAGGTCTGAGGTGAAGTACCCCCTTAAGGAAGAGCTTAGAAGGAAGTCTGGATACTACCAGGGTATCCAGAGGAAGGCATGCTGAAATTGCAGACAGATGAGCTTTGATGGAAGAATAAGCCAAACCAGTCTGCAGTAGCTCACACAGGTAAGACAGGACTAGAGGGGGCTCGCTAAAAAGCATGTCCAGTTGTCTTTTGTGACACCATAAAGTGAAACTTTTCCACTTAGAAAGGTAGGATTTTCTTGTATTTGGTTTCCTGGCCTCCTGCAGGACATGGAGCATGCCCTCATTGTAAAGGTGTCTGAAGGGGATCAGAATCCTATCAGCCACAGGGTGAAGTGCAGAAACTGCCACTGTGGATGAATCTGGGACCCCTTGTATTGTGTGAGAAGGTCCACTCTGGGAGGTAACTTGTGGTGATTGCCCTTGAACAATTGTAGAAGTAGGGGGAACCAGTGGTGTCTGGGTCAGTAGGGAGTCACCAGCAAGATTTCTGGAGTGTCCTGCTGGATTTTCAGCAGGACCTTCTGAATGAGCGGGGGGGGGGGGCATATAGATATTTCCCCTTCCAGGAGACTGAAAAAGCATTTATTGCCAGTGCCCGGGGGTCTGATATCCTGGTGCAAAAGCCAGGAAGCTGCCTGTTGATGGAGGAGGCAAACAGGTCTATTTGAGTTGTAACCTACCTGTGGACCAGATCCAAGAAGACATCTCTGTGAAACATCTATTTGTGGCTGTTTGTGATGGTTCTGCTCAGACAGTCTGGCTGGGAGTTGTGGGAGAGGGAATGTAGACCTCCTGCAGAGTAATCCCCTGTGAGGTGGCTAGTTCCCATACCAGAAGGGCTAGTCTGCAGAGAAGGTATGACTTTGTCCCTCCCTGCTTGTTGAGATATCACAGCACAGTGGTATTGTCTGTGTAAATCTTCAAGGGACCTTGCTGGAGGAAAGGCAGAAGTGCCCAAAGAACCAGAAGAATTGCCTCATCTCTCGAACATTGATGTGTTCCAGTTTGTGAGGTTTTGTCCACAAGACCTGGTCCCTTCGATGGCCCAGAGTTGCTCCCCAGCCCATGTCTGAGGCATCTATGTGCATGACCTGTGTGGGGAGAGGTGGTTGGAGGGGAAGAACTATACTGTGGTTCACTTGTGCCAACCACCACTGTATTTCCTTTTTCAGGCAAGGGAAAAGGGGCACCCTGTGCTCAAGAGGATGGGAGTGCTGTGTCCAGACTGACCGAAGATACCATTGTAACTTTCTCATATGCAGTCTTGCTAAAGGTAGCATGGGGATGGTGGCTGCCATGTAGCCTGCGTCTGAGAACTGCCTTGCTGTCAATTCCAGAGATTGGAGGACCAGAAGTAGATGTTCTTTCAATGTCTCCACCTTCTGTGGTGGAAGGTATGCTTCCATAAGTTCTGAGCGTATTCTGCATCTGAGGAAGACAATGTCTTGGGTTGGCTGGAGATGTGCTTTTGGGAAGTTTAACTGAAATCCCAGGGACTGTAGAAGATGTGGATGTGTAGCTGGAGGGTCTCCTTGCTGCCTGCCTGGATCAACATGTCGTCAAGGTAAGGGAATATCTGTACTCTTTGTCCTGCAATAAGCAATCACTGGGGCCACTCATTTTGTGAAGATTCTGGGTGCAATGGAAAGTCCAAAAGACAAGGTAGAGAACTGTAAGTGAGAACAGCCCACCAAGAACCTCAGGTATTTCCTGAAGGTTGGTTTTATGGGGATGTGGAGATAAGCATCCTTTATATCTAATGTGGCCATGAACCCTTGGGGGAGTAGGAGAGGAAAGAGAGTTAGTAGGGTCAACATCCTAAAAGTAGGGGCCTTTAAGAATAGGTTGAGATGGGAGAGGTCTAGAATAGGTCTCCAGTGTCTGTCTTTCCTGGAGACCAGGAAGATCCTGGACTAGAAGCCTCTTCCTTTTGCAGCTGAAGGAACTGATTCGATGGTGCCCTGAGCCAGAAGAGTTTGCAACTGGTGTGTAGGTGGCTGTGGCGTGCCTTTTCATTTTGGTGGGGAGAGCCAAGACATGAAATAACCATTCTGGAGGATGGACAGGACCTGAGGTGATGTTGGTCCACACAGGGAGGCAGTGAGAGAGGCGGGCTGACAGAGGTAAAGGAGGGGGAGGAGGAGGCAAGGAAGGCAGGTAAGTTGGATGCTACCTGTCCTGTGTTGAAATGGCGGTCTCTGGCTAGAGGAGGGAGATGCTGTCGCTGGAGGGGGTTGTTTCCTTGTAGGGTTCCTAGGCCTTAAAGGAGCAGCAGGTTGAGAGTGCTTCCTTATAAACTGGGTTTTAGCTGGATAGTTTCTTTGAAACTTTGGTAAGGGGGAGACCAGCAAGTGTTTAAGGTCCTGCATTTTATTTTGCTGCAGTAACTTGAAAAGGTCTGCTACTTTAGAGACAAACAATGCTGTATTTTCCAGTGGTGCATCAATAAGCTTTGCCCTAAAATCATCAGGCAGGTGTTGGAGGTGAAGCTAAGAGTATCTACATAAGGCAGATGCTGATGCTGCTGAAGATTCAGCAGCATCATAACTGCACTTTATAGAGTGCCTGGTAACCTGGGAAGTGAGGGCCAGGAGAGAGGACAGTGAGGCTTTGGCAGAGCAGTCAGGGATATCAGCCAGTTCTTTGGTGGCTGATTCCAGGAGGGATAAAGCATACTTGGCCATGTGTGTCTGGTAGTTAGTCGCCCTTAAGGACAAGGTAGCAGAGGTATAAATCATCTTACCCAGATGTTCCACTGTTTTGCTGTCTTTGTCAGGAGGGAGAATAGTGGTAGTGGTTAAAAGATTAGAGGCCTTGTCCATAGAGATAGAGATTGTGGCTGGGTCAGCAGGTGGGCACTTAAGCAGATGCTTAGCAGTGTCAGGCACCTTATCAAGTCTGCCAGGTCTGTGTGGAGCAGGTGGTTGAGAATCTGGATTAAGTGATGCTGAGGAGAAGGCATCTAGAAAAGGAGGAAGGCTAGGTGGAACAGTAGATGGGCTTGGGAATCCATCTGAATGAGGTCATGGCATCTTTTTTTTTTTTGGACTTTGAAATGATCCTTCATCTTGGAGATAGTTTCCCCAAAGGTCATGTCCTCAGCTGAGGAGTTAATATCGACTGATTCTTCCTCAGGGGAGCCATACCCCAAGGGGGAAGAAATCTGGGAAATGTAAGATAAAGATTCCTCAGAGGAGGAATCAGAAAAGTCTTCCTCTTCCGTTTTGTTATGATCTGAGGTCTGAGGCTACACTACAAAAAACAAACCAACACACACAAACACAACAAAACTAACACACACACAATCTTTCTAAAAGCAGGGGGGGGCAAGCCCCCCTGCACCCCCACTCACCCCCCTACTTATATATACTAACTCCAAGGTTGCACTAAACACACAAACACATAAAACTCACCACTACACACACACACACACCCACACACACACACACACTAAAATCCCTACCCAATACCCTTACAAAAACACCACTTACCTCAAACCCCAGCTAAATCCACAAATCGCACTGCACGTCACGTACACGAATACATAATGGCGAATGCAGCATTTCCGCATTCGCTATTATGCAGTTTCGCATAACTGCACTTTCGACTTTATAGTCTCGAAATACTGAAATTCGACATTTCAGTATTTCGAGATTATAAAGTGTAACCATGCTCACACATGCACTGGTTCAAAAATATCCATATTTATAGGATCATATGAAGTTACTAGGCTATTGGCCCTGAGGCCCTTATAAGCCTAGCCAAGAGTTTAGCCCATGTTTAGACAGGTCAGCACCCGATGCCCCTGTCCAGCAGGGACATGGATAGAACCCAAGGGATGTATTTCCTGTTTCCCATCCAGTTATCCAGGTTGCCTTAAAAAGGGGTAAAGAGGTACTCTGCTTGACGTGGAGCGGGAGTCTATTCTACAGATGGGGGAGTCTCTGGGACACAAATCTGTCCTGCCAACAAGTCCTATCGATGTCACAGACCAGGTGAAGGCAGCCCATGCTGGTTACTTGAGTAGAGCTTGACTTGCGGATATGCAGCAGTCCCATCAAGGTGGAGGAACAGGATAAAATGAAAAACGTAAAATGTCTTCTGTTCAGGTGGCTAAGGATATGTGGGAACAGACTAAACAAAATATAATACAAAAAAGAACTGGAAGCTCTTTTTTATGGATAGCAAGATAACAAACAGTGAAAATGTTTTTAGTCCCTTTAGTTTTAAATACAGATCAGGTGTAGTTTTATCAATCAGAGGTACAGTTCTGGGCAATAATTAATAGAGTTGAAAGACTTTATCTAGGTGGGAAAGAGCACAAGTGGGATAAGCTGATCCTTCCAAAAGAAAGTACAGTAGTGTAAAACTCTTACCTTAACAGTAGATGTCCTTCTCTTCACTGTTGCAGAATTATTTACTTAAGGTTTTCCCTGCCAAGGATAGCCCAACATCTGGCCAGTATACCAAAGCCGTTAGTTCTTATAAGTGCTTAAGTCACATGTATGCTCCCCACACAAGACCTAGGGCATAAATGTGACATACAGAATCATACACTCAGAACTGAAAAAGCTCCAGGAGGGACAGAATACCCTCAAGGACAAGGAAAACATCTGCATCCAGAAGGAACAAATGAAGAGGAAGAAGAATCCCTCAGTCAGGAGGGCAACAAAAATAGAGGGGAAAGAAGTAAAACAGTGGGGGTGGGAAGGAGGGACCAAATAATGCAACAGTGAAGAGAAGAACATCCACTGTCATGGCAAGATTTTACACAACTGCATTATGTCCTTCCATATCACTTAACAGGAAGCTTGGAAGGATGAAGGCACAGACGAGTCCTCTACAAACCCATGCAGCATAGTCCTGGCAAAGGCTGCCCTGGCCCTTGAAATAATATCCAAATTATAATGCTTAGTGAAACTATGAACAGAGAACCAAGTATCAGCTTCTAGGATGAAACTGGTATCCAGATCCTTGAAGAAAGCACTACAGGAAGCAACTGCTCTAGTAGAATGTGCCCTTACAGAAGAGCAAAGACATTTGGCATGAAAAGAACAACAAAAGGAAATGGCCTTAGAAATCCAGGAGGAGATGATTTACTTAGAAAAAGCCAAACCCAAAGTCCTTGATGAAGAGAAACAAAAAACTATTCACTTCTGCAGATAACTTCAGTTTTATTCAAATAATATCTGAGCTGTCTATGCAAATCCAAAGTGTGAAGAACCTTCTCACTGTCAGACTGCAAAGAAGGAAAAAATGAAGGAAGATGAATATAGACTAATTAAGGAACAACTCAATGATCAGCTTGAGCATAAAAGGATTACTACAAAGAGGCACCCTGTCGGCGAAAAACTAAGAAAGGAAGAATAACCATGAGAGCCTGAAGTTCAGGCACACTCTTGGCTGAAGTGACAGCCAAAAGAAGGACAGTCTTCCAAGTACACTTTTGTAAGGAAGCTGAAGAAGCAGGCTTAAAAGAAGCCTGGATCAATTTTTCAATTTTAAAATTGAGGTCCAAGGAAGGGTGAATAGGCTTCCTGAGAGGCCTGATATGAAGGATGCCTTTGAGAAAACTGCTTGAACTCAAACCTAGAGCCCAGAGGAGGAGTAAAGGGCAATGCGGAAACTGCTTTCAAGTGAGCTTAAACTAAAGAATATGCCAACCCAACATGGAGCTGATCACACTAACAGAGAACCAGGGGAATCTCCACAGATAGGGGATCCTGATGGTGAGAGAGGCATCAGACAGAAAATCACTTCCATTTGGACATACAGAATTTTCCTGGTAGTGGGTTTCCTGGCCTCCTGCAGAACCCAGAGCACATCCTTAGAAAAAGAGGTGCCTAAAAGGGATCAAAACCCCATCATACACAGCATCAGATGAAGAGTGGAGAGATGAGGATGGACAAGAAATCCTTTCTCTTGTGTGAGAAGATCAACCCAGTGAGAAAGAAGAGGAACAAATTCTGTCTGGACCAAAAGGGAGTCACCAGTAATATTTTGAGAGTCCTGCCTAATTTTGTGCAGAACCTGAGGCAACAGATGAAGGGGGGGTGAGTGTAGAGAAACACGCCCTTCCAAGGAAAAGACAGGGTGCCCACTTTCCTAGCCAGAGGACTTGGGGCTCTGGAACAGAACAGAGGGAGTTGTCTGTTCAAATGGGAGGCAAAATGATCTACTTGAGGAATACCCCACCGACAGAATGTCCAGGACACATACTCTGTGAAATATCCATTCAGTAGCTTGTGTGGTGGATCCTTTCATAGAATCTGCTACTAGATTGTGCTCTGAGGAAATGTAATCTGCCTGAAAAGTCACTTGATAGATCCCAGACCTGAAGAGCTTGTCTGCAAAGAAAATGTGACTTTGTGTCCCTCCTCCCCCTGCTTGTTGACATATCACATCATTGTGGTATTGTCTGTGAAGACTTTGAAGGGCCTGGGATGAAACAGGGAATGAAAATCTTGCAAAGCCAGAAGCAGAGCCCTCATCTCTTTTATATTGATATGGTCCAAACTCTGATGAGGTCAGAGATCCCAAACCTTCAACAGGCCACAGGAGACAAACAACCACCATTTGGGGAGTCTGTAAAAAAGCTTGTGAATGGGAAATGCAGCTTGAAAATGAAGACCATGACTGAGTGATTTAACAAATCCACCACTGAAGCTTGAGCTTGTGACAAGGAAGAAAAGGCACCAGAAATCCATTGGGTGGCAATGCTGAAGCCATACTGGTTTGAGATACCACTGCAGTTTCCTCAAATGCAGCCTGGCAAGAGGGAAAATGGGAATGGTGGAAGCCATGTACTCCAGGACTCTGACAAATCCCCTTGCCATGACATATGACACAGGAGGAAGGGATTGGGAATAGGTAATCAGAGACAGAGCCTTGGAGACAAGAAGGGATGCTAATATGGGAACCATCTCAAGCCTGCTTATGAGGAAAATATGATCATGGGAAGGCATCAGAAAGTACAGTTGTGTACACTTACTATAAATGTAGATGTTCGAGGTTGTCAGTGCTATAAAGCAAGGCAGCCAATGCCATTACATCAGTTTTTTTTTGCACTAACCATCAGAAGCCCCAGGAAATATGGTAACAATGTCCTGGTGGCTAAAAGACACTGCAAGAAGCTCATGTCTCCCTAAGGAAAGAGGATATAAGGGGGAAGGAGGGAGGGAAAAGTGCAGTTGTGTACACTTACCATAAATGTAGATGTTAGAGTGTATTCACTGTTGCAGTCATTACATTTGGGTTATCTGCCAGCAGGTAGCCCTCAGCCGGCCTGAATATCAAAGTCTTAGGTCCTGAGTTGGATGCTGTCTCTTCTTCCATGATGTCAGGTCATCAGGGGCATAAAGCATGCAGCCGACGCCATTACATCAGTTTTTCTTGCCCCAGATGTCAGGTGCCCCCATAATGGGAAGCAATTATATACAGGGTTACACCTCCAACTAAAAGCAAATGCACCAGAAAGCTGAAATACACTAAAGAAGAAGAAAGGTATAGCCAAGAGAAGTCAGGGGACTGGAGGGAGGGTAACCAGGACTGCAACAGTGAATACACTCTAACACCTACATTTATGGTAAGCGTACACAACTGTACTATGTTCTTCATGTTTCACTGTTGCAGTCATTACATTTGGGTTATCTGCCAGCAGGTAGCCCTCAGCCGGCCTGAATATCAAAGTCTTAGGTCCTGAGTTGGATGCTGTCTCTTCTTCCATGATGTCAGGTCATCAGGGGCATAAAGCATGCAGCCGACGCCATTACATCAGTTTTTCTTGCCCCAGATGTCAGGTGCCCCCATAATGGGAAGCAATTATATACAGGGTTACACCTCCAACTAAAAGCAAATGCACCAGAAAGCTGAAATACACTAAAGAAGAAGAAAGGTATAGCCAAGAGAAGTCAGGGGACTGGAGGGAGGGTAACCAGGACTGCAACAGTGAATACACTCTAACACCTACATTTATGGTAAGCGTACACAACTGTACTATGTTCTTCATGTTTCACTGTTGCAGTCATTACATTTGGGTAGATTTCCAAAGCTAAGGGAGGGAGGAGGAAGTTAGAGAGCATTAGGACCAGCTATTAAGCCCTGAAAGACTGCAGTGGTAAAACCAGCTCTGGATTTACAAAAAATAGGCAAGTGGTAATGCTTGGTGAAGGTATGTACAGAGCTCCAAGTAGCATCTTCTAGGATGTCCCTGATATGGACACCTCTGAGAAAGGCTGTAGAGGTACATGCAGCCCTGGTGGAATGTGATCTTATTCCCTGTGGGGTAGGTTTTCCATGGTGCTTATAGCAGAAATACATGCAATGGCCTTCCCACTTACAAATTGTTTGCTTTAAAATGGCCTTCCCCTCTGCCCCTGCAGCAAAGGCAATTAGCAGCTGTTCAGTTTTTCTGAGGCTTAGTCCTGTCCAAATAAAATCTAAGTTGTCTGTGCACATCCAAAGAGTGCAGTATTAATTCTCCTCTGTTCTGTGGATTAGGAAAAAAGGTTGGTAAATGAATGGACTGATTAAGGGCCACACTGGATACCACCTTGGGCATAAAGGAAGGATTGGTCCTGAGGGACACCCTGTCAGCATGGAAGATGATGAAGGGCTCCACTGCCATGAAGGCCTGTAATTCAGACACTCTTCTTACTGAAGTGATGGCTAGAAGGAAGGCTGTTTTCCAAGAAAGGAATTTCAACTCTGCAGTTGCAGCTGGCTCAAAAGGAGGCAGAGTATGCTTTTCCAATACAAAATTAAGGTCCCAGGCTGGAGTAGGGGCTCTCCTGAGTGGTCTTAAATTTTTGGCCCCCCTGAGGAATTGTTTCAGCAGGGGGTGAGAGAAGAGGGGTGGCTCAGTATTATAATGTGCTGAAATGGCTGAGGCATGAATTTTAATTGATGAGAAGGAAAGGACCTTGTGGAGCATCTCTGTTAAGTATTGAAGAATATGCAGTAAGCTGGGCACTGTTGTGGCCATCACCTGAGTCTGGCTCCAGGAACAGTATATTTTCCATTTTTCAGCATAGGATTTTCTAGTACTAGGCCTCCTTGCCTCCAGAATGACATCTAGCACCTGCTTACTGAGGGATGCTATTGGAGAGCTCAGGGAATTAGCCAGGCTGCAAGGTTCATGGTTTGAAGCTGGGGGTGCAGAATCTGGCCCTCCTGCTGGGATAGCAGGAAGGGGTCTGAGGCAGGTGCCATGGTTCCAGCAGTGACATACTGCAAAAGAGGGGGTACCAGTGCTGGCGTGGCCAGTCTGGTGCAATCAGTATTGTCCTTGGTTTGTCATATTTGATCTTTAGCAGAATGTTCGAGAGGAAAGGCAGAGGGGGAAAGGCATAAACTGAGAGGCTTTCCCAGGTGAAGGACAGGGCATCCACTTTCCAAGCTTGACTGTGGGAAGTCCTTGTGCAGAATTTGTCCAATTGGCAGTTCTGAGGGGAGGCAAACAGGTCTACCTCTGGGTTCCCCCATTTGTTTCTCAAAATGTTGAATATCTTTGGTTCCAGTTTCCACTCATGTGGGTCCATGAGATTTCTGCTTAGGTCGTCTGCCAGTGAATTTAGTTTGCCTAGCAGGAATTGAGCTTGTAGGTGCACTTGGTAGCTCAAGGCCGTGTTCCACAGAGCCATGGCTAGTCTGCAGAGAGGATACAAGTGGGTTCCCCCCTGCTTGTTTATGGACCACATAACAGTGATGTTGTCTGTCTTTTCCAATAATTGTCCTGGAAGGATGTGGTCCTTGAAGGCTGTCAGGGAATTCTGCACAGCTAACATTTCTTTTTGATTGATATGCAGGTGCATCTGACTCAGATTCCATTTGCCCTGAATGCACTGCCCTGTCAAGTGAGCTCCCCATGCATAGTCTGATGTGTCTGTTGTTAGGTTTGGACGGCAGGTGGTAGAGTGAATGGCAGTCCCTTGTTGTGGTAGCAGGCCTCTGCCCACCAAAGGAACTCTGTCTTTATACAAAGAATGATAGGAATCATTGACTCCAGGTCCTGAGAATGTTGACACCATAGGCTTTTTAGATACCATTGTAGTTTCCTCATATGAAGTCTTGCATATGGAATTAGTAGAATGCAAGAGGCCATGAACCCCGAGCTTGCAGTATTTTCCTTGCAGATAGCTGTGCCTTTGTGGCCAGTAGTTTGAAGTAGGCCGTCAAATAAACTTGTTTCTCTGGCGTGAGGTAAGCCATCTGAGAAGTTGTGTTCAAGCTTGCTCCCAGGAATACAATTTGTTGGCAGGGTACTAGATGAGATTTTTTTTTCATTTATGATGTACCCCAGTGAGGTTAGAAGTTTCTTTACAAATGCCAGATGATTTAGTAGCATGTCCTAGCTTTCTGCCGCAATTAGGCAATCATAGAGGTATGGGTATACCTGAATATTTCTTTGCCTGTAAAATGCAATGACTGGAGCTAGGCACTTTGTGAATACCCTGGGTGCAGTAGATAAGCCAAAGGGAAGTGCAGAGAACTGACAGTGCATGTAGCCTGCTCTAAAGCGTAGGTATTTCCTGCAAGATTCCCTTAATGGAATGTGCAGGTAAGCTTCCTTTAAGTCTAAGGTTGCCAACCAGGCATCTTTGCCTAGCATAGGAAGCAGCTGATGAAGTGTTAGCATTTTGAATTTTGTGATTACCAAAAAGGTGTTTAGAATAGAGAGGTCCAGGTTAGGACGCCGGGAGCTGTCTTTTCTGGGTACCAGGAAAAGCCCTGAGTTAAAACCCTTGTCCCCTTTTCTCTGCTGGGACAGGTTGAATAGCCCTAATACTTAGAAGAGAGACAACCTGCTGTTGAGCCTCTGCCCACTGATTTGGGGGTAGGTCTGGCCAACCATTTGGGATGGTAAGGTGTGGAAGTGGAATCTGTATCCTTGGGAAACTATATTTAAAACCCATTTGTCCTGGGTAATGAGTTCCTAGTTTTTTGCATGCAGGGTGATCTTTCCCCCAAGGGAGCAGGCAGTTGAGCAGGGCTTGGAAGGTTTAAGGTTAAGTCATTGTGACAGTTTTCCATAGGGGGGGTGACTTACTACTTCCAGCTTTGGAAGTGGGAGGGGGGGTGACTTACTACTTCCAGCTTTGGAAGTGGGAGACCCCCACTGCTTAGGCCTGTGAGTACCTTGAGACTGTAGCCTATGTGGTCTGCTGTTCCTGGGTTTAGACTGAGAAGGCCTGGAAGAGACAGGAAAGGACCATTTCTTAGAGGGCCAATGCCTACTGAATCTGGGCGGCTGTACTTGCAGGAAATCTTTAACAGTTTGCATAGATTTAACTTTTTCCTCCATCTTTTTAAGGACAACTTCTGCTTTGTTGCCAAACAGGCGGTCTTGGTTTAAGGGAGCATCCAGTAATTTAGCTTTAACATGATCTGGCAAATTCTGCTCCTTAAGCCAAGCATGCCTTCTAAAAATAGACTCAGTGACTGCAACCCTGCAAAATGCTTCTAAAGAGTCAAAACCACATTGCAAAGTATGTTTACCAACTTGTTCAGCAGAATGCATTAAATCCAGTAATTCTTTATTTTCAGCACAGTCAGGAATCAACATTTTCTGTTTAAGTAGTCCCATAATTTGCTGCTGATACTTTAAAATATGAAACTGGCAGTTTAAGGCCATAATGGCCAAAGTAGCAGAAGTGTATACCTTCTTACCCCATCTGTCCAAGGCCCTGGAATCTCTATCAGAGGGGGTAGGGTTTTTGGCAGTAATAGCCTTAATGCCTTTAGGTCCCTGGGAAATGGTCTCTTGGTCTCTGGGTGCGCAGTAGGATACTTGAAGAGGAAATTGTGAGAGTCAGGTACTCTGTAATACCTGTCAGGTTTCCTGGGAGCCAGAGGTAAGGTGTCTGGGGCCAGGCCAGATTCCAAGAAGACATCATCTACAATGTCCAGGACAGGAGGGATAGCTAAAGGCCTGTGTTGAGGTAGGAGTAAGAATTCCCTAAGCTTCTTTTTGGAGTCAGAGTAATCCTGGCTTTCCCAGCGGAAATGCTCCCTAAGAGTGTGCAAGGTTTCACCAAAAGAAAAATCTTCTGGAGGGGAAGCAGAGGGAATGGAGTCCTCTGCATCAGAATCCTCATAGGTAGATAAGGGCAAATCCTGGTAATCAGAAGAAACAGAAATTTCAGAATCCTGATCAGAAGAATCAGAAAGAAAATCAGTTCTAGGTCTCTTAGAGGGAGAAGGCTGGCTTCCCCTAATTAAAGTAAAGTAATAAGGTCTTCAGCCATTCTTATCATTTGTTTTTTAGGCATATGGGCCTGACCATACAGTTTGGATGTCGGTTTTCTAGGAGTGGGTCGAGTTTTAGGCCTTGAAGAAGAAGATGGAGTTGGTTTGAAGTGCAAGTCAGTAGGCCTGAATACACTCTCAGAATCTGGTGCCTGCACAGCGGCTCCAGACCCATCCAAGGTAGAGACATCCGCAGGTTCCATGATCAAAGAAGCATCTTGTGGCATACCGGACTCTGAATGGATCTCAGTAGAGGCCTACGAATTTGAAGTAGTGGGTATCAGGGGCTGCAAAAGCACCTCACTCAGTACCGGTGAACTGGCGAGTAGCTTAACAGAAGCATTGTCGGCAGCTTTGGACCTATGCGGCATGTCTCTGTCTTTATCTTTACGTTTTTCAGAATGTTGGTGGTCGGATGGCTTACCAAAGTCATTTCTGGATAATTAAACCAAGTACCGAAATAGTCTGAGGCAAAAATGAACCGATGACGAATAATTCGAGGATTGAATAAGGCACAAAACCAACAGCGAGGGACGTTGTGGTCTGGGCTTAAGCAAGGAATGCAGTACGAATGAAATTCTTTATGAGGTATTTGCTTTCCACAGGTAATACAATTGTTAACTTTTACTGACATTCGTTTAGCAAGAAAAAGGATCCCCAACGGGGTACTTAGTTTTTTGAAGACTTCGGTTCTGAAACTCGAAAATGAAAATTTCAGGAGTCTGCCGTCCGGCACTTGCGAACTGCTTCTGCTTCAGGCACCATGTGTCAAGAAAGACTGATGTAATGGCGTTGGGTGCATGCTTTACACCCTGACCACCTGACATCATGGAAGAAGAGACAGCATCTGATGCAGGACACAAGACTTTGATATTCAGGCCGGCTGAGGGCTACCTGCAGGCAGATAACCCAAATGTAATGACTCCAACAGTGAATACACTCGAACATCTACATTTACGGTAAGTGTACACAACTGTACTATATTCTTTGTGTTTCACTGTTGCAGTCATCACCTGTGGGAAGATTCCCAAAGCTGAGGAGAGAGGTGGTAGGATTAGTAAGAGACCTAGGCCTGAGTCAACATGCCCTGCAGAACTGCAGAGGCAAACCCTGCCCTAGCCTTAGAGAAAAGAGGTAGGTGGTAATGCTTTGTAAAGGTATGGACAGAAGTCCAGGTGGCAGCTTCCAAGATGTCCCTTGTGGGAACTCCTCTGAGGAATGTTGTGGAAGTGGTGGCTGCCCTAGTGGAATGGGTATGAACAGACTTAGGGTTTGTTTTCCCATGTAATCTGTAGCAGGAATGGATACAGTGTGATATCCACTTGGAAATGGGCTTCCCCGCTGCCCCTGGGGAAAAACTGACAAGAAGTTGGTCTGTTTTCCTGAAGGGTTTAGTACGGTCCAGGTAGTATCTGAACTGTCTGTGCACATCTAGTGAGTGCAGAATTCTGCCCCCCCCCCCATTTTGAGGGTTAGGAAAGAAGGTGGGTAGATGTATGGCCTGGTTGAGGGTCACTTTAGATACCACCTTGGGCATAAAGGAGGGATTAGTCTTCAGGGAGACCCTGTCTGCATGGAAAATGATGAAGGGCTCAATGGCCATCAATGCCTGAAGTTCTGAAACCCTTCTGGCTGAGGTGATAGCTAGTAGGAAAGCAGTCTTTCAGTAGAGGTATCTCAGTTCTGCTGAATCAGCAGGTTCGAAGGGTGGTAAGGTTAGTTTTTCCATAACGTAATTCAGGTCCCAGGCTGGTGTGGGTGGCCTTCTGGGAGGTCTGATATTAGAAGCCCCTCTGAGGAATTGTTTAATCAAAGGATGTGAGAACAGGAGCGGACTTGTATTGAAACGAGCTGAAATGGCTGAGGCGTGGATTTTAACAGAAGAGAAGGAGAGGCAACTACTGAGCAACTCCGCTAGGTAGTCCAGGATAAGATGAATGGAAGGTTGTGAGGAATTGGCCCCTCTGGACTGGCTCCAGAAGCAGAATCTTTTCCATTTCCCTGCATAAGATTTTCTGGTGCTGGGCCTTCTGGCCTCTGTGATAATGTCTAGGACCTGTTTGCTTAACAGAGGCCCCCTGTTTGCCTTTACAGTATTAGCCAAGCTGACAGTTTGAGAGTCTGCAAGTCTGGGTGCCGCATCCCCCCCCTCACCTGAGTCAAGAGGTCTGAGATCGGGGAAGCTGCCTGGGTGGCTGTAATGTCAGGCTGCGCAATAAGGCATACAAATACTGTCTGGGCCAATCTGAAGCAATGAGGATGGCCTTTGGTCTCTCCTCTCTTATCTTGATCAGTACCTTAGGAATAAGAGGCAGTGGAGGGAAAGCGTACACAGAGAGGGAGTTCCAAGGGGAGGTCAAGGCATCCACCTTCCACACTAGGTGGTGATACTCCCTGGTACAGAATTTTTTCAGCTGGTGGATGAGGTGCACAGCAAAGAGATCCCACTCCTAAGTGACTTGCAAAAAGATTTGGAGCTGCCATTCATGGGGGTCCAGTAAGTTTCTGCTTAAGTGGTCTGCCAGGGTGTTGTTGATCCCTGGTAGGTATTGGGCTACTAGGTGTAATCCCAAGGAGGAGGCGGTCAGCCAGAGGTTAATGGCTAGCTTGCACAGAGGGTAAGATTGGGTCCCTCCCTATTTTTTGATATACCATAACACTGTGGTGTTGTCTGTTTTGATAAGGAGAACCCCTGGCCTAAGATGGAGTTTGAATGATGTTAGAGCCTTTTGTACTACCATCATTTCCTTCTGGATGATGTGTAAGGGAAGGTGCTGGGCATCCCAAAGACCTTGGGTGCACTTGCCTGTGAGGTGAGTGCCCCAAGCAATGTCTGAGGAGTTGGTGGTGATGGTCTGCCCGGTTGGGTGGAGGATGAAGGGAAGACCCTTATTCCTGACACAGGCCCCTGCCCACCAGAGAAGCTCAGCCCTTATACAGGGGATCAGAGAGAGAGAGAGGTCTCTAAGGGCTAAGAGTGCTGACACCAAAGGTTCTTTAGATACCACTGAAGTTTTCTCATGTGAAGCCTGGCCAGAGGAATTAGGAGGATGCAAGATGCCATGTACTCCAAGGCTTGCAGGAACTTCCTCGCTTTCACTGTGGCACATGTGATTCATACACAATGAGGTGACTTCTGGAAACCAGCTGGGTAAAGTAGAGAGGCAGGAAGCTCTGCTTTTCTGGAGATGGGAAGGCCATTTGGGATGCTTTGTCCAGCAGTGCTCCCAAGAAAATGATCTTTCTGGAGGGTGTTTTCTTTGATTTCTTCTCATTGATGGTGAACCCTAAGGAGGTTAGGAGGGTTTTGGCACAGAGGAGGTCCTGGAGCAGATTTTTTTTTTGCACTCTGCCTGAATGAGGCAGTCATCCAGATAAGGATAAACCTGTATATTTCTTTGTCTGCAAAATGCTATGGCCAGGGCTAAGCATTTGATGAATACCCCGGGAGCAGTAGATAAGCCAAAGGGTAGTGCAGAGAACTGAAAGTGTTGTGAGCCTACTCCGAAGCTCAGGAATTTCCTGCAGGATTCCCTTATGAGGATATGGAGGTAGGCATCTTTTAGGTCTATGGTCACTAACCAGGCATTTTTTGTCAGCATAGGCAGCAGCTGCTGCAAAGTTGGCATTCTGAATTTGGGGACCACCAGTGAGGTGTTCAGAATGGATAGATCCAGGATGGGGCAACAAGTGCCCTCTTTTCTGGGAACAAGGAATAGCCTGAAATAAAAGCCTTTGCCTGTTTGATATGAGGGGACAGGTTCTACTGCCCCTTGGGATATGAGAGTTTGGACTTGTTTCAATGCCTCTGGCCACTGATCTGGAGGTAAGTCTGGAATTGGGAGTTCATTGAAAGAGAATTTGTATCCTTGAGAAATGATCTTTAAGACCCACTGGTCCTTTGTAACAGAAAGCTAATTTTCTTTGCAGAGGGAGAGCCTTCTTCCTAGCTTTTGGTGTGTAAAAGGATGGCAGAGGGGGGAGAGGGAGTCGTTGAGAGTTTTTGCCATAGAGGGATGGCGGAAGTGGCCCACTGTTTGGTTCTCTGCTGTTGCTGGGATAAGGGCCTGGGTGGTCTAGTCCCTGCGGGACTTACTTTGCCCCTGTCTGCTATGTGCCGGAAAGGACCAGTGCTTAGAGGGAAAATTCCTGCTGAACCTAGGAGGTTGTACCTGAAAGAAACCTTTAACTGTTTGCATAGATTTTGCTTTGCCTTCCATCTTTTTAAGCACATCTTCTGCTTTTACTCCAAACAAGCAGTCCTTATCCAAGGGTGCATCAATTAATTTAGACTTGATATAATCAGGGAGAGGTTGTTCCTTCAACCATACACGTCTCCTTAATGACAGATCCTGACACTGCTGCCCTGCTTGAGGCTTCTAGGGCATCATATCCACAGTGCAATGAGTGTTTGGCCACTTGACAAGTAGAGTGCAGTAAATCTACTAACTCTTTCGAATTGGCACAGTCAGGAAAGGTTGAAATTAATTTTGCTTTAATAGTTCCAAAGTGTGTTATTGACATTTTAGCATATTGGACTGACAGTTGAGTGCTCTGATAGCTATGGTTGCAGACGTGTATACCTTTTTATCCCATTTGTCCAGAGCTCTGGAATCCTTGTCAGAAGGAATAGGATTCTTAGCAGAGCTAGCCTTAGCTCCTTTAGGTCCCTGTGTAATGACCTCCAGGTCTGCAGCAGGATTTCTGTACAAGTATTTGTGAGAACTCTAGAAGTACTCTATAAGATCTGTCAGGTTTACTGGGAGCAGGTGGGAGGGCATCGGGGCTAAGCTGGATTCATGGAAAACATCATCCACCACCTCTAAGATAGGGAGGATGGCCAGGGGTCTGTGCTGGGGCAGGTCTAGAAACTTTCAGTCTTTTCTTAGACTGAGGGAAGTCCTGAGATTCCCAGTGGAAATGTTCCCTGAGGGTGTGAAGGGTTTCCCTAAAGGACAAGTCTTCTGGTGGGGAGGCAGAAGGAATGGATTCCTCTGCATCTGAATCCTTATAAGCAGTCAGAGATTGTTGTTCCTCTTCAAAATCTGAATAATCAGTTTCCTCAGAATCCTGCTTTGTCAGTATTTCAGGAGAAGGGTGTCTTTTCATTTTAGAAGTTGTGGCCTGACTGCCCCTGATAAGGAAGATAAGATCCTCCACCATTTTAAGCACTTGGGCTTGGGGTGGTGGAGCAGGAGTAAGATGGTGGCTAGAGGTAGATTTTCTAGGAGTGGCCTGGCTTCTAGGCCTAAGAGTATCCATCAGTCTGAGAGAAATGGTAGTCGGATGAGAAGACGTCTTTTTTTGTCTAGATTTGGTAGTGAGAAAGGCCTCCTTTGAAGCTGGTGCCTGCGCAGTGGCTCCAGACCCAAACGAGGCAGAGACAACCAAAGGCTCGGAAGATGAAGATTTCTGAGGCATATTGGACTCCGAAAGGGACTCAGTAGAGGCATGTGTAGATATCATATTGGGCATCAGGGGCTGCGAAAGTGCCTCACTGAATTCCGGAGAGCTGACGAGCTGCTTAAAAGGTAGAGTCGTGGGAAGGCTTAGCCTTGTGTGGTCTGTCTCCATCTTTATTTCTATGTTTTTTTGGAATGTCTATGGATTGTTTGCTGACATACTCCATTTCGGAATGCGAAGACGGAAGACGAAAATACCTGTCTACAAAAAGAGCTCTACGACGAATGGTTCTCGCATTAAAGAGGGCACAGAACCGGCAACAGGGGACGTCATGGTCTGGGCTTAAACAAGTGATGCAGTATGAATGGAAGTCTCGTTGTGGGATATGCTTTCCACAGGCGAGACACTTAACTTTTTTGGACATCGGTTAGTGCAAGAAAAAAGGATCCCCAACGGGGTACTTAGCTTTAGACGTTTTCAGCTGTAATTCCAACTCTGGTAGTGACCGACCGGCACACTTGCGAACTGCTTCTGCTATGGGCTGCACAGCAAGAAAGACTGATGTAATGGCATTGGCTGCCTTGCTTTATAGCACTGATGACCTGACATCAGTCAACAAGCGACAGCAGCCAACACAGAAAAACATTGACTCTGGTATTCGGGCCAGCCAAGGGCTATCACACCAGGAATAACTCACAAGTGATGACTGCAACAGTGAAACATGAAGAACATCTGATTTCTGGAGTTTTATGATGAACCTTAGATTGTGTAATAGGCAAGAATAAACTGGAGATCCTAAAGCAGACTGCTGGGAGAAGGAGTTTGAATACGCAGTTTATCTAGAAAGGGCAAAATTTAAATACCTTGAAACCTGCAAAAAGCAATGACAGGAACAAAGCATTTGCTGAATACCCATGGGGGAGAAGAGTGGCCAAAGGGCAAAGCAGAGAAAGACTAGTTGTGTAAAATCTTACCATATCCATAGATGTCCTTCTCTTCTATGTTGCAGTATTCTTTACATGAGGGATTCCCTGCCAAGGGCGACCTGATGTCAAGCCAGTATACAAAAGCTTTTAACTGCTGTTAGTACATGGGACATCACACGTACGGCTCAGGCAAATGTAGGCCATAAAAGGGATGTTTGCAAATACAATCCTGAGAACTGAATGCCCCAGGTGGAACGCCAGTACAAGGAACATAAGGAGGTTAAGCAAACATGCAGGAAAAAGAGCAGGGACCAGGGGAAAGGAGGGAGGGGTAGAATACCGTAACACAGAAAAGGAGAACATCTATGGTTATGGTAAGATTTTACACAACTATTCTATTTCCTTCTATTCGAATGTTGCACTATTCTTTACAACAGGGAGACTACTACAGCTCAGGAGGACACCTGGGAGGAGGTAGGACCAGAAGAGCTCTCTAGAAAGCCATGAAGAATGGCTCTAGCAAAACCAACTCTAGATCTGGAAATGCCATCTAGCTTGTAATGTTTATTGAAGGTATGTACAGAATCCCAAATAGCTGCTTCTACAATGGAGTTAGTATCCAAACCCTTAAAGAAAGCACCAGAAGAAACCATAGCCCTAGCAGAATGAGCCTTAACATAAAAAGGGAGGCTCTTCCCATGAAAAACAGAACTCATTCACAACCTTGGGCATAAAGGAAGGGTTAGTACACAAAGACACCATGTCTTTATGAAAAATCAGAAAATGTGGAGTAGCCATTAAAGCTTGAAGCTCAGACACCCTTCAGGACAGAAGTCAAAGCTAGTGACAGAACAGTTTTCCACATACAGTGTTTCAAAGAAGCTTTGGCTGCAGGCTCAAAAGGAGCCAGAGTCAGCTTTTCCAAGACAAGGTTTAAGTCCCAAGGAGGAGGAACAAGTTTCCTGGGAGGTCTAATGTGAAGGATGCCTTTGAGAAAGAGTTTAACCTTTAATCTAGAGGCCAAAGGAGGAGACAAAGGCAGACATGCAAAAATGGCTGACAAATGGACCTTCACAGAGGAGTAAAGCAAATCAGCATTGAACAATTCACACAAGTAAGAAAGAACCAACGGAACATCCACAGACAGTGGAGTCAGGTTGCATGAATGACAGCAGATAGAAAACCTCTTCCATTTAGACAAGTAGATCTTTCTAGTATTGGGTTTTCTGGCCTCCTGAAGTACCCTAAGCACATCTTCAGAAAAAAATGTGTCTGAAATGGATCAGAAGTCTATCACCCATAGAGTCAGATGCAGAGTTGACAGATGTGGATGAATAAGAGATGCTTTGTCTTATGTGAGAAGGTTCACTCTGTGAGGTAAACGTGTGACGATTGTCCTTGGCTAAATGTAGAAGAAGAGGGAACCAATTGTATCTTGGCCAAAAGGGAGTCACCAGCAAGATTTTTGGTTTGTCCTGCTGAATCTTGAGCAGGACCTTCTGAATGAGAAGAAAGGGGATGCATAAAGACACACTCTCTTCCAGGGAATTGATAGGGCATCCACATTCTAAACCAGAAGACATGGGACTCTGGCATAAAAGAGAGGAAGTTGTCTGTGCAGAAGTGAGGCAAGCAGAGCTACCTGATGAGTACCCCACCAGAGGACAATGTCCAGAAACACATACCTGTGAAGCATCTACTCATGAAATAGAGTCATGGACCTGCTCAGAGGGTCTGCTACAGAATTCTGACTGGAAGAGATGTACACTGCTTGAAGAATCACCTGGTACTGAACTGCCAGTTCCTATGCCAGGAGAGCTAGCCTGCACAAAAGGTATGACTTCACCCCCCCCATTTCTTTACATACTAGAGAACTGTGATGTTGTCTGTAAACAGTTTTAGAGGTCCTGGATGAGAGTGAATGAAAGGCCTGAAGCGCTAATAAGAGGGCTCATCTCTTTGATGTTGATATGCTCCTCCCTTTGAAAAGGAGACCAGAGGCCCTGTACCTTCATGTTAGCAAAAGTTGCCCCCATTCAACTTCCAAGGCATCTGTAAACAACTCTTGAGTGGGAAGAGGTGGATGGAAGGCCAGGGTTCAGTGACATCTGCTGAATCCACCAAATGAGTTACTTTTTTAAACAAGGAAGAAGAGGAATCACAAACTCCAATGGATGTCCATGCTGCATCCAAACTGATTTCAGGAACCACTGAAACCTCCTCATGTGGAGCTTTGCTAGAGGTAACATGGGAACGGTGGGTGCCATGAAACCCAGGAGCCTGAGAAACTCCTTGGCTGTAAGAGAATGAATAGGGAGAAGGCTTTGGAAGAAGGAAATGAGAGACTAAGCTTTTAGAGCAGACAGAGATGCCAGCATGAGATCTGTCTGCAACCTGCACCCAGGAAGACGCGGTCAAGTGAGGGGGGGAAAGAAAGGACTTTTTGAAATTTACTGTGAACCCCAATGTTTGCAGAAGAGAAATGGTGAACTGTAGATTTTGTTCCAGGATCTCTGGAAGGGATGCTAGAAAAAGAAGATTGTCCAGGTATGGATAAACCTGGATGCCCTGAAGTCTGCAGCAAGTGATTACAAGAGCCAGGCACTTGGTGAATACTGTTGGGGCAGTGGAAAGACCAGAGAGCAAAGCAGAAAACTGAAAGTGCATGGAAAAAACTGAGAAACATAAACATTTCCTGTAAAGGGGGTGAACAGGAATGTGAAGATATGCATCCTTGCTGCCAGAGGGGCCATGTAAGCCTGAGGAAGTATAAGAGGAAACAGGATTTGTAAAGAGAGCACGGGGAAGGTAGGAACCTTCAGAAAAGTGTTTAGGTTGAAAAGATCCAGAATGGGTCTCCAAGGGCCATCTTTCCTGGGTACAAGAAACACCCTGAAGTAAAAAAAAACTCTTCCTGTTTGGGATGCAGGAACTTCTTGAATTTTTCCCTGATGTAGCAATTCCTGAATCACCTCTGGAAATAGATGCAGTTGCTTGTCAGGTGGTTGTGGAATGTCCATGAAAGGATGAAGAGTTTCCCACACCATGAAGTACCCTCGGATGATGGGAACAACCCACAAGTCTTGAGTTACAGTTTCCCAAACTGGAAGAAAAAGGGAAAGAGGTGCAAGGCTGAGATGAGAGTGGTAGTCACAGACTATGTGGCTTGTCTAGAAAGTACTGCTTCTGGGCAGGAACTGGCAGGCAGGATTTAGCTTGGGGAGCTGTCTTACCTCCATTCTTATTTTTTGAAGTGGAAAGGTGAGCTTTTCTCACAAAAGAAGTCTTAGAAGGATAACGCCTCTGAAATTTTGGAACAGGTGAAACTAAGATACGTTTCAAATCCTGTAACTCCTTGCCTTTCTCCAGCAAAGATTTAAACAAATCTGCAGCTGTAGCCCCAAACAAGGCATTATTATCTAAAGAAACATCTAATAATTTTGCTTTGATGTCATCTGGAAGTGGTCAAAGCTCAACCATGAATATCTCCTCTAAGAACAGAACCAGATGCAGCTGCCCTAGAAGATGCTTCTGCTGCATCACAGCTGCATTTAATGGAGTGGTGTGCTACCTGAGAAGAAGCTCCTAAGAGAGACAATACATGAGAGTTAACATCTGAGTCTGGAAGGTCAGAAACTGCTTGAGTGGCCTGAGAAAGAACCAAAGCATATCTGGTCATCATACCTCTTAATGCAATACATCTGGGTAAAGCTTAAAATAATGGGGGCAAAGGCCCAAAAATAGGGACAGATTTAATATACTGCGCTTCTAAACTTAAAAAAGCTTCTAAAATAGCAGGATTTGTGTTAGCATGCATTTCCTGAAGGAAATAAAGTCTGAAACTCCAATATATGCCATTATTTGCTCATTTAGTGACTTCAATCCTCGTGATTTGCCAGAAAAAAACAGAGATTTTATGAGGAACAGACCAAATATTTCAGTCAAAAGTCTGGACCATTCTGTGAAAATCTGCAAGCCGACAGGTATGGTGGTCATATAGATTTGGTAGTTTATAGCACAAAAAGCCAAGGTGCTAGAAGTATACACCTTCTTCCCCAGTCTTTCCATAGCTTATGTGGAATCTGTATCCCACACTGGGCACTTGCCTTTCCTGGATGATGTGAAACCTCACAACAAAAAGCAGTAGCAAGAATAAAGAAAAACACAATGGGGCACTTATCTGAATACTTGAAACAGCAGCAAACGACTCAGGCTAGCAGACTGATAATTGAAGATGGTGTATGGACTGGTGGCAGAGAAGTTCGAGGACTGTATGTGTGGATGTCCCTTTTATGGCCTATGTTCTCCTGAACCATATGTGCAATGTCCCACATACTAGCAGTTGTTGCTTTTGTATACTGGCCAGATATTGCGTCACCCTTGGCAGGGAATCCCTCATGTAAAAAAATACTGCAACATTACAATAGGACACAACCTGAAAATGCAAGGAGGAGACAGACAAACATAAACAAAAGAGGATGGATGGGGATTAGAAGGTATGCATCCTTGAGATCCAGAAACACCAAAAAGGCCTGAGGAAGTAAAAGAGGAAACAATGTCTGAAGGGATAACATCTGAAAGGAAGGAATCTTGAGAAAGGTGTTTAGCAGGGAAAGATCCAGAATTGGTCTCCATGTACCCTCCTTTTGTGGAACTGAAAAGATTCTGGAATAAAAACTCTTTCCTATCTTGGTGGGGGGCATAGCTCGAATGGTGCCTTGATCGAAAAGAGAGTGAAGAACGTTTGAAAAAAGAGAAAGCTGTTCTCAAGGAGTTTGAGGAATGCTGAAAAGGGAGGGACTTCCAAACCATGAAATATCCCTGATGGATAATGGATAGAACTCAAGGGTCCAAGGTGATCTGTAGCCCGTTTGGAAGAGACAGGGAATGGTGGAGGGACAAGGAAATCTGGCCAAGAGAAGGGGAAAGCAAACAGTCAAATAGAAAAAGAAGTTATGTACCTACCATAACGTTCCATGTTAGTTGTCTTCATCTCGCCTTCCTTCTTGCTGGTTGGGACTGGAGCCAATCCTCGGCTCCGACTTGGCCATCTTCTATAGCTCGAGAGCTGTTTACTGGCTCGAGGCTACCCTTTATCCCATGATGCCTGGCGCTAGCTACCCAGATCTCATTTGTAATAGCTAACCCCAGACTTAACCAGAGAAACAACCTGCCCAAGAAACAGGTTGAGCATACCTATCATACTCTCTAAGTTAGTAGAGGAAACAAACCAGAGAACACTCAGCCAGTGAAACCAAAACTCCTCTCAATCCAATAGGACAGGGGGACGGAGGGTGGGACGCAAGAAGGAAGGCGAGATGAAGACAGCTAACATGGAACGTTATGGTAGGTACATAACTTCTTTATGTTAAGTTGTCTATCTCGCCTTCGTTCTTGCTGGTTGGGACAGCATCCCTAGCACCTACAATCCTGGGTGGCTCATTGGAAAAGACTCTTCAGAACAGTAGAACCAAAGTCAGCTCTGCTCCTGGAGACCATATCTAGCTTGTAATGAGAAATAAAAGTATGAGGATTTGCCCACGTGGCAGCTGCACAAACAGAATCCATGGGCAACCTAGATTGGAAGGCTACAGAGGTGGCCAAAGCCCTAGTAGAATGACCTTTCGGTTTGATAGGCAACTCTGTTTCTCAAGTGATAAATGAAGGTAATAATGTGAGATAACTACCTGGATAAGGTCACTTTGGAAACTGGGAGACCTTGTTTGCCTAGAGCATAGGAAAGGAATAGTTGGTCCGACTTCCTTGTATCCTTGGTCCTATGCAAGTAAAAACGCAATTGTCTATGAACGTCCAGTTTGGTGTAATTTGTATTCTGCCTTGTCAGTGTGGTAAGGGAAAAACACAGGAAGGTCTATGGATTGGTTTAAATTATTTTCTGAGCAGACTTTCGGAAGGAAAGATGGATTAGTCCTCAGAGCAACCCTGTCCTTGTGGAAAACCAAGTATGGAGGACGAACACATAGTGCCTGAAGTTCAGAGACGCGTCTGGCTGATGTAATAGCTACCAGAAAAAGTGTTTTCCAAGATAGAAATTTAATTGAGCAGGATGCTGCAGGTTCAAAGGGGGGCATAATTAAAGAGGTTAGTACCAAATTAAGGTCCCAAGGAGGAGGGGGATCTCTCACTGGAGGTCTAAGGAGAGCAGTCCCTCTTAGAAAGGCTTTACAGAGCTTATGAGACATAATGTTTGAATTAGACAACCCAACATGAAAGTTAGAAATGGCCGCCAATTGAACCCTGATTGTAGCAGAAGCGGACCCAGAATGAAATAGTTGTGCTAGGAACTCCAAAATTTCGTGGACTGAGGCTGAAAAGGGATCTATGTTCCTAGCCTCTGCCCAACAAGAAAAACGTTTCCATTTACTAGCATAAGTTTTTCTAGTCATGGACTTGTGAGAGGACACAATAATCTCATGCACGGCCGGGGAAATGCTGGGAAGTCTGGCTAGGGTTGGAAGTGGAGCAACCAAGCTGTGAGCTGGAGTGTTTGGAGTGATTGATGCAACCCGCCTGATTGATGAATCAGTAGGTCTGGAATTGGATCCAGAGTCCAGGGCTGCTTGAGAAGGTAATGATGTAGGAATGGAAACCATATCTGTCGAGGCCAGTAGGGGGCAATGAGGATCATTTTGCAACCCAATGATATAGCTTTCTGTATGAGCTTCGGTATCAGAGGAAATGAAGGGAAGGCATAAAGGAGACCCTGAGGCCAATCATGGACTAGAGCGTCTCTGGGAGAGTGACCTGGAAGCGGAAGAAGGGAGAAGTAGTTGCTGCATTTGCTGTTGAAGGGGGGTGGCAAAAAGATCGCAGCAAGGCTGTCCCCATTTGCGGAAGATCAGATCCGCAACTACCTGATTCAGAGATCACTCGTGAGGCATGAGAATAGCTCTGCTGAGCCTGTCCGCTATGACGTTGGACCTCCCAGGGATGTGCGTCGCAATCAGAAATCGTTGGGAGGAAATCGCCCACTGCCAGAGTCTGAGTGCTTCTCAACATACGGGATAGTACGTGGTTCCACCCTGCTTGTTGATGTACCACACCACTGACATGTTGTCCGTTTGAATTGCAATGGTCCCAGAAGGGAGAGAGTCCTGAAGAGCTTGCAACGCTAGGAGCACGGCTCTCATTTTTAGGACGTTTATATGCAGATGGTACTCGTGAGGCTGCCAAGTGCCTTGGACTGTCCTGCCCTGATAATGCCCCCTCCCACCTATCAGGGAGGCGTCTGTGGTCACTGTGGCAACCGGAGGGGGCTGAATAAAGGGTCTGCCCTGAGACACTAGTAGGGAGACCATCCACCAGGAAAGGTGCCTTTTGCATGCTTCTGTAATCATGATCATGTCAGACATGGGCAGCTGTTGCAAAGACCACTGTGTGAACAGAAGCCACTGAAGGATTCTCATGTGAAAGCGGGCCAAAGGGATTAGAAGAATTGCCGCTGCCATGGAACCCAGAGTTTGAAGGACGAACCTGACTTGGATCCTTTTGCTCTGCATTAGAATTTGAACTTGCTGGTGAATTGTAGACACCCTGTCTGGCAGTAGCCTTGCAGACATGTTTCTTGTGTCTAAGTCTGCTCCTATATAGGTGATAGATTGACAGGGCAACAAGGCAGATTTTTCGAAGTTTATTGTGATGCCTAGCTGGGAGCAGATTGTGATTGTGTAGTCCTTGGCTTGCAGAAGTTGATGCCTGGTAGTAACAGTGAGAAGCCAGTCGTCTAGATATGGAAACACCTGGAATCCTCAACGTCTCAGGTGAGCCGTGAGCACTGCCATACACTTAGTGAACACCCTGGGGCTGTGGTGAGACCAAAGGGCAGAGCTCTGAACTGGTAATGACTGGCTCCCAGCCGGAAGCGAAGGAATCTCCTGGAGTGCCTGTCCATTTTGATGTGATAGTATGCATCCTGAAGATCTATGGAGCACATCCAACTGTCCTGACCCAAAAAGGGTAGAATGGACTGTAGCGTGACCATCTGAAACTTTGTTCTTTGAACAGACTTGTTGAGTCTGCTGAGATCCAGAATCGGTCTCCAGTCCCCTGTCTTTTTTGGTACCAAAAAGAACTTTGAGTAAAGTTCAGGATCCATGCTGGTCTGCCGGGACTTCCTGGATGACTCTTTTTTTCTAGCAGTTTTGAAACTTCTGTGACTGCTTGGTCCCTCAGATTGGGTGGAACATCTGGAAGGGATTTGCTTGAAGGTAAAGGGGGTTGAGAGAAGGGAATTTTGTAACCTCTGGATATAATTGACCATACCCATTTGTCTTGCGTTAAATTTTGCCAGGCTTTTGGGTACAGAGAAAGTCTTCCCCCGACTGCCTCCAGATGCGGGCAGCCAGGCAACCCTTCAGGGATGTTGAAAGGGCTTCTCAGAGAAAGATTCTCTGTTGCCCTGGTTCTGCGGACCCCCTCTGCCACGAGGGCGGCATCTGTTGTTGTTGTTTCCCCCTCTACCCCTGGAGGAAAAATCACTACGTGTGTCAGGCGAGGCTCCCTGGGATTTTCGGAACCACATTTTACCACTCTTCTGACCTTTGGGGTATGGTCTGGAAGGAGTGGAAAAACAGACTCCCACAGCAGAGAGAGTCTTGCCTTCTTGCTCACACCTAGTCAAAGTGTCTTTCATCTGTGGTCCAAAAAGAAAGGAACCATCAAAGGGGGTGTTGGTGAATGACGCTCTAAAGGGTTCCACAAAATTACACAGCCGCATCCAGGTGCATCTCCTCAGAGCCACACCCGTACCTGTGGCTCTACTCGCACCATCGGCTGCATAGGAAATGAGCCTCATGGAGGAGTTGACTACAGAATTAAGGGTCGCTAGCTGGGAAGCCACTTTAGCTTGAGCCCCCTCAGCTGATGGATCTTGAAGGGTATCTCCGAGCTCTTTAAGTAGATCCCTCTGAAGCCGGGTAAAATGGCATAAGTAGTTCAGTGACCTCATAGAAAAGGTCGTTGAAGCATTCGCTTCCCATATCTGTCCATGGTCCTAGATTCCTTGTTAGGAGGATGGACAGATGAAGAAGTTTCCGCTAACTCCTTTTTTGTGGCTGCTGCTACCACCATGGCATCCACAGGAACACCTTTGGTAAGGAACTTCTTATCATGGGGGGCAGTGATAAACTTTCCAGGTCTCCTCAGGGTTGGTTCCACTGTATCCAGGGCTGACCAAGCCTTTTGAGCCACCATTGACATAAGTGGATCGAAAGGCGGAGAAACCCAGGAGGTGGAAGGTCGGGAACTGAACGCATCCAGGAATACAGACTCATCCTCGGTAAGGACTAGGGGATTCCAGTTCCCCCTCTGCTTAAGCATTTCTAGGATGTCCAAAAAGGAAACATCTTCAGAGGGGGATCTCGGGGACCCTTCCGAGTCATCTAAGTCTGTATCAGAAGTGACAGACTCAGGGGAGTCAATGTGCTTCCTCTTGCACTTCTTCTTATGAGGGGACTCCTCTGAATGATCAGGGGAGGCCTCAGAAGAAGAGAAAACACAATGGGGTGCCATGGAGCGCCGGTTCCTCACGCTTGGGGTCTGGAGGAGGAGCAGAGGTTGGCACAGGCACTACAGGGGACGGAGCCAATGGGGCTGATAGTGGAGCTGATTCAGTGACCAGCAAACTCCTCATGACATCGAAGGCGTCCCTCCCACAATGCAGAAAAAGCTCCGGTTCCGAGGAAATCGGAATCTTTCTCCGCACCGAGGGAGACGGCTCTGAGGCAATGTAGGAGCCAAGCTCACCTGTGCCGAAACTCCGAGAGGAAGAACGGGGTCGGACAAGGGTCTGATGCCACTCGCCCCCTCAGAACCGACGAGGGAGCCCCAGCACCCAGATCCCTCTATGGATGGCACCATCGAGGGAATCGGAGCCGACGACGGAACTGAAGGAGATAAGGTTATCGGAGCCAATGGTTCCACCACTCGAACCCCAATGAACTCCGGCTCCGAGCTCAATGGAGTCGGAGGAGGAACATCGATAGAAACGGGCTGAGCCTACACCTGTTGAGGAGGGCTGGACAACATCTTGGCAAGTGCCTGAAACTTACTGGCCACTCTCTCTGCGTCATGATCTGAGAGCCTAGAGGATCGAGAGGAGTAAGAAGATCTGTGACTGCGCTCGCTTTGCAGCAGGGGAGACCGAGGAGCCGAATGTATCGATTTCAGAGAAGGGGACCTCAGCCTCTTGTGGCTCCGCGAAGGCTCCGAAGTTTCTGATGGAGCCGACGGGGAGATAGTCTTATCGGTTCCAGCCGGAACCGAAGTAGCAGGTAGAGTCTGAACTAAAGACTGCTCCGAACTTGGAGCTGATGATTTGGTAGTTTTAGGGGATTTCACAGGCTGAGTCTTGGCCGGTGAATCCTGAGGCTTTAAAAGGCCCCTAAGAATAAGCTTATTCTTACGCTCCTGCAGAACTCTTGGATTAAATGCATGGCAGATAAAACAAGAGTCCTGCAGGTGCACATTGCCTAAGCAATAGATGCAAGAAGTGTGCCCATCTGTCAGAGACATTTTCTGACAGCATGAGTTGCACTTCTTGAACCCAGACACCTTGGATTCTTTAGAAATCCTGAATCCAAAAAGACAACAATAGCTAATAATCAATATACAGTCTACAGAAAAAACACAAGACAGCACAGTGTAATACAGACTAAAGTTTTTTTTTTTTTTTTTTTTTTTTTTAGGAAGCCTCTAACTCAAACGGCTGGCCTAACAAGAAAGTATAAGGAAAGCCTCTAACTTAAACAGCTAACCTGACAAGAAAAGGATAAGGAGGGGGAGGGAGAGAACTCTCTAATTAAAACGAGCCCTAAGGGGGAGAGAAGGAACTACAAAAATACACTTAACTATTACAAGTATAAAACTAAAAGTTAACAATACCCACTAAGAAAAAGACTATTTCTCAGAAAAAAAGTTCTATAAGAAAGTCAATACAAGCCTGAGCCAGAAAAATGACACCTCGCAGCTGAAGCGGCAAATGAGATCTGGGTAGCTAGCGTTAGGCATCATGTGATAAGGGGTAGCCTTGAGCCAGTAAACAGCTCTCGAGCTATAGAAGATGGCCGAGTCGGAGTCGAGGATTGGCTCCGATCCCAACCAGCAAGAACGAAGGTGAGATAGACAACTTAACATCATGACTTGTCCTGAAAAGAAGTTTTATGGGAAGCAGAACCCTGAGTAGACTTAGCAGGAGGCAAATACATAGAACTCTTCTTCCTCTTAGGAGGAGGGCAAAACTGCCCAAAAGGCAGACTTGGAAGGATAGTTCCTCTGAAACCTGGGAATAGGAGAAACAAATATATGTTCCAGCTCCTGCAAGGCTTGCCCTTGCCCTGCAGGGACTCGAAAAGGTCAGCAGCAGATCCAAAAAAGACTTTTTTTATCCAAAGGAGCACCTAAATGTTTGTCCATGATGTCATCAGGCAAAGCCTGAAGACAAAACCAAGAATAATGCCTCATAACTCAACCAAAGAGGCAGCAGCCCTGGAAGATGCATCAGCTGCATTTGATGGAATCGCAAGCGACTTGCGAACTGAAGCCTAGCAGGGAAAGGGACAAAGCCTTCTCCTCACAGTCAGGAAGGTCAGAAACCACTTTAGAAACCTGAGAAAGGACAACCAAAACATGCATAGTCATATGGCTTTGGTAGTTAATGGCCCTAAAGGACAGGGTGCAGCAGTGCAAACCTTCTTGCCTAACCTTTCCATGGTCCTACTATCCTTATCAGAAGGCAGCAGCTTGGTGGAAGGAGCAACTTACATGGCTTGTCAGAAGAGTGTGACACTACAGTAGGGTCAGCAGAAGGGCATTTATAAAGAAATTTGCACTCCTCAGGTACCTCATAAAGCCTATCTGGCTTTTTTGGTGCAGCAGGCTGAGAGTCAGGGAATACAAAAGCTACAGAAAAAGTATCTAAAAGGGCAGCCAGATGAACAGCTGATGGTTTGGGAGAGTCCATCTGTAAGAGTTTATACTACCTTGTTATGAATGTCAGAGACCTGGGAACAATCTCACTTAAAATAATCCATCATGCAGGTGATGGCATCCTCAAAGGAGAGATCTTCCAAATTAGTGTGTGGACTTAAGAAATCCTCCTCCTCTGATCCATAGTCCAAGGGGGAAGGGATTTGGGAAGAATAAGCAAAGAATTCTTCCCTGAATCCAGATCCTCATCTGAGGAATCAAATTCCTTAGGCCTCCTGACTGGAGTGGAAGACCAGGGGGGAGAAGAAACAAAGGCCCTTAGGGTGGCTTCAAGGCCAGGAAAGCACTGAATAAACCCTGAGTGAAATCCTGGCATTCTGGTTGGGGATTCTACACAACAGGGGAAGTGCACTTTGTCTTTTTTCCCCCTGAGGGAAGTCTGCATGAAACATCCTTGGAGAATTAGACCCTTGAAGTGACTCTCTAATATTTGCAGGACTCTCCACCCTCACTAAAATCTGAGGAATCCACCACAGTCCTTCAGATATCATAGGCCCAGGTTCCCCACAACGTCAGGTACAGACATTTGAAGAGCCTCAGAGGACATGCAAAAAGCTGGATCCATACTAGCCTCCAAAAGAGTCATAGCAGAAGAATCCAAACAAGCACCAGATGGTCTTCAGGGCTTTCACCAGCTTCAAGAGAGACATCCATGGGGAGGCTGGACAGCAGTCAGATTGGGCCTTACTTTTTTTGTCTTTTTCTTGGCAGACGGCTAGCCCTTGGGACAGATGGATTCCACCACAGCACCCTGAGTCAACAATTTATGATGTTTGTTTTCCACCTACATGGACCAAAAGGAGAGGCGAATGTAGAGGAACTTTGGCACAAACACCTGGCAGACGGAACTCTGCGTATAATCATGGGAAGCACCCAATCAAAAAATACACGGGTCGGTACAGCCCTTATGGGGAATCTGCTTCCCACATTGACATTTTTCCCTTTCTGGATGATATGAACACAATAACAAACTGAAAGAAAAGGGAGAGAGGAAACCCCAATGGGGTGCTTAACTAAAGAAATGTCATGGTAACCAGCACAGTTGAAGGGCTTTCAGATATTCAATAAATGTGCTCAGACTGGCAGCAAAGAAGTTTTGAATGTGTGCATCCGTACATCTCCTTTATGCCCTACACCTTGTGTGGACAGTATGTGTGATGTATGGCACCTATAAGAACTATACTGGCCCGATGTTGGGTTATCCTTGTCAGGAGATCCCTTAGGTAAAGAATACTGCAACAGTGATAAGGAAGGAGATCAAGGTGGTTTAGAATTACCTGATCTGAAGGGATACTTTAGAGTTACAAAATTAAGGCTCATATACATAACACAATCAGAAAACTATAATTCATAGTGGAAAGGGATGATGAAGAAGAAATTCAAGCAATAAGGGCAGAATAGTACTTTGGATAGAGATCTTTAAGGAGAACAGCAGCAGATATGGAATATTATATTCAGAAAGTAGCAAAAAGCATTCTAAAAACTAAGAAAACACGAGAATGGAGAAAGGAAATTTTGCAGGAAGGGATGACTGCAGTTAGCAGTACACAGAACAGGCAAGAGGAGTCTGGAATTTACTGGACAAAACTGGCAAAGGAACCAAATTACACGCAAATACATAGAGAAGGAAAGGTAATAGAATGGGAAGATGCCAAGAAGACATCTGAACTACAGGATAGAGATGGTCTTCCCTATCAGGGATTGAGAATAGTGTATATGCAGTGAGAATAGAACAGAGGAATATTAAGTGAAAGACCTGCTCTGGTTGAGTTTTTATTTCATTTATTACATTACTTATTTAACATTTATTGACCAGGAAAGTCCGTCTAGGGCACCCTATTTTCAGCAAAGGCCCAGGAAGAAACACTCCAGATATATCTCTCTGAAATTTTTTACTTAAATCTAGAGCAGAAGCTGCTGTTAAAAAGGGATACTTAGTAGGGCATATAAAATATTGCAAGACAGCTATAGGAATCAATCAGAGGAGATTATAAAAGATTGGGAAGAGAGACTGGATAAGAAATTCAGAGTGAAATAATCGGAAAACATATGCATGGCTCCCAAATATACAGCAAAGTCTAGAAGAGTAAGGATTTTTGCTTGGAAGTGTTTACATAGCTATTTTTGTACCCCAAGCAGACTCCAGAGAATTTTTCCTTGACAGATGGCAAATATTGGAGGTGTGATGGGGAAGAAAGAAGTAAGTGGGATCATATGTTTTGGGAGTGTAATGAGTTGGCAGATTTAAAAAATTCGCTGCATAGTACTCTCTCAGAAATACAGCGAGCAAATGGGTATAACTAGGGAAATAATTTATCTGAGCTGGTATACAGGAACTGAATTGCCTACACATAATTAAAGCCTTGTTAAGTTTAATTCTGGTGGCTGCAAAAAAGCAATTATTAGAAAATGGAAATCAAAGTCTAAACCAACTGTATTCAAAATAGTGAATATAGTAACAGATACAAAAGAACTGGTAGTGGGGTCTTTGAAAAGGGTAGGAGCATGTTGTATAGAAAATTGGAAATTATGTGAACAATACATGCTGAATAATGTTTTGGAGGAGGAGTGAGGTTTAAGGGAAGGCAGGAATTGAGTAATGTATGCATGTAATGTTGGATTAATGATAGTTACACAAAAGAATAAATGTGATTCATAAGGTTTGTAACTAGTACCATGCTGAAATGTTTTTTCTTTCATGTAAATGTATGGTTGCCTGTGTCTTACATGATAATTCAATAGAGGTGTTATAAAAAAAAAAAGCTGGGTAGTAGGAAATTAATCTGGATCACCACCTCCCCCTGGCACACCCCCATCCAACAGTGGCTCACAGACATGCCTCTCTTGCTCATGGGCACATGAATCCTTTCACTGTGTTTGATCTCACTATGCGTAATGGGTACATACATGTTTAGGGATCGCCTTTCTCTAGGAATTTAGTCGCAATGGCTATCCACAGATGCTATGTATGTATATCAAGTACTTGGAAGAGAGTCTGGACAAAGGATGGTCTCTAGCTGCTGGAAGTCAGCAGCAATTTAGACTATGCCCTGTAGGCAGCTCTCCCATTTTCTCACATGACTAGAATGGTGTAGAGGTGTATGATCTGACTTTGGTGCTTACAACTACTAGTGCAAGTCATACAGCACTGTCAATCCCAAGGTTCACTATACCAAGGCGGCAGTAAATTACATTCAGAAATAATCTATAAAGACTAAGAAAATGAAAAAAACAACATGGATTCCACACCGATAGATTTAATATTAAAACCAGTCTTAGCGCCTCAGCCACAACAGCCTTCAATGAGTACAAATATTTAATGAAAATACACTCCCTTTTATACATTAGACAATCAATCAATCAGACTCAATACTCCATCTAATTAATTCATAGTCCTGAAATTAAAGTGAACAGCACTAAATAATCATTTAATTTAAATACATCAAATACATGAAGTACAACCACGAAAATATATATATATTAAAGTAAACACCTCCAATTAACTTCTTTATTAAGACCCATAAGTGATAGTGTATTGAACTTCAATATAAAAACAGTTTCCTTATAAAGTAAAATGTTCTTCAATAATTTATCATCCCCTTTCTTAACAAAAACTTATTCCAAGATAGTAGCCTGTAATAAATTAGCATTGCAGCTAAGTGTCTCCCTAAAATGCAATGCTACCAGACTTTCTAACACTCCCCTTTTAATGTCCCGAACATGTTCCTGCAACCTAATTCTAAATTTTCTTTTTGTTTCTCCAATATAGAAAAGGTTGCAGGGACACCTAAGACAGTAAATTACACCCGATGTATGGCATGAAAAACAATTCTGTGGTCTAAACATTATACCATTTATTCTCGAGAAATATAACTTAATATAAGAATATATACTACAAGAGTAACATGGTATAGTTGCATAAATGGACAATGAAAGACCTAATTTATTAGTTGGACAAACATAATATGCATTAACTAACTTGTCCCTAAATTCTGTCCTCTTTTATAAGCAACCTGAGGAACATCAGGAACAAGTTTACTTAACAATTCATCCTGTAACAAAAATTTCCAATAATATTTGATAGACTCCCAAATTTTATCACTTAGTAAATTAAAAGTAGTAACAAAATAAATATTTTGTTGTTGTTTGTTATCCTTCTGTTGTTGTCTTTTAGTTCTTACCAGATATTACAGTCTTAGAATTATTTTTCCTAATTTCAGTGTTATTATTAAGATATTTATTATTAACTCATTCATATTAGCTTTTAACAATTTTTCAGTTGATTCACTAATCAACTCAATATTATAACCTCTTTGTAAAAACATATTAATTGATTTATTAATCTGTCTCTCTAAATCAAAACCATCATTGCATAATCTTGATAATCTAACAATTTCTCCATAAGGTAAAGATTTCAACGTATGATGCGGATGGCAACTGGTACCAAACAAAAATTGGTTGCCATCATCCACGAACGTTCGATGGACGGTAGTAGAAATAAGTCCATCTTGCCCCCCTGACAAACAAATATCTAAAAAATTCACTTTGGTTCCAAATAGCAGACCATCAAATTTAATATTGTACTTGTTATTAATATCTGAAACAAAAGTAGATAATGAATCAAAACCCCCTTTGCATAGAAAATTAGTAAATTACATTCATCCTGCATGATCCTTTGACAGTCTGAATCCATTCCTGAACTCAAACAATTGGTTGCAAATTAGAAATCAAAATCTCCATGTTAGCAAACTGACAGGGTACTTACCTTTTTACGTGCAAGATTTAGGACCACATCCTTTCACACAATAGAAATCATCTGCTAAAATCCATTCATCCATCTGTAACCCCCCTTTTCCCATTTTTGCACATGGGGTCAGGGTGTCACATCAAAAGTGACCATCATCTAGAGCCAATGTTAACATCTCCAGGTCACAATCCCTATCACTGATCTTCCAATATAATACACTGGTCTCTGCACTCACATCTAGAGCCAATTTAGAATTTCTAACTTGCCTACTACGTCTTTGGAATGTAGATGGAAACAGCAGCACTCACAGAAACCTCATGTGAATGCAGGGAGGGCATGCAGATTCTGTATAGACGGTACCTCGGTTGAGAAACAAACTGGAGTACCTCCTACTGTGAGGCAACAATGCTACCCACTGTTCCACTGTATTACCCAAGTAGAGACTAAATACAGAAGATCAAATCACTGCTCCTGAAAAAACACAGCACAGTTACACCAAAACAAACTTTTGCATTGATAAGCATGACCTTGTTTTAAAATACTAGAGCAAGTGATAAGCAATTTGGGTCCATGGTCCATGGCTTGTTTAAAGGTTACAGCCTTTCTTTTTATACTCACCTCACAAAGAAATTTAATTTGGATTATCTGGCTGTCAGTGAAACCAAGACTCAAAGAAAAGTGTAGCAACTGGCAGTAAAAAACAATGGAAAAAAACTTATGCTAAATGTTATACAGGATTTCAATATAACCTGGAAAAAACACATTAAGGAAACAAAGGGAATGCGAAGGGCATTTCTTCAGAATCTGAAAATGCACATAAAATTTTGAGTTATGCAGCTGACACAGATTTGTAACATTTTTGTGAGTGTACTCCATGACGGTGAATGTACTATGTTACTACCATGACATTTATGGGTAATGCACAGTTCCATCCTTTAGGAAAACATAAAACAGTAGTGGGCATGAAAAACTGTATCTTTGATAAATGCCTCCTAGGTGCTTACTCCTTCTGCAGGACTAGTTTTAAAGACAAAATTAAACTTGCAGTGCAGTGCCAATAACAAATTACTCATTATCATATGTGCATATAAGAACAGCTGCTACTTGTATTTATTATACAGTATAGGCATTATTAGCAGTGGTACAGCGGTAGCATTGTTGCCTCACAGCAAGAGGTTCTCCTGTTCGATTCTCGGCTGGAGTGCCTTCTGTGTGGAGTCTGCATGTCCTCCCCGCGGTTGAGTGGCCTTCGAAAGACATGCGTGAATGGGCGTGCCCTCGCTGAAGGTTTAGCGTCTGGCTGGCAACTCGGCACCATAAAAAAAAAATCGGCTGCCAATCATTAGCGGACCAGAGTTCTGTTGTGGCGACCCCTAACCGGGAAAAGCCGAAAAGACAAACAATAGGCATTATTAGCACTGCCTTAATAAACTCCACTAACAGCAAACAAATAAAGCAGAACATGGACTGAAACTAAATGCCAAAAAATTCATTACTGTATCCATTGGGAAATCATCCACCACAGGGAAACTACAGTTGTGTTAAAAATTTTACCATAACAGTAGATATGCTTCTCTTCACTGTTGCAGTATTCTTTACTACAGGGATCTCCCACTCACAATATTCGGCCAGTATACCAAAGCCTTATGATTTTGTATGTGCCGTATGTCACACACATGGTCCCTGCAGAGGACGTAGGGCATAAAAGTGATGTACGTATGCACATATGTAGAACTGAATTGCTCTAGTAGAAAACAGTCTCCATATGACAAAAGTCCATGGGGATCCAGAAGGAGAAAATGCAGAAGAAAAAGGGAAGACCCTCAGCCAGAAGGGAATCCAAAACAAAAAAAAAAGAACCAACAAGAGGGGGTTGGAGGGAAGGAGCAAATACTGCAACAGTGAAGAGAAAGATATCTACTGTTATAGTAAGATTTTACACAACTGGACTAGGTCCTTCTACATCACTGTTGTAGTATTCTTTACTATAGGGAAAGTAAAGAAATAGAATGACAGGTGGAAGGCTGAGAACAGCCCTCAACAAACCCATACAAAATTGCAAAAGCCCTAGTAGAGTCAGCTCTAACATAAGTAGACAAAGATTTGCCATGAAAATAATAAAAAAAAAGAAATGGCCTCAGATATCCAAGAGAAGATAATTTACTTAGCAACACCCAAACCCAATGTCCTAGGATGACAGGAAATAAAAAGCTGGTCAAACTTATGAATGGCCTTAGTTTTATCCAAATAGTTCCTGAGCTATCTGTACAAATCCAAGGTATGAAAGAAGCTCTCACTAGCAGACTGAGGAGAAGGGGAAAAAGTAAGGAAGTTGTGCTGATTCAAGGACAAATCATTTACTACCCTGGGCATAAAAGGAGGATTACTACAAAGGGATACCCTGTCCCTATGAAAAAACAATCGAGAAGGAATGGCCATAAGGGTCTAAAGCTCAGAAACCTTCCAAGCAGAAGAGCCAGCAGCAAAACAGTCTTCCAGGTACAATGCTGCAAAGAATCAGAATCTGCAGGCTCAAAATGAGCCTGAGACAATTTTTCCAAAACAAAATAAAGGTCCCATGGAGGAGGAATGGGTTCCTTGGAGGTCTAAGAAGCAGGATGCCTTTAAGAAACTGTCTGACCTCAAAACGAGAAGCCAAGGGAGGATTCAAGGGCAAACAAGCAGAAATGACTGACAAATGGGCCTTCACGAAAAACAGGCCAAGCTAGACTGGAGCATCTCACGCAAATGCGAGAGAACCAAAGGGACCCCCAATG
This sequence comes from Protopterus annectens, assembly GCF_019279795.1. NCBI lineage: Eukaryota > Metazoa > Chordata > Ceratodontiformes > Protopteridae > Protopterus > Protopterus annectens. The sequence goes on along the minus strand of NC_056747.1, from coordinate 1,193,835,137 downwards.
AAAAATGGTCCTGGTTACGAGCATGGCACCAGACAGAAAATCTTTTCTATTTGGACATACAAGATTTTCTGGATGAAGGGTTCCTTGCCTCCTGTAAAACCCTGTGTACATCCTCAGAAAATGGTGCCTGAAAGGGATCAAAACCCTATCACTCAGTGTCAGTTGAAGAGTGGACAAGTGCAGTTGGATGAGAGACCCCTTACTCTGTGTGAGGAGGTCCAACCAGTGAGCTAACTTGTGGTGACTGCCCCTGGCCAGATGCATTAAAAGGGGAACTAGTGCTGTCTTGGCAAAACGGTGTCACTAGCAAGATTTTTGGGAGCCCATCTGAATCTTCTGCCTGACTCTTGGAGGTAGAGGAAGAGGAGGGAAAGCATAAAGAAACATCTCCATCCAAGGAAAACAAAGAAAAGGCATCAGTCTTCCACACTAGATGGCAAAGCACTCTGGAACAGAAGAGACAGAGCTACTTGTTCAGGCAGAAAGATCTATTGAGGAATACCCCACTGATGGACAATGTCCACTATCTGTAAAGCATCCATTTGTGAGCCAGTGTTTTGGACCTGCTCAGAGCCTGCCACTAGACTGTGCTCTGAAGGAATGTATACTGCCTGAAGAGTTAACTGATAACTGACAGCCACTGCCCAAGCTTGAAAAGACATCCTGTAGAGGAGGTAAGATTTTATGCCTCCCTGCCTGTTGATATACCACATCACTGTAGTGTTGTCTGTGTAGAGCAATCAGAGTTCTCATCTCTTTGATGTCGGTATGATCTGACTTCTGACGGGGAGTGCCAGAAACTCTGAACTTTTAGGTGACCATATGAAGCCTCGCACCCATGTTTGAGGCACTGGTGAGCAGTTCTTGAGAAGGGACTGGAGGTTGAAAGGGCAGGCCTGGGTTGAGGGTGAACTGTCAAATCTATCACTCAAATTCCTTCTTTAGACAAGAAAGAAGAGGTACACTGAAATCCTGAGGGTGGCAATGCTGCAGCAAAACTGACTTGAGGTAACACTGAAGCTTCTGCATATGCAGTCTGACAAGAGGAAGCACTGGAATAGAAGAGCCCATGAATCTCAGGGCCTGAAGAAACTCTCTGGCTGGAATGGCAGTCAGAGGAATAACAGACTGAAAAAAAGGTTGTCAGTGACAAAACTTTTGGGGGTGGAAAAGAGGCCAACATTGGCACTGTCTGAATCCCGCATCCCAGATATACATGATCCTGAGAGGCAGTCAGGATGGTCATTTGGAAGGTGATAGTGAACCACAGACTTCGAAGAAGGGAGATGATGGAACTCCAGATCCTGTAACAGGTGACTGGTAGAAGGTGGTTGAAGCAACAGGTCATCTAGATAAGGAAAAATCTAAATACTTTGGAGCCTGCAAAAAGCAATCACGAGAACTAGGCATTTTGTGAATACCCTTGGGGCAGTAGAGAGGCCAAAAGGCAAAGCAGAGATCTGGAAATGAAAGGAGGAAACACAGAAATGTAAAAAAAAACTTCCTGAAAAGAGGGTGAATAGGGATATGAAAGTAAGCATCCTTCAGATCAAAAGACACCAGAAAAGCCTGGGGTAGTAAAGGAGGAAACATAATAACCCTTTCCCACTTAGTACAGGGGAACAAGTTGAATGGTTCCTTGGTTCACCAGGGACCCGTAGGACCTCCGAGAAATGAGGAAGACTCCCATACAATGAAGCAACCATGACTGATGACAGAAAAAACCCAAGAGTCTGAAGTGATGAGAATCAATTTAGAAGACAGAGAAAGCTGAAGGGACACCGGAACCTGGTCGGGGGGGGGGGGGGGGCAAATTATCAAAGAGATGCAGGCTTATGAGATAAAGGAGGCTCCTGGGCCACAGAAGCCTTAGCAGAGGAGGCTTGCCAACCACCCTTCCTGTCCTTGGATGTCTGGTGGGGTTTCTTGCAGAAAAAAGCAGATCTAGAAGGATAATTCCTCTGGAACCTAGGAATAGGAGGAACAAAAAGGGTCTATATTAGAACAGCAAAGAGGTGTTTAATCGAATGCCTCTTCATCGAAACAAATAGTGAACGTACTAAAGCGTGAACTCTCAAAACAGCGATTTCTTTCCCTGGGAAAGAAATCGCTTGGCCTTTCCTGTGTGTCTGTCCCTTTCCTCACTGTAGTGCAATCTTGGAGTTGGTATATTTAGTTAGGGGTGTGTGGGGGGCACAGTCCCCCACACTGTAACGATTGAAAGTGTGAGTGTTTGTGTGTTAGTGCTACCAATTTCTTTCCCAGGGAGAGAAATCGGTGTTCTGAGCATTCGCGCTTTAGTGCGTTCACTGTTTATGTGCTGACAAAGAGGCGTTCGATTAAAAGCCTCTTCTGTGTTCTAATATACACCCAACAAAAACATGTTTAAGGTCCTGCAAAGCTTTGCCTTTCTCTTGAAGAGAATTAAACAGGTCAACAGCAGCAGTCCCAAAAAGATGTTTATCATCCAACAACTTGGCCTTAATGTTGTCAGGTAAAGACTGGAGACGAAGTCAAGAATAGTCTCATGACAGATCCAAAAGCCACAGCCCTGGAAGAGGCATCACAGCTAAAGTTGATACAGTGACGAGCCACTGGAGAAGTAGAATTTAAAACCGGTACAGCAGAAGCTTTTCCTTCGGAATCAGGAGGTCAGAAATAACCTGACAAGCTTGAGCAATCTAGATCAGAGCATACCTGATCATGTGAGTTTGGTAATTAACAGCCATAAATGCCAAAGTAGAACTAGTTTAAACCTTCTTATCAGTTCTCTCCATTGCCCTAAAAATCCTTATCAGAAGGCAAAAGTTTGAAAGACGGCAAGAACTTGGAATGTTTGTCAGAAGAGACACCACAGCAGGATGAGCAGAAAGACATTTAAATAAAAATTGACAATCTTCAGGGTCCTTATAGAACCTATTAGGTTTCTTAGGGGCAGGAGGCTGAGAATCAGGAGACTTGGAAGCAGAAAATAAAAGCGTCTAACAAGGCAGCCAACAAAGGAGGAAAGTACAGTTGTGTACACTTACCATAAATGTAGATGTTCGAGTGTATTCACTGTTGGAGGAAAGTACAGTTGTGTACACTTACCATAAATGTAGATGTTCGAGTGTATTCACTGTTGCAGTCATTACATTTGGGTTATCTGCTTGCAGTAGCCCTCAGTCGGCCTGCATAGCAAAGTCGTGGGTCCTACGTTGGCTGCTGTCGCTTCTTCCGTGACATCAGGTCATCAGGGGGTATAAAACATGCAGCCGACATCATTACATCAGCTTTTGTTGTCCCAGATGTCAGTTGCCCCCCTAATGGGAAGCAATTAAATCTATAAATATACAAGGTTATACCTCAAACAAAAAAGCAAATACACCAAAAAGCTTTTAAGCATTGAAAAGGAGAGAAGAGATAATGCCAAAAGAAGTCAGGGGGCTGGAGGGATGGTAACCAGGACTGCAACAGTGAATACACTCGAATATCTACATTTATGTTAAGTGTACACAACTGTACTATGTTCTTCGTGTTTCACTGTTGCAGTCATTACATTTGGGTAGTTTCCCAAAGCTAAGGATGGGAGGAGGAATTTAGATAGCATTAGGACCATAAAAGGCCCTGCAAAACTGCAGTGGCAAAGCCAGCTCTGGATTTAGAGAAAATTGGCAAATGGTAATGCTTGATGAAAGTATGTACAGAACTTCAGGTAGCAGCTTCTAGGATGTCCCTGGTAGGTACGCCTCTGAGAAAGGCTGTAGAGGGTAGATGCAGCCCTGGTTGAGTGGGGTCTGATCCCCTGTGGGATAGGTTTTCCATGGTGCTTATAGCAAAAATGAATGCAATGGCCTATCCATTTGGAAATGGTTTGCTTTGAAATAGCCTTACCCTCTGTCCCTGCAGCAATTGCCACCAGCAGTTGTTCAGATTTCCTTTGAGGTCTAGTCCTGTTCAAGTAGAATCTAAGTTGTCTGTGCACATCTAAGGAGTGCAGTATCCATTCCCCTTTGTTCTGTGGATTAGGAAAGAAGGTTGGCAAATGAATGGACTGATTAATTGCCACACTGGATACCACCCTTGACATGAAAGAGGGATTGGTCCGGAGAGACACCCTGTCCGCATGAAAGATGATGAAAGGCTCCACTGCCATAAAAGGCCTGTAATTCAGATACCCTTCTAGCTGAAGTGATTGCTAAAAGGGAAGCTGTTTTCCAAGAAAGGAATTTTAAATCTGCAGTAGCAGCTGGCTCAAAAGGAAGAAGGGTGAATTTCTCCAATACAAAGTTAAGGTCCCAGGCTGGAGTTGGAGCTCTCCTGGGTGGTCTTAAATTTTTGGCCCCTCTGAGGAACTGCTTGAGCAGTGGATGAGAGAAAAAGGGAGGTTCTGTGTTATAATGAGCTGAAATGGCTAAGGCATGAATTTTTATTGAGGAAAAGACAGGCCCTTGTGAAGCATCTCAGTTAAGTATTGTAAAATCTGAGGTAAATTGGGCACTGCTGTGCTCATCCCTTGAGACTGGTTGCAGGCACAGAATCTTTTCCAATTTTCAGCATAAGATTTTCTAGAACTAGGCTCCCTTGCCTCTAAAATGACATCCATCACTGGTTTACTGAGGGATGGTAAAGGAGAGCTTAGGTAATTAGCCAGGCTGCTAGGTTCAGTGTTTGAAGCTAAGGGTGCAGAATCTGGTTCTCCTGCTGAGGCAGCAGGGTAGGAGTCTGAGGCAGGTGCCATGGGCCCAACAGTGACACACTGCGCAGGAGGGGGTACCAGTGCTGGCGTGGCCAGGCTGGTGCAATCAAAATCATCCTTGGTGTGTCTTGTTTGATCTTTAGTAGTACTTTGGAGAGCAGAGGCAGAGGAGGAAAGTTATAAACTGATAGGTTTTTCCAGCTGAAGGACAAAGCATCCACTTTACAAGCTTGTCTGTGGGGAGTTCTTGCGCAAAATTTTTCCAATTGATAGTTCTGAGGGCAGGCAAACAGGTCTATATCTGGGCTCCCCCATTTGCTTGTCAACATGTTGAAAATCCTTGGTTCCATTTTCCACTCGTGTGGGTCCATGAGGTTTCTGCTTAGTCTGTCTGCCAGTTTATTTAGTTTCCCTGGCAGGAATTGAGCTTGTAGATGCACTTGGTAGCTCAAGGCTGAGTTCCACACTGCCATGGCTAGTCTGCAGAGGGGGTAAGAATGTGTACCCCCCTGCTTGTTTATGTATCACATAACAGTGGTGTTGTCCGTCTTTACCATTAATTGTCCTGGAAGAATGTGGTCCTTAAAGGCTGTCAGAGCATTCTGTACAGCTAACATTTCTTTATGATTGAATGTGAAGGTGCATTTGAATTGGGTTCCATTTGCCTTGAATGCACTTCCCTGCCAGGTGTGACCCCCATGCATAGTCTGATGCATCTGTTGTTAGGGTTTGGGCGGCAGGGGTTAGTATGAATGGTAGTCCCTTGTTTTGGTGGCAGGCCTCTGCCCACCAAAGGAACTCTAGGCATAGACAAGGAAAGATAGGAATCACTGCTTCTAGATCCTGAGAATGTTGACACCATAGGCTTTTTAGATACCGTTGTAGTTTCCTCATATGCAGTCTTGCATATGGAATTAGAAGAATGTAGGAGGCCATGACCCCCAAGGCTTGTAGTATTTAACTTGCAGACAGCTGGGTTTTTGTGGCCACTTGTTTGAAGTAGGTTGTCAAGTGAATTTGTTTCTCTGGCATCAGGAAAACCATCTGGGAAGTTGTAATCAAGCTTGCTCCCAGGAATATAATTTGTTGACAGGGTACCAGGTGCAATTTATTTTCATTTATGGTGTACCCCAGACAAGTTAGCACCCTTTGTACAAAAGCTAGATGACTCAAAAGTATGTCCTGGTTTTCTGCCTGAATTAGACATTCGTCCAGGTATGGGTATATTTGAATATTTCTTTGCCTGCAAAATACAGTGACTGGAGCTAGGCACTTTGTGAATACCCTGGGCGCAGTAGATAAGGCAAAGGGCAGTGCAGATAACTGATAGTGTGTGTAGCCTGCTTTGAAGCGTAGGTATCTTCTGCAAGATTCCCTGATTGGGATGTGCAGATATGCTTCCTTTAAATTTAGTGTTGCCAACCAGGCATTTTTGCTTAGCATTGGAAGCAACTGGTGGAGTCAGCATCTTGAATTATGGAATTAACAAAAAATGTGTTTAGAGTAGGCAGGTCCAGGATAGGATGTCATGAATTGTCTTTTCTGGGTACCGGGAAAAATCTCTAGTAGAAACCTTGTCCCTTTTCTTCTTCTGGTACCAACTGAATAGCCTCTATGCTTAAGAGAGAGAGTACTTGCTTTTGGGCCTCTGCCCACTGATTTGGAGGTAGATCCGGCCAACCGCTTAGAGTTGGTAACGTGTGGAAGTGCAATCTGTATCCTTGGGACACTATATTTAAAACCCATTTGTCCTGGGTAATGAGTCCCCAGTTCTTTGCATGAAGTGCAATCTTTCCCCCCAAAGGGGCAGTCAGTTGAGAAGTGCTTGGAAGTTTTAAAAAGAAGTAATTGAGACAGTTTACCATAGGGGAGAGTTTTATTACTCCCAGATTTGGGAGTGGAGGCCCCCTACTGCTTAGTCCTGTGCGTACCCTGGGACTGAAGCCTGGGTGCTCTGCTGGATCTGGGTTTGGACTGAGAAGGTCTGGAAGAGGCAGGAAAGGACCAGTTCTTAGAAGGCCAATGCCTACTAAATCTTGGAGGTTGTACTTGTAAAAATTCTTTAACAGTTTGCATAGATTTAGCTTTTTCCTTCATCTTTTTAAGAACTTCTGCCTTGTTGCCAAACAGGTGGTCCTGATTTAAAGGAGTATCCAGTAATCTTGCTTTAACATGATCTGGCAAGGATTGCTCCTTAAGCCAAGCATGCCTTCTAAGTACAGACCTGGTTACCGCAGCCCTGTAAGATGCTTCTAGTGAATCAAAACCATATTGCAAAGTATGTTTACCAACTTGTTCAGCAGAATGCATTAAATCCTGTAAATCCTTATTTTCAGCACAATCAGGAATCAACATAATTTTCTGTTTAAGCACTCCAATAATATGCAGCTGATACTTTAACATATGAAACTGGCAATTCAAGGCCCTAATGGCCAAAGTTGCAGAAGTGTATACCTTCTTACCCCATCTATCCAGCGCCCTGGAGTCTCTATCAGAGGGGGTAGGATATTTGGCAGTAGTAAGTTTAATGTCCTTGGGTCCCTGTGAAACAGTTTCAGGATCCGCAGTAGGATTTCTGAAAAGGAACTTGTGAGAGTCAGGAACCCTGTAATATCTATCAGGTTTTCTGAAAGCAGGAAGTAGAGAGTCAGGGGCCATGCTAGATTCCGAAAAGGCATCATCAACAATGTCCAGTACAGGAGGTATAGCTAAAGGCCTGTGCTGGAGCAGGAGTAAGAAATCCCTAAGCCTCTTTTTAGAATCAGAGAAATCCTGACTTTCCCAACGAAAATACTCCCTGAGAGTATACAAGGTTTCATCAAAAGAGAAATCCTCTAGGGGGGAAGCAGAGGGAATAGAGTCCTCAGCATCAGAATCCTCATAGGTAGATAAGGGTAAATCCTGGTCATCAGAGGAAACAGAAATTTCAGAATCCTGGTCAGAAGTATCATAAGCAAACTCAGTCCTAGGTCTCTCAGAGGGGGAAGATTGGCTTCCCCGGATTAAAGTAATAAGATCTTCAGTCATTCTTATCATTTGTTTTTTAGGCATAGAGGCCTGACCATATGGTCTGGGCATCAGTTTTCTAGGCATGGTTCAAGTTTTAGGCCTTGAAGAAGAAGATGGCGTCGGTTTAATATGCAAGTCAGTAGGCCTGAATACACCCTCAGAAGCCAGTGCCTGCACAGCGGCTCTGGACCCATCCAAAGTAGAGACATCCGCAGGTTCCACAGTTGAAGCATCTCACGGCATACCAGACTCCGAATGGGTCTCAGTAGAGGCCTGCGAATCTGAAGTATCAGGTATTAGGGGCTTCAAAAGCACCTGAGTACCTGCGAACTGGGTGGCCTGTCTCTGTCTTTATCTTTGCGTTTTTTCGGAATGTCGGTAGTTGGATGGCTTACTGAAAACATAGGATAATTGAACCAAGCACCAAAATATTTAGAAGCGCAAATATACCGACGACGAATAGTTTGTGGGTTAAATAAGGCACAAAACCGACAGCGAGGTACGTCGTGGTCAGGGCCTAGGGAAGGAATACAGTACAAATGAAAATCTTTATAAGGTATTTGCTTTCCACAAGAAATGCAATTATTTACTTTTACTGACATCGGTTTAGAGCAAGAAAAAGCTTCCCCAACAGGGTACTTTGCTTTTAGTTGAAGACTTCAGTTCTGAAACTCGAAAATGAAAATTTCAGGAGTCGGCCGATCGGCACTTGCGAACTGCTTCTGCTTCGGGCACCGCACGGCAAGAAAGACTGATGTAATGACGTCGGCTGCATGTTTTATACCCCCCGACGACCTGACGTCATGGAAGAAGAGACAGCAGCCGATGTAGGACCCAAGACTTTGTTAATCAGGCCGACTGAGGGCTACTGCAAGCAACCCAAATGTAATGACTGCAACAGTGAAACATGAAGAACATCTGCAAATGGTTTAGGAGTATCTACCTGAAGCAACTCATATCTCCTCTGAATATCAGACAATTAAAGAAGAATCCCATTTAAATTATTTCATCATTCTAGCAACTGTGCCCCCAAAGGACAATTCCGCAAAAGGAGACTCAGGGCTAAAAGACTCCTCCAACTCAGAACCATAAGCCAAAGGTGAGGGCATCTGTGAAGAATAGGACAAGAACCCCTCATCACACTCTGAATCCTCATTCAGGGAATCCGGTTTCCTAAGCGATTTAGACAGGGTAGAGGTCCAAGGGGGAGCAAGCACTGAAACTCCTTGAGGAGGCTTCAGGACCATCAAGGTAGAAAACAAACCCTGAGTAAACTCTTGCCATTCCCTTTGAGGATACTTAGGATGGACCAAAATGAGAAGTTATGTACCTACCATAACCGTTCCATGTTAGTTGTCTTCTCTCGCCTTCTTTCTTGCTGGATGGGTTCGGAGCCAAACCTCGGCTCCGACTCGGCCTATACTAAAGCTCGAAAGTTAATTTTACTGGCTCGAGGCAACCCTGTATCCCATGATGCTAGGCGGTAGCTACCCAGATCTCATTTGGTAGCTAAGAAACCATAGCCAATTCAGTCTCCCCTCTGAGGTGGAGGAGGAGAAGGAAGAACTCCCCAAATATCACTACCTGAAGCTGCATCTACCCCAGGACCAACTGTCTGAGCTAGGAATTGTGCAAGACAAGGTCCCCTGTAAGAAGGGGAAAAACCTCTCGGTCTGTCCAGGCTAGGGGGATGGTGGGCGGGACGCAAGAAAGAAGGTGAGAGAAGACAACTAACATGGAACGTTATGGTAGGTACATAACTTCTCAATGTTAAGTTGTCAATCTCGCCTTCATTCTTGCTGGATGGGACCGCGTCCCTAGCACCTTCATCCTGGGTGGCTCATTGGAACAGACTCTTGAGAACGGTGGAACCAAAATTTGCCCTGCTTCTGGAGGCCATGTCCAATTTGTAATGTGTAACGAAAGTATGAGGAGAGGCCCATGTGGCAGCCACACAGATAGTGTCTATTGGTAATCTAGCTTGAAAAGCTGTAGATGTAGCCAAAGCTCTGGTTGAATGGGCTCTTGGCCTAGCAGGCAATTCTTTACCTCTGAATTGATAAATACAGGTAATCACAGAAGACAGCCACCTAGAAAGGGTTACTTTAGATACCGGAAGGCCCTTTCTACTCTCAGCATAAGATAAAAAGAGTTGATCAGATTTCCTGAATTGTTTAGTTCTGTCCAGATAGAAGCGGAGCTGGCGATGAACATCCAGACAATGTAGTTTTTGCTCCACCCTGTTTGAGTAATTAGGAAAGAAAACTGGAAGATCAATAGATTGATTTAAATTTGTCTGAGAAGCCACCTTGGGTAAAAAAGATGGGTTAGTTCTTAGAGAAACCCTGTCTTTGTGGAACACTAAATAAGGAGGGCGAATACAGAGGGCATGAAGTTCAGATACTCTCCTAGCAGACGTAATGGCAACTAGGAATAGTGTCTTCCAGGAAAGTAACTTCAAGGAGCAGGAGGCTGCAGGTTCAAAGGGAGGCAGAATCAAGGATGCTAAAACCAAGTTTAAATCCCACTGTGGTGGGGGGTCTTTGATCGGAGGCCTGAGTAAAAAGATACCTCTGAGGAATGCCTTGCAAAGCTTATGGGACATGATGTTGGAGTCCGACAAGCCTATGTGAAAACTTGAGATGGCTGCTAGCTGAACTTTTACTGTGGAGGAAGAAGATCCTGAGTGAAAGATTTCGGCCAGGAAATCCAAGACGGAATGTATTGGAGCAGTGAAGGGATATATGTTCCTAGCCTTTGCCCAAAAGGAAAAGCGTTGCCATTTACTAGCATAGATCCTTCTGGTGGAAGACTTAAGGGAAGCCACGATAATATCGCGGACAGAATTCGAAATCAATAGGAAGCCTGGCTAGGGACGGAAGTGGAGCAACCAAGCTGTGAGGTTGAGAGATTGGAGGGATTTGGTGCAGCTGCCCTGATTGATGGGTCAAAAGATCTGGCATTGGATCCAGATGCCAAGGCTGCTCCAAAAGATAGCGATGCAGGAAAGGGAACCATATCTGTCGAGGCCAATAAGGGGCAATGAGGATCATCTTGGCCCTCAAGGCGGTAGCTTTCTGAATTGTTTGTGTGATTAATGGAAAGGGGGGAAAGGCGTAAAGAAGTCCCCGAGGCCAATCGTGGACTAGAGCGTCTCTGGGGGGATGGCCTGGAAGGGGGAAGAGAGTGAAGAAGTTGAGGCACTTGCTGTTTTGTGGTGTTGCAAAAAGATCACAGCAAGGAAACCCCCACTTCCGAAATATATTGTCCGTCACCGATTGCTTGAGAGACCACTCGTGAGGCATGAGAACAGCTCTGCTCAGCCTGTCCGCTATGACGTTGGACTTCCTGGGGATGTGCGTTGCTATCAGAAACCGCTGAGAAGAGATCGCCCATTGCCAGAGTCTGAGTGCTTCTCGACACAGGGGATATGACCTGGTTCCGCCCTGCTTGTTGATATACCATACTACGGACATATTGTCCATCTGAATTGCAATCGTCCCCAGGGGAAGAGAGTCTTGAAGGGCTTGCAACGTCAAAAGCACTGCTCTCATCTCCAGGAAGTTTATGTGCAAGTGGCATTCAAAGGGTTGCCATGTGCCATGGACTGTCCTTCCCTGAAAATGCCCCCCCCCCACCCAATAAGGGAGGTGTCCATTGTGATTGTGGTGACTGGGGGGGAGGAGTAAAAGGTCTGCCTTGATGGACTTGAGGGGAGACCATCCACCAAGATAGATGTTTTCTGCAAGATAGAGTTATTAGGATCTTGTGTGTCATAGGGAGCTGTTGGAAGGACCACTGGGAGAAGAGCATCTATTGAAGAAGCCGCATGTAAAAGCGGGCAAGGGGAAGAAGTGTGATGGCTGCCGCCATGAGACCTAATACCTTCAGAACATACCTGGCCTGAACTTTGTTGTTCTGAAGAAGAGCGTGAACATGACTTTGAATATCTAAGACCCTCTGCTCTGTTAACTTTGCTGAGAGCTGAACGGTGTCCAAGGTGGCGCCTATGAAAGTAATAGACTGACAAGGCGATAAGGCAGACTTTTCGAAATTTAGAGATATACCTAGCTCTTTGCAAATGTGGATGGTGTAGTCGCTGGCTAGAAGGAGTTGACGCCTGATGGTGGCAGTGAGGAGCCAGTCATCTAGATATGGAAACACCTGGAATCCTTGACGTCTCAGGTGAGCCGTAACCACTGCCATACATTTGGTGAACACTCGGGGGGCTGTAGTGAGACCAAAGGGCAGGGCTCTGAACTAGTAGTGACTGGCTCCCAGCCTGAAGCGGAGAAACCTTCTGGAGCGCCTGTGCATTTTGATGTGATAGTACGCATCCTGAAGGTCCACTGAGCACATCCAATTGTCCTTGCCTAGAAGGGGTAAAATGGACTGTAGCATGACCATCCGGAACCTTGTTCTTTTTACAAATTGTTTAGATTGTTGAGATCCAATATTGGCCTCCAGTCCCCTGTTTTTTTTTGGTACCAAAAAGAACTTAGAGTAGACTCCGAATCCTAGCTGGTCTGCTGGGACTGGCTGGATGGCTCTCTTTTTTAGCAGCTTTGATATTTCTAGTGCTGCTTGTTCCCTTAGACTGGGTGGAACATCTGGAAGAGACCCCATTTGAATCGTAGGGGTTTGGATAAAGGGGATTTTGTAACCCTCGGATATGATCGACTGCACCTATTTGTCTTGAGCTTGTGGGTACAGCGATAATCTTCCCCTGACTGCCTCCGAAGGTGGACAGTCGGGCAACACCTCAGGGATGCTGGAAGGGTTTGTCAGAGAGGGTTTCTCTGCTACCCTGGTTCTGCGGACCCCCTCTGCCTCTTGGACGGCGTCTGTTGTTGTTATTCCCCCCTCTGCCTCTAGGGGTGAACTGACCTCTTGCGTCAGGCGTGACTCCTTGAGATTTACGGAACCACATTTTTCCACCCTTTTGACCATTAGGATATGGTCTAGATGGGGTAGAAAAACAGACTCCTACGGCAGAAAGAGTCTTGCCATCTTGTTCGCATCTGGTCAAAGTATCTTTCACTTGAGGTCCAAACAACGCTGAACCATCAAAGGGGGAGTTAGTGAAAGATGCCTTGAAGGGGTCTGCGAAGTTACAAAGCCGCATCCAGGCGTGATGCCTCAAAGCCACACCTGAGCCTGCGGCCCTACTCGCTCCATCGGCTGCATATGAAATAAGCCGCATGGAGGAGTTGACAATGGAATTCAGGGTTCCTAGCTGTGAGTTAATTTTTTCCTGAGACCCAGCAGCTGATGGATCCTGTAGGACCTCACCCATTTCTTTAAGAATGTCTCTTTGAAGATGGGTGAAGTGGCATAAGTAGTTCAGCGACCGCATGGCATAGGTCGCTGATGAGAACATCCGCTTGCCTTACCTATCCATTGTCCTAGATTCCTTGTTAGGCGGATGGATAGGTACTGAAGGATCAGCCAGTTCCTTCTTAGTGGCCGCCGCCACCACCATGTCATCAACTGGGACACCTTTGGATAAGAATTGCTTATTGGAAGGGGCTGTTATAAATTTAGAAGGCCTCCATGGGGTGGATTCCAATGAGTCAGGGGCCGTCCACGCCTTCCGTGCCACCACTTCCATAAGGGGGTCGAAGGGCGGAGACACCCAGGAGGTGGAGGGTCGAGAACCAAAAGCCTCCAGGTAAACCGACTCTTCCTCAGTAGGATTAAGGGAAGACCAGTTTCCCCTCTGTTTAAGGATTTCAAGGATGTCAGAGAAGGAGACATCCTCAGAGTAGGACCTTGGGGATCCTTCCGACTCATCCAAGTCAGTATCAGATGTGACGGACTCAGGGGAGTCCACATGTTTCCTCTTACATGTCCTCTTATGTGGGGGTTCACCTGACGGATCAGGGGAAACCTTGGAAGAGGAGGATATTCCCAATGGGGAAACCTGAGGCGTTGGGTCTCGATGGCCGGTGGCGAGAGAGTGGGAAGAGATATCAGCAGGCACTACTGTGGGAGGAGCTGATGGAGCTGACTGTAGAGCAGGCACTGGGGCCAATACGCTCCTCATGACCTCGAAGGCACCCCTGTCAGGCAGGCTAGAGAGCTCCCACTCCGAAGAGCTAGGAATCCCAGCCGGCACCGACAAGGACGGCTCTGAAGCCGATGTCGGGGCTGAACTCACCAATGCCGATGCTCTGAGAGGGAGAACGGGGTTGGACAAGGGTCTGATGCCACTCACCCCCTCGGAGCCAGCGAGAGAGTCCAAGCGCCTGGATCCCTCCAAGGATGGCACCATGGATGAGATCGGAGCAGACGACGGAGCCGAAGGGGGAGGTATCGGCTCTGACATCAAAACCGTCACTGAGGAGCTCCAGCTCCGAACACTGGGGTAGAGTCGAAGGAGGAATAGTCTGTTGTATGGACGTAGCCGCTGTCTGATGAGACGGGCTATGAAGCATTTGGGCCGGTGCCTGAGACTTTAATAGTCTACTTACCACCCTCTCAAGGTCATGATCGGAAAGCCTGGAAGACCGAGAGGAATGGCTCCGATGGCTCTGCTCCGAGAGTAACGGTGACCTCGGAGCCGAATGTATGGACTCCAGAGATGGAGATCTGGACCTCTTGCATGCAGAGGGCATCAGGATTAATGGAGCCGATGGAGCCAGAGCCGACTTTGAAGACAGAGTCTTAGAGGTATCGGCTCTGGCTGGAGCCGATGCAGGTAGCTGCGATACAGAGGTATCGGCTCCAGCCGGAGCCGATAATGTCACAGGTGATGAGCCACCATCCGAGGGCTTAAAACTCTGAGCCAACGGTTTAGGTGGTTTCGAAGGCTTCCCCGGCACGGACTTAGCCGGGGAACCTTCGGGCTTTAACAAGCCCCTTAGTATCAATTTATTCCTGCGCTCCTGCAGGACTCTTGGGCTGAATGCATGGCACACGGAGCAAGAGTCCTGCAGGTGCAGGGGTCCCAGGCAATAAACACAAGAAGTGTGACCGTCTGTCAGAGACATCTTCTGACAGCACGAGTCACACTTCTTGAAGCCTGAGACCTTTGTCTCCTTCGACATTGTGAAGTCGAAAGGAAAACCAAATTAGGAGAAAACACACACACACACTCCAACAAATAGGGATACAGGGATACTGAGGGAAAACACACAGCAAAGAATCCCTGTGAGAGAATTAAAATAAAATGGAAGGGACTAAGGCCTAACCTAGGGAGAGGGAGTATGACAGGGATAAGGGATAAAAAATAGGGACTAAACTTTAAATTTAACAGAAACTAGCCTATAAAAGATTAAGAAGAATACTAGGGGAAAAACTAAGGAGAATACTAAGATTTTTTGTGAAAAAATAGTCACTAACCTGTGAGCCGGTAAAAAGAGCAACCTCGCTAGCGTAAGCGGCAAACGAGATCTGGGTAGTTACCGCCTAGCATCATGGGATATAGGGTTGCCTCGAGCCGGTAAAATTGGCTCTAGAGCTTTGGTATAGGCCGAGTTGGAGCCGAGGTTCGGCTCCGAACCCATCCAGCAAGAATGAAGGCAAGATTGACAACTTAACATCATGCTTTATCTTTTGTCTTTTCTTGGAAGGGACATCAGGCCTAACAAATACCAGAGGTTTCCACCCTTAGCGAGATTCAGTGAGTGTCCAGAACCTCCTCCCTGACCAACATCTGTGGAATTTCTCTTGGACCCTCAGAGATAATTAACCGCCATTCCCCCTCAACATCCAGAGCAGACACCTGCGAAGCCTCAGAGGACATGCTAAAAGATGGATTCATGCTAGCCTCTGATGGAGTTGCAGCAGAAGAATCTGATGTAGATGTCGAACGGCCTGCAGAACTATTACCTGCTTCTAGAGAGACATCCAATGGCAGCTGAACAGCTAAAGAATCCAGCGGAGACTTCTTGGCACTCTTCTTACCTAGTGGGAATATCTTGGGGTTAATGGATTTAGCCGTGTTACTCTGGGCTAACTGTTTAAGCTGTTGGCTTTCGAGATAAATGGCCAGGGAAGGCAAATAGATTTGGGAGTGTCCACCTTACAGATACTACAAGAGTTATTGCAGTGGGATAAAATACAAAGTAGACACTCTTCGTGACAATCCTTATGGGGAATTTGCCTCTCACGCTGACATTTCTCCTTCTTGGATGACATGAACTCTAGGTAAGTAAAATAAAAATAAAATAATAATAAAAAAAAAAAAAACAACCACAATGGGGCACTTATCTGATGGCTAGGTATTCAGCATAGCAACAAGGCGTTCAGACTATAACTACTATGAAGTTTGGACTGGCAGCAAAGTAGTTCTAGGTAACTGCATCCCTACATCACTTTTATGCCCTACATTCTGTGCAGAGAGCATGTGTGTGACGTACACCACATACAAGATCATAAGGCTTTGGTATGCTGACTGAACATTGGACTGCTCTGGTGGGAGATCAATATAGTAAATAATACTGCAACAGTGATATAGACATCCACCACAATGGCAATAAACCCCTAAGCATTGACTCAGTTGTTTGGGATTTGGGAACTTATTTGGACAATGACCTAACTTTTAACCAGCACGTGTCTATTGTTGTAAGGAAGTCCTTCTATAGTACACAATTTATAAACAAAGTGATTGCATTTAGATCTAGGGATGTCAATCTCCCCACTTACTCAGCCCTCATTAGTTCCCTTTGACATGTATTTGTCCAGGGACGTTTAACAACTGAAATGCCCACTGAGATACCTTACTAAAAGGATACAAGGCCTAAACATGTCCTACATGGACTGACTCAAAGCCCTGTCACTATATTTGTGTGCTACACTCCTGTACTACTAATGGACAGAGGCAACTCCAAAATGCATTATCCCACACATGGGTATGCTCCCAGTTATTTTCGTTAGGGGTAATACATCATTATCAACCATGGGATGGGTAAGGCCAATCTATAACTGAACAGGATATTTGAAGTACAAAAAGGGAAATTGGCTGGGTTTAAAATGACCTGCAAGGGTTGCCAGCCTAGTACTTACCTATGACCCTATAAGAAACAGCAAATGTATGCCCTTACAGTGGGTAAATGTCATGTACACTACTATCCCACCTCAAATAGGGATGGCAGCAAGGCAATTAACACCGCTTAGAAAAGGAGAGGTGGTCTGTACAGTATATAGAGCAACATATATTTAACTGCACGTGAAAACACACAAAGTCACTTCATGACAAGTACTAAGAAAGTACAGTTGGGCAAGTTGAACTTAACGCATCAGTGGATGTTCGAATGATCACTGCTAAAGTAGCCTTAGCTATACTGGTTATATCCTGCCAAGGATATAATGGCTGGCCAGCTTCCAAAGCTTAAGTGGCCCTTCCATGGGCCCAAACTGTCAAGCAGCTTGAGCTGAGCTGGGTAAAAGACAAGTTTGCGGACAAAGCCCTTCAGAGCTTTCCTGCTAGCAGAAAGAGGGAGGCGGAGCCCTGAAAGGACTTTGCTAGGAACAGCAAAGCATAAAAGTTCATACCGTGGCATAAAAAATACACCAAAAAGCAAAGGGGATGGAGGGACAGAGTGGCTTCTGCAGCAGTGATCATTCGAACATCTACAGTTATAAGTTCAGCCTACACAACTGTACTATGTTCATCACACTGCTCACTGCTGCAGTAGCCTTAGCTATACGGGTAGATTACCATAGCTAACTACATTTGGGAAGTGGAAGGATAAAAGTCTAGGAACCCTTGCAGCATGGTCCTAGCAAAGCTAGATCTGGACCTAGAGAAGGAATAAAGCTTAAAGTGTTTTGTAAATGTATGCAGAGAGAGCCAAGTAGCAGCTTCTAGAATATTTCTGGAATCCAACCCTTTCCAAAAAGCCACAAATGAAGCTAAGGCCCTGGTAGAGAAGGACTTGACTTTGCCTGGCATAGATTTGTTATGGTGAGTAAAGCAAAAGGTAACAGCCTTAGACAACCATTTGCAAATAACCTGTGCCAGAACAGACAGTCTCTTCCTCTTACCTTTACAAGACATAAACAACTGATACAAAGCTCTGACAGATTTAGTTCTATCAAGATAGTACCCTAGTTGTCTGTGAACATCCAAGGTACAGAGTATCCTTTCTTCCTCATTTTTAGGTTCAGAAAAGAAAACGGGGAAAATGGATAGTCTGGCTTAAATAAACTTGGATACCACTTTAGGAGTAAAAGATGGATTTGTTCTAAATGAAACCCTGTCCCTATGGAAAATGAGGTAGGGTTGACTCACCACAAGAGCTTGCAACTCAGAACCTTCTTACAAAGGTTACAACAATCAGTAAAATTGTTTTCCATGTTACGAGTTTCAAGTCAGCTAGACTGGCTGGTTCAAATGGAGCAAAAAAATTATGTTCTTACCATAATGTTCCATGTGAATTGTTCATCTCGCCTTTGTTCTTACACACGGGTTCGGAGCCGATCCTCGGCTCCGAGTCGGCTGCTTCACAAGCTCTGCATCTAAGAGAAAGCACAAGGCACAGTCAATATCCCATGATCCTCCTCTACCATCCCTCAGATCTAGTTTGCAAGAACCAGAAAGCATTACTAATCACTGCGTTTAACTCTCACGCAATCACACACACTTGAGGCTGAATAATACTAGAACCAACCACAGATAGGCAAATAGCCAATAGTCAACTTACTGAAGACTAGGTAGAGAAAGCAACCTCGAGAATACCTACCAGACACTAGTCATACCTGTTCTTCCAGAACGTGGTGGGGGATGGAGGGAGGGGATGTAAGAACAAAGGCGAGATGAACAATTCACATGGAACGTTATGGTAAGAACATAACTTCTTTATGTGAAATTGTTCGATCTCGCCGTTTGTTCT
This sequence comes from Protopterus annectens, assembly GCF_019279795.1. NCBI lineage: Eukaryota > Metazoa > Chordata > Ceratodontiformes > Protopteridae > Protopterus > Protopterus annectens. The sequence continues at coordinate 1,193,816,612 of NC_056747.1, read as the reverse complement.
TACACACAGGTAGCGTCCCTAGCTCCGTTACCCTGGGTCACTCATGGAAGAACATTCCTGAGTACAGTGGAACCAAAGGATGCTCTGTCCTTGGAGGACCTGTCTACTTTGTAGTGAGTTACAAATGTATGAGGTTTTGCCCATGTAGCCGCCGCACAAATAGTATCCAACGGAAGAAGAGCGGCATGGGCTGAAGAAGTAGAAATGGCCCTGGTAGAATAATGGCCCTGGTAGAATGAGCCTTAGGCTTGAATGGAAGTGGTTGCTTTGAAGCAGAATAAACAAAATTTATGCAGTCCGAAAGTCATTTGGATAATGTCCGCTTGGTTACTGCCATGCCCTTCTTATTATCTGCGAATGACACAAACAGCTGATCCGATTGTCTGTAATCTTTTGTTCTGTCCAGATAAAATCTCAGTTGTCTATGTACATCCAACTTGTGTAACATGTATTCCAATTTGTTTGAATGGTTTTTGAAAAATGTGGGGAGTTCAATAGATTGGTTAATGCTAAGCACAGAGCATACCTACGGGAGAAATGACGGATTTGTATGGAAGGAAACTCTGTCTGGGTGAAAAATCATGTATGGCAGTCTGACTGACAATGCCTGTAGCTCGGAAATTCTACGAGCCAAGGTAACAGCAATGAGGAAGAGGGTCTTCCATGACAAATACTTAATTGAGCAGTTTGACACTGGTTCAAATGGTGGTAGCATAAGCAGAGACAACATCAAGTTCAAATTCCATGGAGAAACCGGCTCGCGGATGGGTGGCCAAAGGTGAAAGGTACTCTTCATGAAAGCCCTACAAAGCCTGTGAGACATGATTGAAGAATCCCCTTCACCTACATGGAAGTTCGATATAGCTGCTAATTGCAACCTTATTGTAGAAGTAGAGGCTCCTTCATGAAACAGTGTGGATAAAAATTCTAGAATTTTGTGTATCGGGGCCACCAAGGGATCTAATCCTTGTGCTAACGCCCAGCAAGCAAAACGTTTCCATTTGCTTTTGTATAATTTTCTGGTAGAAGGTTTGTGGGAAGAAACTAAAATGTGTTGTACTATAGGAGACAAAAACTTTGACCTGGCTAAATTGGGAAGTGGAGCAGCCAAGCTGTCAGTTTGAGGGACCGAAGGGATGGATGAGGAACTCCCGACGAGTGAGTCAAAAGATCTGGCTCCGGGTCCAGAATCCATGGATGTCCTTCAAGGATGCATCTGCAGTCATAACATATGGGTTGTCCTGCCTAAGGCAGCCCTTTGGTCGGCCGGATTCCAAAGTCTGGGTCTGGCCTCGGCTGATGTCGCACTTCACCCGACGTCATAGCTCCTGGGGTATAAAGGCATCAGCTGACGCCATTTTCCCCAGTCTTTCTTGCCGCGCGGTGCCCGAAGCAGAAGCTGTTCACAAGTGCCGGTCGGTCAGATCCAGAGATTTCAGCTACCGAAGACTTCTAAAAAGCTAAGTACCCCGTTGGGGACTCTTTCTTGCCTCAGCCGATGTCAGACAAAGTAAATAATTGTTTAACTTGTGGGAAACAAATACCTCATAAGGATTTCCACTCTTACTGCCTTCCTTGCTTAGGCCCAGACCACGACGTATCAGCTTGTTTAGCCTGTGCTTCCTTCAACCGACGGACACTTAGACGTCGGTCGGAGTTTGCAGAAGAGTTTTTTGGTCCCGCTTTTGCATATAAAATGCCGTCGGAGACTCCGACTACACATTTAGCCAAAAAACGCAAGGAAAAGGACCGACACTCGCGACCAGGTTCGGCTGAAACCACGGTTAGGCCTACCGCGAGTGTCTCGGTTTCGGCTGAAACCGAGTCCTCGGTTCTTCCTTCTGCCGAAAGCATGCCTCCGACAACCAAGGCCACAGAGGCCCCGGCTGTGTCGGCTTCAGAAATTCCTACCGAAGAAGCAGGCGCACAAGAATTGTCCGACACCATTCCGTTGGACATCTCTACTCCTGCACGTGGGGCAGCTACACCCCCTGCTTCTATGTCTATTAAGGCCTTCTCCAGGGCTAAAGCAGCTAAACTTTCCAAGGCCTTACCAACAAAAGCTTCCTCTCACAGACCTTCCTCAAGTTCTCAGATTCTCAGCCTTGCTGGGGACCTTATATCTATGATTAGGGGATCCCAACCTCACCCAGACAGGGCCTCACAACCTCCTCCTGAAAAAAGGCCTAGGACTGAACCCCCTGAACCTCTCTCCTCTGACTATTCCTCGGATGGATCAGATTTATCAGACCAGCAGGAAGGACCATACTCACCTTATGAGGATTCGGATGCAGAAGACTCAATTCCTTCTGCCCCCCCCCCCCCAGAAGAATTTTCATTTGGGGAAACTCTACACTCAATGAGGGAACACTTCCAATGGCAGGGTCAGGATTTTTCTGATTCTAGGAAAAGGCTAAGGACTTTTTTACACTTGCCACAGCATAGGCCTTCAGCCATACCACCTGTACTTTCAGTTGTTGATGCATACAATGATGCCAGTTCTGCCCCTGATTCTCTTCCCCCGGCCCCTGCCAAACCTGACAGATATTACAGGGTCCCGGATTCTCACTTCCACTTGTATAAGGCCCATGCTGCAGACCCAGAAACTATTTCTCAGGGCCCTAAGGGTGTTGCAGCTGCCACTGCCAAAAACCCCCTTCCCTCTCTGAAAGAGAATCAAGAGCATTAGAGAGATGGGGTAAAAAGGTTTATACATCTGCTACTCTTTCTGCCAGGGCTTTAAACTGTCAATTTCACATAATACAGTACCAGGAATTTTTGTTAGATCAGCTGAATAAAAAGCTTTCCTCTCCTGAACCTTTAGACCGTAAGTCCCTTCAGGATTTGGTACACAACTCTCAGCAGGTCAGTAACCATTTCTTAAAATGTGGCTATGATGCACTGGAGGCTTCATTTAGATCAGCTATGACTGGAGCAGTGATTCGAAGGCATGCCTGGCTAAAAGAGCAATCCTTGCCAGACCATGTTAAGTCTAAACTCCTAGATGCCCCTATGGAGAAACAAAGTTTACTTGGCTCCCCTGCACAGGAGGTTCTAAAGAAAGTGGAAGAAAAAGCAAAATCTGTGCACACAGTCAAGGATTTTCTGCAGGTCCAACCTCCGCGGTTCAGCAGAAATTGGCCTTCAAAGAATTGGTCCTTTCCAGACACCTCCAGAGCACAGAGAGGCAGAAATAGACGCCCAAGAGGCAGAGGTCAATCAAGGGGTGCCTACAGGGGTCATCAGTGGCAACCTGCCAACCAGAGGAGTACCGCCACAGCTGCGACTACAACCACTTCCACAGGACAGACACAATGACTTGGCTCTGATTCCGCCTACCAGGGAACAACTGGAAGTACCCTTGGGTGGAAAGTTAGCTTTATTTTCAAAAAACTGGCATTGCATTACAGGAGACAAATGGACATTGCAAACAATAGACAAAGGCTACAGGTTTCACTTCCACACTTTACCAAAAAAGAGAGGAATGCCAAACCTTCCACCAAGACAGAAGTCAGAGGCTCTAAAGCAAATCATCAACCTACTAAGGATGAGAGCAATAGAAAGGGTACCATCTATGGAACAAGGCCAAGGATTTTACTCCAGACTATTCCTTGTACCAAGAAAAGAATCTCAATGGAGGCCTATTCTCAACTTGTCCGCACTCAACACATATCTCATTGTACCAAAATTCAAGATGCTGACCCTACAGCAACTTCTTCCCATGTTGGGCAAGGAGTCTTGGCTGGTGACTCTAGATCTCAAGGAGGCATACCTGCACGTCCCTATACGACCAGATTGCAGAAGACACCTCAGATTTCTTGCAGGATCAGAGCATTATCAATTCTCAGCATTGCCCTTTGGCTTATCTACTGCGCCCAGAGTATTCACGAAATGCCTGGCATCAGTAATTGCACATTGCAGGCTTCAGGGAATTCAGATCTACCCATACCTGGACGACTGCCTAATACAAGCGGACAACAAGACAAAAATAATAAAGGATTTGGCCTATGTCATACAACTGTTACAAGCCTTGGGATACACAGTCAACATACAAAAGTCAAGACTAGTGCCATCCCAGAGGATAACATTTTTGGGAGCAGAACTGGACACAATAACTCAGATGGCTTTTCTCACAGAAGAAAAACAAAAGCAACTACCAGTCTACTTCATGGCATTGACAAGACAAACTCAGCTTACTGCAAGGAAAGTCCTGCAGGCCCTGGGTTACATGGCATCTTGCATAATCATGATCCCACATGCCAGGCTGCATATGAGAAAATTACAATGGTACCTAAGGAATGTATGGTCTCAACACAGACACAGTCTAGAAACCATGATACCAATCATTCCATGCCTGAAAAAAGAATTCCTGTGGTGGGCTCAGGCCTGCCAGACCAACAGAGGGTTGCCCTTCCACAAACCACAACCAAGGCAGACCATCACCACGGACGCCTCAGACCTAGGCTGGGGGGCGCACATGGAAGACAAGTGTATCCAAGGCCTATGGTCTCAAGACCAGCTGAGTCTACACATAAATCTAAAGGAGATGCTGGCAGTGAAGCATGCAATCGAGGCATTCAAATCATTCCTCCAGCAAGGACACCTGCTGATAAGGACAGACAATACCACAGTCATGTGGTACATCAACAAACAGGGAGGCACACATTCCTACCCTCTATGCTGGATGGCAATGGACCTGTGGAACCTAGGCCTGAATCTCAACATTCAACTGCAGGCCAGATTTGTACCAGGAAAAGAGAATTCACTAGCAGACAGCTTAAGCAGAACTACCACGGATGCTCACGAATGGATGCTGCATCCAGACATCTTCAAAAACATAACAAAGAAATGGGGAATGCCAGAGATAGACCTGTTCGCCTCCTCACTCAACCACCAACTGAAGAAATTCTGCTCAAGAGAATACCACCCACAAGCCTGGAGGGTGGACTCCCTTTCTTTCAGCTGGAAGGCCCTGACAGTTTATGCCTTTTCACCTCTCCCATTGATGTACAAAGTTCTACTGAAGATCAGGGAGTAACAGCCAAAGGTGATTCTGATAGCTCCAGACTGGCCAAGGCAGCATTGGTACCCGCTACTGAAAAGCATGTCTCGGACGAACTCATGGCCTCTACCTCTATGGCCTTTACTTCTAACGCAGAACAACTACAAGACCCTGCATCCAAACTTGAAAACGCTGCAGCTAACTGCCTGGAAAATTGCATAAAACAAAACCAGTCTGTTTTATCTCAGAGGGTCAAAGACATTATCCTGGAGGCTCGCAGACCCTCCACAAGAAAAACATACTCAGCCAAATGGAAGAGATTCCTCATTTGGAGTGCATCAAAGGGAACAAATGTCACACTGGCAAACCTAGCACACATCCTAGAATACTTAGCAGAACTGTTCCACAATGGCCTGTCCTATTCTTCCATTAAGATTCATGCTTCAGCAATTTCAGCAGAGTACAACATGGATCCTCCTATCTTCTCTCACCCTCTCCTCAGACCATTTTTAAGTGGGATCAAAAATGTAAAACCTCCAAGGAAACCACCTCTGCCTGCATGGGATCTCAATTTCGTGCTGGAAAAATGAACACTTCCCCCTTTTGAACCAGCAGCATCAGCAGACTTACAGTTCTTATCTTGGAAAACTGCTTTCCTTCTAGCAATCACTTCAGCAAGAAGGGTATCCGAGTTACAGGCATTAATGGCAGTGCAGCCTTTCCTTATCTTTCACCAGGATAGAGTGTCTCTGAGAACCAATCCTACTTTCATGCCAAAGGTGGTATCCAGGGTATCCTTGAACCAAGCTATTCATTTACCTATGTTCTTCCCTAACCCACAGAACAGGGGGGAAAAACTACTGCACACCTTGGATGTACACATACAGCTGCGCTACTATCTGGACAGAACTAAAACCAGCAGAAAAACTGACCAGCTTCTGGTAGCAATATGCAACAGGAGTGCAAGGAAAAGCAATTTCCAAACAGACAATTTCAAAATGGATAGGAAATTGCATTCGATTCTGCTACTCTTTTCATGGAAAGACAACGCCTGAAAATATCAGGCCTCACTCCACAAGAGCCACAGCCACCACTACAGCTTTCCTACGAGGAGTGGCTACCAAAGACATTTTAGAAGCTGCTACTTGGAGCTCCGTGCATACATTTGCCAAGCATTACAACCTTCCTTTATACCCTAGATCCCGAGCAGGTTTTGCAACTGCAGTTTTACAAGGGATCTTAACTACACCATCATTATCTTAGTGCCTCCTCCCCCAGTTTGGCTATGGTATTCTACCCATATGTTATGACTGCAGATGCATCCTTGCAGGACATAGTACAGTTTTGTACCTACCATAAATGTAGATGTCCGATAGGTATGCATCTGCAGTCAGGATTACCCACCCTCCTTCCCCTCTGTGGTATTCCTAGGGTACTTACCCCTCTCTTAGCTAGCTGGGGGAATCTATTATGGTGTATTTGTTTGTATGTATATATGTATATATATATTTTTTGCTTTCTACGGTTTGGAATTTTCTACTTTTATCCAAATTTAGCCTTCCTAGAGGGCACCTGGCATCTGGGGCAAGAAACACTGAGGAAAATGGCGTCGGCTGATGCCTTTATACCCCAGGAGCTATGACGCCGGGTGAAGTGCGACATCAGCCGAGGCCAGACCCAGACTTTGGAATCCGGCCGACCGAAGGGCTGCCTGAGGCAGGACAACCCATATGTTATGACTGCAGATGCATACCTATCGGACATCTACATTTATGGTAGGTACAAAACTGTACTTTCCTCCATCAGGTGGGTACGAAGGAAGGGAAACCAGATCTGTTGAGGCCAGAATGGTGCTATGAGTATGATCGTCCTTTCCAGATTCCTGGCTTTCTGTAGAAATTTGGGAATCAAGGGGACAGGAGGAAAAGCATAAAGGAGACCCGGGGACCAATCGTGTACCAGTGCGTCCCTGGGGGAACCCCCCGGAGGGGGAAGAAGGGCAAAGTAGCTTCTGCATTTGGAATTCAAGGGGGATGCAAAAAGATCGCAGCAAGGCTGGCCCCATCTGCGGAAAATCCTTTCCGCCACTTGACTGTTCAGGGACCACTTGTGAGGCAACAGGATGGCTCTGCTCAACCTGTCCGCAATGACGTTGGATGACCCCGGGATGTGCGTTGCTATCAGAAAACGACCTGTGGATGCCACCCATTGCCAAATTCTCAGGGCCTCTCTGCACAAAGGATAAGATCTGGTTCCACCCTGCTTGTTTATGTACCAGACCACCGACATATTGTCCATCTGAACTGCCACTGTTCCTAGAGGTAGAGATTCGTGAAAGTGTTGCAACGCTAGGAACACCGCTCTCAGCTCCAGAACATTGATATGCAGATTGTACTCTATCTTGGACCACTCTCCTTGGACTGTTCTTCCCTGAAAAAGCCCTCACCACCCCATCAGGGAAGCATCCGTGGTTACTGTGGCTGTAGGACTGGGTAATACAAATGGATGACCCATCGTCAGATCCTGGCTGTTTAGCCACCATCGAAGATCTCGCTTGCAAGATTCCATGATCGAGATGTGGTGAGACAGAGGAAGCTGTTGGAATGACCACCGCGCGAAGAGCAGCCACTGGAGGATCCTCATGTGTATCCTGCCCAGAGGAACTGCAATCAGCGTGGCTGACATCATACCCAGAACTTTCAGCACTTGTGCCGCAGAAACTTTTCTGTTCCGAATAAGAATAGCGACCTGGTCTCTGGGGGCTGATACTCTTGTTTGTGGGAGCTTGATCAGCATTGTAGTAGTATCTAACTCCGCCCCTATAAATGAGATACGCTGTGAGGGCGATAAGGCAGATTTTCGAAATTGACTGAGATCCCTAAATGGGAACAAAAGTTGATCGTGTACTCCCTGGATTGTACAAGGCGATGCTTGGTGGCGGCGGTGAGGAGCCAGTCATCCAGATACGGAAACACCTGGAATCCTATCTGCCTCAGGTGAGACGCCACTACTGCCATGCATTTGGTGAACACCCTGGGGGCTGAGGTGAGACCAAAGGGCAGCGCTCGAAATTGGCCATTTTGATGTGGTAGTAAGCATCCCTGAGATCTATAGAGCACATCCAATCGTCCTTCTGTAGGAAAGGAAGGATCGACTGTAGCATGACCATCCGGAATTTTTCCTTCCTTACAAAGGTGTTGAGTTTGCTGAGGTCCAAAATCGGCCTCCAGTCCCCTGTTTCCTTTGGAACTAAAAGAACCTTGAGTAAGTTCCGGATCCTATCTGGTCCGCCGGGACTGGTTGGATGACTCTTTTTTCGAGCAGCTTTTTTATTTCTATGGCTGCTTGATCTCATAGACTGGGTGGAACATCTGGAAATCTCTTTTGTTGGGGGGGGCATGGTTATAAATGGGATGTTGTATCCTCTGGTTACTACGCTTTTTACCCAAGAATCCGTAGTAAGACTTAGCCAGGCCTCTGGGTATAAAGCTAAGTGACCCCCGACTGCCTCCAGAGTATGACAGTCAGGCCTCCCCTCAGGAGTGCTGGAAGGGCTTCCCAGGGACGCTATCCCTGTCACCCTGGTTCTGCGGACCCCCTATGCTGCCTGGGTGGCGTCTTCCATTCCTGCCTCCTCCTCTGCCTCTGGAGGGGGTGTCGCTCTGTGTGGGCTAGAAAGATCCCGGAGTCTTTCGGAACCACATTTTTCCACCTCTTTGCCCTTTGGGGTACGGTCTGGTCGGGGCGGAAAAATGGACCCCTACGGCAGACAGGGTCTTGCCTTCTTGCTCACACCGAGTGAGAGTCTCTTTCACTTTGGGACCGAACAGAGTGGCACCATCAAAGGGGGCACTGGTAAAGGAAGACTTGAAGGCTTTCGCAAAGGAGCAAAGGCGCATCCAGGATTGCCTCCGTAGAGCGATCGCTGAAGCCCTACTCGAACCTTCAAGATGAGCCTCATGGACGAGTTTACTATTGAAGTGAGGGTGTTAAGTTGTGCTGTTACCTTTTCGGAGACAGCAGCATCTGTGTTACCCTGGAGAGCATCTCCCAACTCTTTAATGAGATCTCTCTGAAGTCATGTAAAATGCGTGAGGTAGTTCAGTGAACGCATGGAAAAAGTTGCTGAACTGAAAACGCGCTTCCCGTACCTGTCCATAGTCCTGGAATCCTTATTAGGAGGATGACCAGAGGAAGATGACTCAGACATTTCCTTCTTCGTTGCTGCCGCTACCACCATAGCATCCACTGGGACTCCTTTTGTAAGATAAGCCTTGTCTCGGGGGGCAGTAATATACTTGTTCGGCTTCCTAGGGACTGGTTTCACTGTATCTGGAGTTTCCCATGTCCTTCGAGCTATCAGATCCATTAGTTCATCGAAGGGGGGGTCACCCAGGAGGTAGAAGGTTGAGCCCCAAATGCCTTCAGCAACACCGATTCGTCCTCAGTGGGGGCAAGGGTCTGCCAATCACCCCTCTGTTTCAAGATCTACAGAATTTCAGCAAACGAGACATCCTCCAAGGGGGACCATTGGGACCCCTCTGACTCATCCAAATCGGTGTCCGATGTCAGTGATTCCTGTGGAGAATCAATGTGCCTCCTCTTGCACAATCTCTTCCTCGGGACTTCATCAGAGGGGGCATCTGGTGAAGCTTCCAAGGAGCAGGGAATACCCTCTGGGGTTGGCTGAGGCATTGGGTCTCTATGCTTGGGGGGGATCGCTGGTACAGAAACAAAATGCGGCCCTTTGGGGGAAGGAGAAGATGACTCCGATGAAGTGAATGTCTTTTCAGACAAGACCTTCCTCATGACGTCGAAGGCACCGGAGCCCCGGGCCGAGGACTCCACCGGGTCCAAAGAGCACGATACTTTCCCTGAGACCGGGACCACGGGCTCCGACCCAGAGGACGGAGCCGAACTAATCTGTGCCGAGGCTCCGAGGGGAAGAGTCAGAACCGAAAGCTCGGTTCGACTCTCGGCCCCGGAACCAAGGAGAGACCGTCAGCTCCGTGACTCCTCAATGGGCTCTGAGGGAGTCGAGGTCAGTGGTGCTGATCGCACAAAGGTAGGCTTCGGCGCCGAGGGTTCAACAATCAACAGTTCCTCTTCTCCTGGCTCCGAAGACTCGAAGGGTCTTGGAGGAGGATCTGCTGGAGATACAGGAAGGGCTTCCAGTTTCGAAACCAACTGGGATGAAACCGCAATTAGTTTGGACAGAGCCGTATTCTCCATGAGCTTCTGTACCACACGATCCACGTCAGTATCCGATAACGGCCTGGAAGAACGGGTCGAAGGGGCCGAAGATGTCACCGATCTAAGGATCGAGGGTGGAGGCACCTCCGACACTGGCTCCAAGACCTGAGGCCCGATGAGAGATAATCACTCAGTGCTCGGCCCTGAGGTCTGTGGAGCCGGCGACCGAACCTTAGACGAGGTGCTTGGAGCCGATGACCTGGGCTCAGATACCTTCGACCCCTTCGAAGACTTGAACACCTGATCAGCCTTCTCCAAGGCTTCTTGAAAGTCAGGCTTTAGTAGGCCCCATTTCTATCAGCTTCCTACGCCTTTCCATCATGACCCTTCCACTGAAAGAGTGACAAATAGAGCAGTCTTCCTGTAGGTGGAGAGGGCCAAGACAGTAGAAGCAGGAAGCATGACTGTCAGTAATGGACATCTTCTGTCCACACTGACACCTTTTGAACCCTGATTTAGCTTTTTCAGCCATAACTGACAGGGAACAAACTTTACCAAGCAAAATAGCTAGCTTAAGAAGAATATAACACTAAGTTACTAAGTAATATGAACAGCTAAGAATGTTAGCAACAGTCCCTTAATTTAGCTAATATGAATATACTAAAGAGTAAATATAGATATATATTTATATAAATATAACAAGGAAGTATATATCAAAAACACTGCACACAATACTAAATTGCTAAATACTAGAAAAAATATCTAACTAATCTTCTACTACTAAGACTGTCAGAGCCCTGACAGAATTAAATAGGCCTAAACCCTAAGATTATATCTATCAATATAGAGATAGAAAAATTCCTAAGTAAAGAGTACAGACACACACTAACACTCTGTATATAACTAGAAAAAGGGTTTAAACAGCTCTAATATAGAAAAAATACAAAAGTTTTAACTGGCCCGAGCTCTCCTCGATGCGATCTGCTGCAGCGGCAAACTAGATCTGAGGGATGGTAGAGGAGGATCATGGGATATTGACTGTGCCTCGAGCTTTCTCTTAGATGCAGAGCTTGTGAAGCGGCCAACTCAGAGCCGAGGATCGGCTCCGAATCTGTGTGTAAGAACAAACTGCGAGATCGAAGAATTTCACATTGTTAGCTTCACAAAATTAAGATTTTAAGGAGGGGCCTACATTTTACTCTAATTTGTCTCTAATGCAAAACCCTTTTCAAGAACATTTCCATGGGATATGGCCTTGAAAGAGGAGGATATATAGCAGACATGCTGAAATTATCAATAAACGAACATTGCTGGATGAATAAGAAAGGCCATAGCATAGGAACTCATAGAAATATTATAAAACCAGAGAACAACAATCCCCCAAAAACATGCTGGTTATGTTGTTGGCAGTAAATAAACTTTTTCAATTTGGTAATAAACAATTTACTAGTAGCAGGCTTTCTTGCCTCCATTAGTATATGCTACATGTCCACAGTAAACAGGCACCTAAAAGGAATAAAGACATTTATTTGAAAATGAATGTCGGACAGTATCAAACATCCCTGTTCTTGTGCAAGTAGATTCAGTCACTGATGAAGCTTGTGTTAACTGCTCCTGGCCATTTTCTGCAAGAAAGGAGAACTACACTTACCCAGGCCAGAAGGGAGTCACCATGACCTTGGGGGATTCCTTCTGATTCTTCAAAAGTACTCTGGATATTAGTGGAAAGGGTGGAAAAGCATAAAGGTGCATTCTTGTCCAAAGAAAAGAAAAGAAAAAAGGTATCTGTCTTCCAGGCCTTCTTGGACAGAGTCCTTAAACAAAATCTTGCCAGTTGATTGTTGAAAGAGGAGGCAAAGAGGTCTACTTGAGGACCTCCACACAGATGGAACAAATGTTGGAAGACTCCCAATCTATTTCCATTTGAGAGTGTCTGCCCTGGTCCTGCTCACCTTGTCTGCCCCAGTTTTGCTCTGACAGAATGGTGGATGCCTGTAGAGTGAGACTGTGGTGTGAAGCTATATCCCAAGCTAACATGGCTAGTAGGTACAATCTGGTACCCCTTTGGTTGTTTATGTACCACATGACTATGGTACTGTCTGAAACTACTCTGAAGAGGTCTGGGAGGCCAAAGATGGCTCAGAGCATTAAGTGCCTTGATCAGGATAACCATCTCCTAGATATTTATGTGCTTGCATCAGTCCTTGGCCACACACATCCCTGCACATTTATCCCCCCTTAAACTGCTCCCCAAGAAAAGGTCAAAGCATCTATAATGAAGGATGGCTTTGGAGCAGGGAGGGAGAAGGGCTGACCTGGATTTTGTGGATATCTTTTGTCTCCACCAAAAGATTTCTCTTCTGACAAACCCCAGCACTAGGATTTGAAAAGATAAAGGATGCTGATCTGGGGACTAAAGAAATTTCAAATACTACTGCATCTTTCCCATATGGTGTCTTGCCAGGGGTTTCATGAGAATCATAGATGCCATGAGACCCAAAATCCTGAGGTATTTCCTCACAAGACACTGAAATCTGAGTAGAAAACATTAAAAACAGATCTAAATAAGGATTTGTTTTTTTTTTCCATGTGAAAGAAAAGCCCTTTGAACTGAGGTATCTAGCTGACATCCCAGGAACACAACACTGTGTGAGGGAGTCAAGAAAGACTTTTGACTGTTCTCTTGAAAACTCTGTGTAAGAGATCTCTCACCTGAGAGAGAAAGATTCCCGACACTGAAAAATATTCTGCAAAGATAAGCAAGTAATATAAATATGAGAGAATGTGGCTATCCTGTAGCCTGCAATGAGCTATACCTGGACATAGACATTTTGTGAACAGTGTTAGTGAACTGTATAATTTACTGCGGTGGTGGTGCTGCGGCAGCGTTGTCGCCTCACAGTTAGACGTTGCCTGTTCGATTCTCAGTTACAGCGTCTTCTGTGTGGCGACATGCGTGAATGGGCATTCCTTCATTGAAGGTTGTGCGTTAGGCCTGGCAAGCCAGCACGTCAAAATCTACTGCCAATCATTAGCGGACCGGAGTTCCACTGTGTCGACCCCTAACCGGGAAAAGCCGAAAGAAACAAACACACAAGTTGGTGAAGTATACAGTCCAAAAGTTAAGGCAAAGAACTGATAACATGACACAGACATACAAATCCTTAAGAAATGCCTGAAGTCTGGATGAACAGGGATGTGATGATAAACATCTTATACGTCTAGTATTACCAGTTTACTTGAAAGAGGAAGAGGAGGTAACAGGTTGTGAAGTGACATCAGTTTGAATTAGGGCACTATCACAAACAGGTTTAGGAAAGAAATATCCAGAACTGGTCCACAAGCATTTTCTCTCTCTGGCACTAAGAACATCCTTGAATAAAAACCTTCCCCACTTGGGAAGGAGGAACTCATTCTATCAGTCCTTGGGAAAGCATGTGATGAAGAACAGGTGGCCACAAGAGTCTGATTTGGAGGACGAAGAAAGACATCCCCCCCCCCCCCCGGGAAGAAGGGATTTCCTCCCACTGCCATCTGTAACTTGGATGAATGATATTCAGTACCCTTTTTTCTGAAGCAATCTGAATTGTAAAGTGATTTTCTGAAGAGGTTATAAAGCTGTATTATCTGAACGTTTGATATCTGATGAAGTTCTTAAAATATTTATGGATGAAAAAACTTATTTTACTTCAATAAATCTTCCTGTGTGGAACTTCGTTTCTGGCATTTTTTCTTGTATTTGTTGGCTGTGCCGGAATTTTTTTGTATTTTTGGTTACTACTGAAACAATTTGTTGCCAAAGAGAAGATTGGAGATTAAGACATTCTGAAAGAAAAAATGGGGCCAGGGTGGGAGAGAGTCCCGACATCTCTTGAATAGTCGTTCAGACATATGCAAATGTCCTTGTTTTTGGAAGTTACAGACTTCTTTCTGGAAATTCTTTGCCATTCCGTCTTAAATGTCTGTTTACTTGAATTAGGTTGAGACTGTTTATTCTGTTTTCTGCAAAAAATGGAACAGGAGAAAGAAAATCCCTTGGACAATTTTGAAAAAGGAGGTCTGAAAATCTTAGAGGTTGCCTGGATCAGCTCTGCCCTTTTTATCACATTTTGATAATCTCTGCAGCACAGGGGCTAAACACTAAATATTTATCCAAGGGGGAATTTAAAATCTCATTTTTATCATCACCTGGAAGGTTCTGAGAATGCAGCCATTCAAACCTCCTTAAAACAGTACCAGTAACTATAGCCCTGAAAAAAGTATCAGCAAGTCATACACTGCAAACAACGAGTAGTGAGATGTGCAATTTTACCTCACCAAGAAGAAACTGCAGATAAAACACTTCTCATACTTTCAGAATTTGTCAGAAAAAGAACTTATGTATTTACTATAATGTTCCATCTGTGTTGTCAATCTTCATTTATCCTTGACATTTGGGACTATGTTCCAATTCTCAAAACTGTCTCGGCCGCTATAACAGCTGGTGCAAGTCAAAAACTCTCGAGCTAAGTCTCTACCCAGAATACCCCTCTTCCAGATTACCTCAGATCAAGTTTGTAGCTACACAATAAGACAGAAGAATAGCTAAATAGACGTGAACAGTCTATGTCCAACATCATACCTGATAAAAAACAGGACAAGTGTCTAATCTTCCAAAAAGTGTGCAGGGAAAGAGGGTTGGGTGTCAAGTGTAAATGAAGATTGACAATACAGATGGAATGTTATGGTAAGTACTTAACTTCTTTATCTGAAGTTCTCAATCTTCATTTATCCTTGATATTTGGTACAGAGTCCCCAGCTACCTTGTACCCTGGGAGGCCTTGTGGAAGGATGTTCCTGAGAACCACAGAGCCAAAGGATGCTCTTCCCCTGGAGACCAGATCTAATTTGTACTGAGTGATAAAGGTATGCAGAGTGGCCCAGGTTGCTGCTCTGCATATTTTATCCATGGAAGCCTTGGAATGGAAAACAGCAGACACGGCTATTGCCCAAGTGGAATGCGCTCTCACTGGTGATGGTAACTGGAGATTCTTTGATGTATAGATGAAAGTAATGCAGTCTCTTAACCACCTTGACAAGGTGACTTTTGAAACAGATTTCCCCAGAGAAGGACTGGAGAAAGAGACAAACAACTGGTCTGCTTTTCTAAATTCTTTAGTTCTGCTGAGGTAGAAATGTAATTGCCTGTGAACATACAGCAAATGCAAGCAATTGTCACCTTTGCTGGAAAAATTTGGGAAGAAAACAGGCAAGTCAATGGAATGATTAATATTGATTTCTGAGGCCACCTTTGGAAAAAAATGATGGGTTGGTTCTTAGAGAAACCCTATCCTTATAAAAAATTAAATATGGAGGTTTTGAAGATAGTGCTTGTACTTCGGAAATTCTTCTGGCAAATGGAGGTAATGGCTATTAGAAAAATGGTCTTCCATGAAATAAACTTTAAGTCACAGGAAGCCACCAATTCAAAGGGGAAAGGACCAAAGAATGCAGAACTATAGTCAGATCCCAAGAAACTAGAGGATTCATATATGGTGGTTTCAACCTTAAAGTTCCTTTCATAAACACTTTACACAATCTATGGGTGATTAGGGCGTGATCTTCAAAGCCATTGTGGAAATTGGAAATAGCAGCTAGTTGAACCTTAACTGTAGAAGCAGAGGCTCCTTGTGTGAAAAGCGTAGCTAAAAATTCTAATACCTTTTCAATTGGTGCTGAGAAAGGATTAAGACCATTATTGTGCGCCCAAAAGGAAAATCTTTTCCACTTGCTGTGATAATGTTTCCTGGTGGAAGGTTTATGAGAAGCCAATAACATTTTTTGGACTGGAGATAATACAATGTTCTGCCTGCTGATCAATGGAATTGGAGGAACCAAGCCGTAAGATTGAGGTTCTGATGATTGGGGTGCACCAATCCTTGTGGGCGAGACAGAAGATCTGGAACTGGGTCCAGAGTACATGGAGAGTGAATTAGATGAGGCCACAGAAAGGGGAACCAGACTTGACAAGGCCAAAAGGGGGCAAAGAAGATCACTTTGTTCTTTAACCTGATGGCTTTCTTTAAGAAGAGAGGAACCAGTGGAAAGGAGGGAAAGACAGAGTAGTCCCGAGGGTCAATCGTGAAGGACAGCATCTCTTGGAGACTCCACCTGAGAGGGGGATTAGAGCAAAGTAGCTGTTGCACTTGTTGTTTACGGGTGAGGCAAAAAGGTTGCAGCAAGGCTGGCCCCAGTGGTGGAAAATCTGCTTTGCTACTTTGGGATTGAGAGACCACTCATGAAGCAGTTTGTCCGCAATCATGTTCGAGCTCTCCAGGATGTACGTTGCTATCAGAAAGTGGTTGGAAGGTATTGTCACACTCGGAGAGCTTCTAGACACAGAGGGTAAGACCTGGTTCTGCCTTGTTTGTTGCTGTACCAGTCTACTGACAAGTTGTCTGACTAAACTGCAATCATTCCTAGAGGGAGGACAGGTAGGAAGGCTTGCAACACTAACAGCACTGCCCTCAGATCAAGAACATTGATATGCAGATAGGCCTCCATTGGGGACCGAGTGCTTTGGACTGTCCTGCCCAGATAAAGCCCCCCCATCTGGGAGGCATCCATGGTCACTATCACCTTGGGCTGAGGTGGAACAAAGGGGCAGCCTAATACGATTTCCTTGGATTCCATCCATCAGGATAAGTCTTTCTTGCAACGACTGGTGATTAAAATGAGATGCGTCAGGATGGACCATTGGGATGCCTAAAGCCACTGTAGTAGTCTCATGTGAAATCTTACTAGTGGATCTAAGGTGATGGCTGCTGCCATTGACCCTACAGCTTGAAGAACTAAACGCACAGGAACCTTGTCACTGGAGAGAATGGCTTGCACTTGGGATTTTATCTTCTGCAGCCTGTGCAGAGGAAGGGAAGCTGTAAAAGTGGTGGTATTTAGATGTACTCCTATGAACTCAATCTTGAGTTGGGCTTAGTTGGGATTCTGAATGATTTACTGTAATGCCCAGGCTAGCAAAAAGGCACAGAATGAAATCTGTTGCTTGCAGCAGTAGATGGCTGGTGGAAGCAGTGATAAGCCAGTCATCTAGCTAAGGAAACACCTGGAATCCATGAAGTCTCAAGTGAGATGTCACTGCTGTGAAACACTTGAGCACCCTGGGTGCTGTAGTGACACCAAAGGGTAGCACTCTGAATTGAAAATGACTGGCTCCTAGCAAAAAACAGGAGGAACCTTCTGGAGCGCTTGTCCATTTTTATGTGGTAACACAAGTCCTGAAGATCTATACGGCACATTCAATCATCTTTCTCTAAGAAGGGTAGGATAGACTGAACCGTGAGACCATGAGGAATTTTGCTTGAACAACAAACTTGCTCAGAAGTCTGAGATCTAAAATTGGTTTCAAGTCCCTTATCTTTTTTGGCACCCAAAAGAACCTTGAGTAAAATCCAGATCCTATCTGGTCTTCTTGGATCACTCCTCTTCTAGTAGCTTTTGAATTTCCAGAGCTGCTTGATCCCTCTGATTGGGTGGAAGATCGGGGAGTCTTCTTCTCGAAATTGGATTGAGGATAAAGGGGATGTGGTAACTTTGGAACCCTGATTTTGCAGGTCATCTCTGCCACGGGGTCATTGTCTTCCATTGGAGCTCCTCCCTCTGCCCCAAGGGGAGCTACCGCTATGTGTATCCTGAAAAGGCGCTTTTAAACCACATCTTCCCACTCCTCTGGTTCCTAGAGTAGGACGGTTGGGGAGCTGAAAAACATATGCCCACTGCAGATAGGGTCTTTCCACCTTTCTCGCACCTGGCTAATGTTTTTCTGACTTTGGGGCCAAATAAGGAAGAGATGTCAAAAGGAGGATGGGGCGGAGCCAAGATGGGCAACTGATAGCAGTTTTTCAGAGCTCCATGAAAACAAATATAAAAAACAGGAAATAACTTATTTTATTTTAGCAAAAATACTTAGAATTGATAGATGAAAGTATAAACTATATTATTAGTAACTTTGGTGAACTTAGGAAAGTTTTTTCCTGTCAAATTATAAAGGAGAATATATCAGTTGTGGAGATGAGCACTTCGAAGACTTCTCATTCTGACATGGCTTTAAAAAAAGAAATGCAGCTTGTGACATCTGCTCTACAAGAACTCTCACTAAAAAATAGATGATTTTAAGGAGAATTTACAAAACCTCAAGGAAAATCGTCAGAAACAAACAGATTCTCTCAAGGAATTTATACAGCAGCATCAATCCAGAATAACACACTTAGAGGCATCCCTAAATGACCTTGATGGAAGACTGAAGGAAGAAGAAAGCCAGAAAGATTTTCTCATCAAACAAAACATTTGGCTTCTCAATAAAGTGGATGACCAGGAAAACAGGGAGATAAGGTCAAATATAAGGATTTTTGGCATCCCTGAGAGAGCTGAAGGAGAATATATAATTTCTTCCCAGAGTACCTGGATTCCAGAGATTTTAGATTTAAAGGAGGGTCTTTCCTTTGGTATTGAAAAGGCTCATAGAGCTTTAGGAAAGTCAGTGTCAACATCCTCCTCTACTCCTCCCAGATCAATAGTCATAAAGTTTATATCTTACTTGGACAAGGAGTTTGTCCTAAAATCTATTGAGGGAAAGTCCATTAAAATTTAATCAAAACCCAATTAGGTTTGATAATGACTATTCTACCAGGGTTTTGGAACAGAGGAAAAAAGCTTGGCCATTAATAAAACTGTTAAAGCAGAATAACATCAAAACTTAGCTTGTTTTTCCTGCCAGAATAAAAATTATATATCAGAATGAAATGAGATCATTTAATGCCCCAGAGGAAGCCACTGCCTTTATTAAAAACAATAACATTATTTCCTTACCTGAAGATATGGAATGGGCATCTGCATCTCTGAAGACAGTTACTAATAAATCTTCTTGGACTGATGTTAAAAAGAAAAAAAACAAAAAACTGAGTCAAAGATTGCTGTTCCCACTAAATCACTCAAAGCATCTACTGCAACTGGACTTTAATTTGTTTTATACTTGCTAAATCTTCAAGTAAGGTATGTCATGATAATATTTTTCTTATTGCTTTTCTTTCTCTTTTTGCTTTTTCATTTCTATACTTTTTTTGTTCATATACAAATGAGATAACTGTTTATGCTTTTAATATATTAGTATAATATTACTGGTTTATTGAGTGATATAATTGAACAGTAAGCTATCTTTGCTTTTATGACCTTAACATGACATGCTTTATTTCAAATAATATATAGCCCTTTGCCCTGCTAAATGTTCTTCTGAGTTATTACACAGGCATAGTCACTCACTGCTTAGATTATTTATAAAAACTTAAACTAACATAAAAGGCACAGTAGCGATGCAGGCAGTAAACACTAACCAAAATGCAGGAAACAAAGCTGAAAAAAAATGCTGCTTCATGAACTTTAAAATTCGGCTTTATTGTGATACAACAGAAGACGTGGTAAGCACTTTCACCTGGATAGGCTTCTTCAGACCAAAAGAACCCCCCTCTTGTACACCCTTATATGGCAAAAAAGGTGCAAAAACAGATAAACCATTAAAGGCACAGTACAACTATCATGGTATACAACATAAATTAACTGCTTACTCTAAAATACATTAACCATAGTAAAATAAAAACACCTATACCACTCATAAAACATGAATAGAAATATATAAAAACAAAAAACTGCATAAATTCATACTAATTGCACAACATTAACAATAAATCCTCTCATAAAAATGATCTCATAATATATGTAAAAAAACACAGTCATACATACCACTTCAATCTCCTGGACTTCAGGAAAGGTCTCAATGGTACTTTCTCATTCAGTCCAGGAAAAACATCTGCTCTAAGTCTAACAATCCATTTAGAACTGAGAGTATTGAATCTAAATGGATTGTTAGACAGAGCATTTTTATGAGAGGATTTATTATCTATCTCCATCTTAACTTTGTCTTTGAGTCATTCACTTTTAAGACGTTATCCATAGTAAGTTTTATATAAATAATGTTTTTACTAATTTTTGTCATTTTAACTGATGCCAGTTAATTATTATTGATTTTAGTCAGTTATTTAAACATCTGCTATTCCAAAAGTTTAGGAGTTAATTAAGGACAAATATGTCTTATGGATTACTTCTAAAAATCTATGTTAACATCTTTTGGGAATGACACACATGCACTATGTGCTAACACGCAATTCTCGTGAAGTTTTTATTTAGTGGGAGTTTGTCATGATAAGATTTATTCAGAGGGCAAGTAAATACAAATGCTAAATGATTCTTTGATTTGCTCTGCCACTTTGAAGTTTTTATTACAACTAATAAGTTATGTACTTAGCATAACGTTCCATGTTAGCTGTCTTCTTCTCGCCTACTTTCTTGCTGGATGGGTTCGGAGCCGACCCTCGGCTCCGACTCGGCCTATACTATAGCTCGAGAGCTTTTTTACCAGCTCGAGGCAGCCCTATATCCCACAATACCATGCGCTAACTCCCCAGATCTCGTTGGTAGCTAACACATAGTATAAAATTATTATTATTATCAAATACGGTCGCCCTGCTGGTAACACTAATTATACGGGGTAACCGTGAAGGACTATATAACATGAAATAGAAGGACTCAGAGACCTTCAATTCTGTCCAGGCTAGGGGGCAGGAGGGAGGGACGCAAGAAAGAAGGCGAGAAGAAGACAACTAACATGGAACGTTATGGTAAGTACATAACTTCTTAATGTTAAGTTGTCATTCTCGCCTTCATTCTTGCTGGATGGGACAGCGTCCCTAGCACCTTGGTCCTGGGTGGCTCAACGGAACAGACTTCTGAGTATGGTGGAACCAAAGTCAGCCCTATTTCTGGAGGCTATATCAAGCTTATAATGGGTAATAAAAGTATGTTGAGAAGCCCATGTAGCTGCTGCACATATGGCATCTAATGGTAACCTTGCTTGAAAAGCTGTTGATGTTGATAGTGCCCTGGTTGAATGAGCCTTAGGTCTAGATGGGAGTTGTTTGTGTCTCAACTCGTAGACAAGGGTAATGATGGATGTCAACCATCTGGAAAGAGTTACCTTTGATACTGGTCCTTTCTTTCCTTCAGCATAAGAGAGAAAGAGCTGTTCTGACTTTCGGAATTGTTTTGTCCTGTCTAGATAATATCGCAGCTGGTGATGAACATCCAAGGAATGTAATTTCTGTTCAGCCCTGTTTGAATAATCTGGGAAGAAAACAGGCAAGTCAATAGTGTGGTTCAGATTTGATTCAGAAGAAACTTTCGGTAGAAAGGAATGATTCATTCTGAGAGTTACCCTGTCTTTATGAAAAAACAAATAAGGGGGACGGACAGACAATGCTTGGAGTTCCGATACCCTTCTGGCAGATGTTATAGCCACCAAAAACAGAGTTTTCCAAGAGAGAAGTTTGAAGGAGCAAGAAGCTGCAGGTTCAAAAGGAGGGAGAATTAATGATGTTAATACTAAATTTAGATCCCATTGTGGAGGAGGATCCTTAATGGGAGGTCTGAGCAAAAAGATGCCCTTGAGGAAAGCTTTACAGAGTTTGTGGGACATAATATTTGTTTCCGATAGCCCCACATGAAAACTGGCAATGGCCGCCAGTTGTACTCTGATAGTGGCCGACGACGATCCTGAATGAAAAAGCTCCGCTAGAAAATCTAGAACTTTATGAATTGGTGCATTAAAAGGATCTAAGGACCTAGCTTCTGCCCAGAATGAAAAACGCTTCCATTGGCTCGCATAAGTCTTCCTAGTATTGGACTTATGGGAAGCAAGAATGATATCACGGACAGGAAGAGAAATAAAGGGAAGCCTGGCTACGGTTGGAAGTGGAGCAACCAAGCTGTGAGGTTGATGGAACGAAGAGACTGGTGCAGCTTGCCCGTTAGATGGGTCAAAAGGTCTGGAAAGGGTTCCAGATGCCAGGGCTGTTCCAGTAGACGACGGTGCAGGAACAGAAACCATACTTGTCGAGGCCAATACGGGGCAATGAGGATCATTTTGGATCTCAATGCGGTTGCTTTCTGAATTAGTTGCGGAATCAACGGAAAGGGGGGGAATGCGTATAGAAGACCCCGAGGCCAATCGTGGACGAGAGCGTCTCTGGGGGGATGGCCTGGTAGAGGGAAGAGTGTAAAGAAGTCGAGGCACTTGCTGTTTTGAGGGGTTGCGAAAAGGTCACAGCAAGGCTGGCCCCACTTCTGAAAAATTCTCTCTGCTACCGCTAGATTTAGAGACCACTCGTGAGGCATGAGAATTGTTCTGCTCAGTCTGTCCGCTATGACGTTGGACCTCCAGAAACCGTTGAGAGGAGATCACCCATTGCCAAAGTCTGAGTGCTTCTCGACATAGGGGGTAGGACTTTGTTCCACCCTGCTTGTTTATGTACCACACTACAGACATATTGTCTGTTTGAACTGCTATAGTCCCGGTGGGAAGAGAGTCCTGAAGGGCTTGCAACGATAAAAGCACTGCTCTCATCTCCAGGACATTTATGTGCAGGTGGCATTCTAAATGTTGCCATGTGCCCTGGACAGTCCTGCCCTGATAGTGCCCCCCCCAACCCGATCAGGGAGGCATCCGTTGTCACCGTGGCAACTGGAGGGGGGAGAACAAAGGGTCTGCCCTGAAGAAGTTGAGGGGAGACCATCCACCAGGAGAGGTGTCTCTTGCAAGATGGGGTTATCAAGATGTTGTGAGTCATTGGGAGGTGTTGAAAGGACCACTGAGAAAAAAGCATCCACTGGAGAATTCTCATGTGGAAGCGAGCTAAGGGGAGGAGAAGGATCGCCGCTGCCATGAGGCCTAACGTTTTCAGTACTAACTTGACTTGAATTCTGTTGGACTGAAACAGTAACTGAACATTCCGCCTTATGTCTGTCACTCTCTGAGGTGATAATGTTGCAGACATTTCTCTGGTATTTAGTACGGCGCCTATAAAGTTTATAGATTGACAAGGCGACAAAGAGGATTTTGCAAAATTTATGGAAATACCTAGTTTGTTGCAAATGTGAATGGTGTAATCCCTGGCTATTATAAGATGCTGCTTGGTGGTAGCAGTAATGAGCCAGTCGTCTAAATATGGAAACACCTGGAATCCTTTTTGTCTCAGGTGAGCCATGACCACTGCCAAGCATTTGATGAACACCTGGGGGGCTGTGGTGAGACCAAAGGGCAGAGCTCTGAATTGGTAATGACTGGCTCCCAGCCAGAAGCGGAGAAACCTCCTGGAGCGCCTGTGTATCTTTATATGATAGTACGCGTCCTGAAGGTCTAACGAGCACATCCAGTTGTCTCTGCCCAAAAAGGGTAGAATGGACTGCAGTGTTACCATCTGAAATTTTGTCTTCTGCACAGACTTGTTCAGTCTGCTGAGGTCCAAAATGGGTCTCCAGTCTCCTGTCTTTTTTGGTACCAAAAAGAACCTGGAGTAAATTCCGGATCCTAGCTGGTCTGCTGGGACTGCCCGGATGACTCTTTTTTTCTAACAACTTTTTTATTTCTAGCTGTGCCTGACCCCTTTGTCCGGGTGGTACATTTGGGAGGGGTCTTTGGCGATTGGATCGGAGGGGAAATGAAGGGGATTTTGTAACCCTCGGATATAATCAACTTTACCCAACTGTCTTGAGAGAGGGATTGCCAGGCTTCCGGGTACAGAGATAATCTTCCCCCGACTGCCTCCAAAGGTGGACAGTTGGGCAGCGTCTCAGGGATGCTGAAAGGGTTGGTCAGGGAAAGATTCCCTGGAACCCTGGTTCTGTGGATCCCCTCTGCCCCTGGGGCGGCATCTATTATTATTCCCCCCTCTGCCTCTGGGGGGAAGTTCACCACGTGCGGCAGGCGTGACTCCCTGTGGTTTGCAGAACCACATCTTTCCACCCTTCTGACCTTTAGGGTAAGGTCTAGATGGTGTGGAAAAGTGGACTCCCATGGCAGAGAGAGTCTTACCATCTTGCTCGCACCTGGTGAGGGTATTCTTCACCTGAGGTCCAAACAACTCTGAACCATCAAAGGGGGTGTTGGTGAAGGACGCCTTGAAGGGATCAGCAAAATTACAGAGTCGCATCCAGGCATGACGTCCTAACGCAACACCTGTGCCTGCGGCCCTACTCGCTCCATCGGCTGCATGGGAGATAAGCCGCATGGAGGAGTTGGCAATGGAATTCAGGGTAGCCAGCTGGGAGTTAATCTTGTCCTGATACCCCACAGCAGAAGGATCCTGTATGGTTTCACCCAGTTCTTTGAGCAAATCTCTCTGACGGCGGGTGAAATGACATAAATAGTTCAGCGACTGCATGGCAAAGGTCGCTGAAGCAAAAGTCCGCTTACCGTACCTGTCCATGGTCCTGGTCTCTTTGTTAGGAGGATGAACAGGTACAGAAGGATCAGCCAATCCCTTCTTAGTGGCGGCTGCTACCACCATAACATCTACTGAGACACCTTTGGTCAGAAATGGTTTGTCCTCCGGAGCAGAAATAAATTTAGAGGGCCTCCTAGGGGTAGGTTCCATTGAGTCAGGAGCTACCCACGCCTTTCTGGCCACTACTTCCATCAGTGGGTCGAAAGGAGGAGACACCCAGGAGGTGGAAGGGTGGGACGCAAAAGCGTCAAGGTAAACCGACTCGTCCTCGGAGGGTTTAAGGGTGGACCAATTCCCCCTCTATTTCAGGATCTCTAGGATGCCTGAAAAGGAGACATCCTCAGAGGGGGATCTCGGGGAACCCTCTGACTCATCCAAGTCTGTGTCCGAAGTGAGAGACTCGGGGGAGTCTACGTGCTTCCTCTTGCACTTTTTTTTCCTAGGGGGTTTCCCTGAAGCTTCAGGGGATGCCTCGGAGGAAGAGACACCCAAAGTGGGTACCCAGTGCTTTGGATCCCTGCTATCAGTTGCAAGAGGATGGCCAGAGACTGTAACAGGCACTGTAGAGGGAGGAGCTGAAGAACCCAACCTTGGAGCAGACACTGGATCCAGCACGCTCCTCATCACCTCGAAAGCCCCCCTATCAGGCACTGAAGACAGTCCCGGCTCCGAAGACACCCGAACCACCCCCGGCACCGACAGAGAAGGCTCCGAGAATGATGTCGGGGCCGAACTAACCAGATCCGATGCTCCGAGAGGGAGAGTGGGGTCGGACAAGGGTCCGATGCCACTCGCCCCCTCGGAGCCGACAATGGAGTCTCGGTGCCCGGACCTCTCCACGGACGGTACCAATGAAGAGGTCGGAGCCAACGACGCCGGAGCCGAAGGTGGAAGTATCGGCTCCGACGTGGGCAAGGTTACGGTTCCAAAAAACTCCAGCTCCGAACTCGACTGGAGAGTCGGAGGAGGAATCGAAGGTGGTACCGAGGGAGCCACAGTCTGGTGAGATGGGCTTTGAAGCATTTGGGCCAGTGCCTGAGATTTTATGAGTCTACTGACCACCCTCTCAATATCGTGGTCGGAAAGCCTAGACGACCTGGAGGAATGAGTCCTATGACTCCGCTCCGATAGGAGGGGTGATCTTGGAGCCGATCGGATGGACT
Organism: Protopterus annectens; assembly: GCF_019279795.1. Taxonomy (NCBI): domain Eukaryota; kingdom Metazoa; phylum Chordata; order Ceratodontiformes; family Protopteridae; genus Protopterus; species Protopterus annectens. The sequence goes on along the minus strand of NC_056747.1, from coordinate 1,193,790,870 downwards.
CTAATGAGGGAGATCTAGAGTGCTTGCGCGCTGAAGTCGGCTCCGATACAGGTTTCGGAGCGGGTACGATCTTGCTCGCATCAGCTCCGACTGGAGCCGATGTCGGACCAATCTCAGTTACACCAGCCCTCGACTCAGAAACTGGAGCCGAGGGTTTGGCGGGCTTAGACGACTTCCCTGAGCCCGACTTGGACGGGGAGTCATCGAGCTTCAATAAGCCCCTCAAAATAAGCTTATTACGACGCTCCTGCAGGACTCGAACTAAATCAGTGACAGACGGAACAAGAGTCCTGCAGGTGCAAAGGCCCCAAGCAGTAGACGCAAGAAGTGTGACAGTCGGTCAGAGACATTTTCTGACAGCACGAGTCACACTTCTTGAATCCCGAGACCTTAGCATCTTTGGACATTGCCCTAGGTACAGTAACACAGTCAGCACACACACTCATTCGACTTACACACAAGGGGGAGTTAAGGGGGCTGACTAGAACAACAACACACACACTCGAAGGGAGGGAGTAAACAAAAGACTAAAGCCCGTAGGCCTGATTATAAAAATTAACTAAAGGGGTGGGTAGGGCTTAATGAAAAAACACTAAGTAAAAACAATATCGAAAGGGAACTAATGTAGGTAACTAATCTAAGAAACTACCTCAAAAAATAGAAGACTTGTTAAATTTCTTTCACTGACCTGAGCCGGTAAAAAAAGGCAACCTCGCAGCGAAGCGGCAAACGAGATCGGGGAGTTAGGGCATGGTATTGTGGGATATAGGGCTGCCTCGAGCTGGTAAAAATAGCTCTCGAGCTATAGTATAGGCCGAGTCGGAGCCGAGGGTCGGCTCCGAACCCATCCAGCAAGAATGAAGGTGAGAATGACAACTTAACATTACAGATGACATGCTTAGGTATTTTGGGTAATCATTTAGATTGCTAATAAAGCTAATGTTTCCTTAGTCTATTAAGACTAAATTCAGATTATATATATCCCAATATGTCTCTTTCTTCCTTGGTGAATAATTACTGTATAAATGTTTAATGTTTCTAATAATAATGTATATAACTCATCTCTAAAACCTAACTGGAATTAATATTGGATTGTTTATCACTAGTATTTTTCTCTTAATTTATAATATATTCTCCATTTTTTACTTTGCTTTTATGGGCTTGAACCAACAAAGGTTGATGGTTGGGATAGGTAGTCTAGCAGATTTAGTTTTATTTGCTAGAACTAGGAATGTATTTCATTCCATGTACAGGGTGTATTAAAGTTTATATCAGAGTGAAATATACTAAGTTTTTGTTATTTAACTGTTTTTCTAGTTTTTAAATGCCTGACACAATTGTTTTACTTTTATCTTTCATGAGGAAAGTTATTTGGATTGACATAAATAGAAATACAACTGTTATTCTATTGTCTATTCAGGAAGAGTATTATGTATACAGGATTCTATTAATACAGGTTCCTTTATTATTTATCTTTAAAGAATTCTGATATGGATTTAACTCTGATATCCTTAAATACTAATGGCTTAAACAACCCATATAAGAGAGCCAACCTACTAAGGTATCTTAAACTAAACAAGGCTCAAGTAGTTTTTCTCCAAGAGAGACACTTTAAAGTAAATGACACATTTATGTGGGACCCTAAGGAATACACAATACTTGCTCAATCTTCTTATAAAAATAAGAACAGAGGACTAACAATTAAATGGAAAAAGACTTTCTTAAATCCCCAAATCATTTACAAACATATAGATAATGATGGACTCATGGCCTTATACTTAAGTTTAATAATAGAATTTGGACCCTGGTTAATTTATACTGGTTCCCAGGTATGGGAGATGGACTAGCTAAGAAACACTTAGACTTTATTATAACTACTTCTAAAGGTAATATTATACTAGGAGGTGATTTCAATTGTATCACAGATATTACAGAAACTACCAATAGGAAATCTCCTAGACTATTGTCCTCAGTCAAACAGTTAAAAAATGGACATAAATGCTTAAATTAAAAGATACCTTTAATGCTTTGGGACCAAATTCTTTACTATTCTCACACCAGGACTATAGATATGGTACCCAAACTATAACAGATAAAAATCTCAAGATCTTTATTCTAAAATCTTGAATTTTTCAATACAACCTTGTCCCTTTTCAGATCATAATTCCCTGTTGTTAACAATACACTTGGAATTCAATTAGTTATTCCTTCATATATCACAAAAATTAAAGACTTTAAATATTGGATAACTTCTGAACTTCAGGTTTTCTTAGAGATTAATTATAAACCTGAAGCAAACACAATTATGGTTTGGGATTCTCTTAAGGCCTATCTATGTGGTAAAACCATTAGCTGATACAAAAATAAAATTAAAGAATGGGACTCAGAGTTACAGCAACTCCAAAATCAAATATCTAAATCTAATAAAAATTTAATTGCTACAGATAAGAGGAAAACAGAAGCAGCAAATAAGAAATACAATTAAATATTATCTCATAAAACTAATTTAGCTATGGAAAAACTGAAATTAAATTCTTATGCTACCTCTTCTAAGCATCTTCATAACCTATCGATGAAAGTTAAGATACAATCAAAAATTAATAACATTGATAGTATCTTTCATGAAGGGAAAACGAAAAAAGTCTCGGACATGGGAGACATCCTGGAGGCTTTTAATTATCATTATGAAGAGCATCATAAATATAAAATAAGTACAAATGAATGTGAGAAGTTAGAGAATATAGTTCCCAACATAACAAGAATTCCTGAGGAACGTACATTAGATATACAAAAAAACTATTTCTCAAAAAGAAATTATAGATGGGATTAAAGGAAGTAAGTCTAATAAAGCACCTGGAATAGATGGCTTAATTATAGAAATGTATAGATTGTTCCCATCTTCTATAATCTCTCTCCTACATAAAACCTTTCTTGAAGTTCGAACATTAGCAAATATTCCTCCTGCTTGGAAATATTTTCTAATTTCCCCTATATTAAAAGAGAATAAGGACCAGAATCATTGCAACTCATATAGACCAATTTCTTTGTTGAATAATAATTATAAACTATTTATGTCAATTATGCTCAATAGATTGAAAATACCCATATCTAAAATAATTAATGAAGACCAAACTGGTTTCATACATAACAGGCATACGCAAGATAATATTAAAAGAGTACTAACTCTGATAGATTACCTCAATAAAGGAAACCATGAAGCATTGATAATAGGTCTAGATATTCAAAAGGCCATTGACTCCTTAAATTGGGGTTAAAGTCTTACAGTTATTTGATTTCCCCCTCCTTTTTTATAACAATGACAAAGAAAATCTATAAAAATAATCTAGCACATGTCAAATTAGGTCCCTTTACTTCCAAAGCAATCCAAATCACTACAGGTACTAGACAAGGATGTCCCATGTCCCCTATCCTACTTCCTCTGGCCATAGAAATACTTGCCATTTTAATGCATAATAACCCAAAGATAAGAGATATAAATATATATGACCAATACATTTCTAAAATAATTTTTGCTGATGATGTCTTACTTACCTTACCCAACTCTAAGGAAGTGTTAGGTGAAGTGGATATAGTAACAACAAATTTCCAAAAAATCTCAGAACTCTCCAACAAATCTAAATCAAAATATTTATTATTAAATAAAAAAGAACATACAGGTTCCAGTTAATCATATTATTGGAAACCAAGTTTCAACTCTAGACTATTTAGGAATAGTCCTAGGCAAGAATATAGAGGAAACCTTATAGCTTAACTATGCTAAAGCCATAAACTTAATCAAAACATTGATAAGCAAATGGAATAATTTACTTATAACATTTGATGATACGTTACAACTGATAAAAATGGTTTTGTTACCTAAAATATTATATATAGCACAAGCCCTTATACTTCCACCAGGAAAGACCATCCTTAAAGAAATCACTTCAACTCTGATGAAATTTCTATGGTATCCCAAAAGAAATAGAGTGGCATATTCTCATCATATCAGAAAACGGGAACAAGGGGGGGGGGGTTAAAATTCCCAGAGATTGAAACTTATATAAAGGCATCTATAATTAAAATAGTGATGAATTGGATAAATCCTAGATACTCTTCCAATTGGAAACAGTTGCACTCCATTATACTAATGAATGAAAATTGTTTATCAAAGAATTTTGGTAACTGACAAAGATAACAAAATATGCCACTATTTAAGTTTAAATTTACAGTATAGTACAACAAAATTAATTAAACTAACACTAATAAACAATATTTTTGATGTGTTTAGAAAATTCATTAACACAAATTTAGATACAAAATTGTGACATAGATTTTTAATACCATTTACTATTACAAGGGATTTCCCTGATAAAACACACAGACAGTTCTGGTTTATGGGAAAATAATAACCTATTTTGCTGGTTGCAATGTATTGAAAATCAACAAGCTTTGAACACACAAAGTATGTCAACTTGTGGCCTATCCCCTAATAATGGATTGGTTCTTTAGAGTGTCACAGCATACACTAAGGATCTGTGCAGAATAACCCATCCTTCAAAACTGTACCAAAAATTATAAACTGGACTTTTTGGAATTCTATATAATAATATCAATGTTAAGAATTAATTATCATATCTATATAACACTTTAATTGTCTAGAAGACAGCTCCTAAAGATTATTACTGGCAATATCTAACTAAAGGGTTTCAAGTATCATTATCAATGGAAGATAAAACATTTTATTTTCAGGTTAACAACTTACTCACAATTCTGGAAGATTTTTCATTGGAAATTTCTACACAGATCCTTTTCGCCACCTGAGAAAATCTCAAAAATTAACACTTCAAACAGCAAGTTATGTTGGAGATGTCATCTGTCCACTAATGCTGACTGGTCTCATATTTTTTTATGACTGTACTAATATTAAACCATATTGGTATGAGATTAACAAATTTCTTCAAGCTATCTATACTGATATGTTTTCACAAAATCTTTAATTTTATTGAATGTTGTTAATAGTAATAATATGAAGAAAGATGACCTGTACTTGTTGTGGACAATGTTAGCAATAGCCAGAACATGTATAACTAGAAGATGGAACTCTAATGTAGCACCACAATGGAGGAATTCCTATCACCAATGAAGAAATGCATACTAATGGAAAAAAGAACTAAAGAGTTAAGAACTTTTCCTAAGCAACTGGTTAATAGTCCGTGGAGGAAAGTTTTGAATTTGATTGATACCCTACAGATGGAACCAAATTCTTCCTATTTATCATAGTTTATATAGTAACTAACTAACTACAAATGTTTTTATCTGAATCCTCTTTGCCAGGATGAATGTAAATACTGTAAATAGTTATTGAATGTTATGAATTTATTAAATTATTGTGTTATTTCATCAAAATAAAAATCATTTGAGTAAAAAAAAAAAAAAAAAAAAAAAAAAAAGGAGGATTGAAAGAAGACTTAAATGGCTCTGAAAACTCACACAAGCGCATACAGGCATGTCACCTTATGGCAACGCCGGATCCCGCTGCCCTAATTGTCCATTCAGCTTCATGCGCAATGAGTCTCATGGATGAGTTGGAAACAGACTCCAGGGTAGTCATCTGAGAAGACACTATCTTGGACATCCTCAGAGACAGCTCCTGCAAGAGTATTTGACAACTCCTTGATCAGATCCCTCTGAAGCCTAGTGAAATGTGCCATAAAATCAAGGACCTTAAAATGAAGGTCGATGATGCATACACTCGCTTTCCGAATCTATCAGCCTGGATGCTCGATTAGGGGGATGAACAGTGAACTCTCTACTGCAAGTTCCTTCTTTGTGGCTGCTGCAACCACCATAACATCTACTGCTAACCCCTTAGCCCAATGTTGGCGGTCTTCCGGTGCTGAACGAATTTTGTCTGGTCTCCTGGGGATTGGCTCTATGGAGTCAGGGGCCTTCCAAGCCCACTACACGATCAATTTAATAAGGTCATCAAGTAAGAGGAGTCACCCAAGTAGTAGATGAATGAACACCAAAGGCTTGCATATACACCAATTCCTCAGCGGTACGATCATTGGGCTTCCAGTTACCCTGTTTCAGAATTTCTAGAATTTCGCCAAAAGAGACATCTTCAGGGGTGACCATGGGGAACCCTTCCCACATTAAAGTCTGTGTCAGATTCCTCTGGGGAATCTAAGTGTTTCCTCTTGCATGTCTATTTCTGGGAAGTTTCCTCAGTGGGAATCTGAGGACTCAGAAAAAGAGGGGCCCTGGACAGGGGTATCCTGCAGCTTTGGTGCTCGCTGTCCGGGTATGGAGACTGGTGGAAGGCTCGGGGTAATACTCCAATATGGGAGGAGCCAGCTGAGAACCTGCAGAGGCTAACGCCCTCTTGATAACCTGGATGGCAGGACCCCTTGAGGAGGGATGGGAGCCTGGAACTGAGAAAGACAACTCTGGTTCCACCCTGCTCCAAGAAACCTACTCCCGAAGTGGAAGCCAAGGCACAGCCCATGTCAGCAAAAGCTCAAGAGTCAAGGATGACCCCGAATAAAAAACTGAAGCCAGTTAGATCCAGCAGCTGAGCCACAGCCCTGGGAGTCTGTCGGTTCTGATGGATTAGAGGAACTCAAGACATATCCAGGAACTGAAGGGGGAAAGGCAGTTGGCCCCAGAGTAGCTGTAATCGGAGTCATAAGCGCTAAGCCCTCAGAGGAGGAAGGTTTGGTGGAGTTGTGGGAGAGAAAGCCCCATCTCCAGAAGGGACTGGGGCCTGGGAAGAGATGGAAAGACCCCTAGCCACAAGAAGCTGATCCACCAACTTCACAATGTTGACTTCAGCCAGACTCCTGTAGGAACTGACAAAGAAGTTTGAGGGGGACTCCTGTCTTTATAGGAATGGACTAGGGAGCTGTCCCACAAAGGGATCAACAGAAGGGGAATATCTTGTCCTGGGTATATTGGTGATATTCGGTTTTGGAACCTAGGGAGGTATTGGTTCCAAAATTTCTGGTAGAGTCACAGGCTGAGCCAGTATCGACAGGGAAGCTAAAGATGTTGGTACTGAAATGGCTGGCACAGAGACCTGTGATGCAGAGTTAGTTACGGCAGACTGTGCCAAGGAAGTCTGTTCTGAAAGTTTCTTAATTTTAAACTTTAGTTCTACAGGAGGTGTGGGAGCCAAATATTTGTGTTTCTTGGCTGCCTGAGCCCAGGGGGACGCCCACACTGAATGACTCCTCTTCTGTCCATGATCCGATTTAGAAGAAGGAAATGAAGGTGAGGAAACATCAAACTTGGACAGACCCTCTTCAAAGGAATACTTAAGCCTTTTTTGCATTCTACTACGGCCCGGTTACTGAATGTTTGACAAATTGAACAGTCTTGTTTGTAAATGTGATGGGCCCAAGAGAAGACACAAGAAGAATACCCATCTGAGTTGGGCATCTTCCTACCACAATCCTGACATTGTTTTAAATCCTCTGGTCCCTTTATTGTTTTTCCATTCTAACATGGTGGATAAATCTAATCAACAAACAGCAAAGGAAAAGCGCACACAGACTGAGAAAGGGAATGGCTACCAGCAATGGTAGGCCAGAACAACCAAAAAGGTAGGGAGAGGGAAAGTACTACCAACAATGGTAGAAAGAGACTACCAGTAGGTAGGAAAAGGCACTCTCACTCGCGGAAGTAAAGGGAGACAGCAAAGTATGAAAAATGAGGAAAAATTACCAGGGTTGAACACTGAAGTATCAAGGGAGAGGGATAGCAAAAAATTAAGTATGGAAAAAAGGGTACAGCAATATTAAACTACAGAGATATCAAGATTATATTTTATATATATATATATATATATATATATATATGTATATACACACACACACATATATATATATATATATATACACACACACACACGTGTGTATATATATATATATATATATATATATATATATATATATATATATATATTTATGGGAGCCCTTCATTTGTTCGACCTATCAAATGTTCGAAACTCATATGGCTGACACCATATGAGCGAATGTTTGAAAGGCCGACAAATGATAGCAGAGATCCCGCTACAGTACAGGACTGGGAGATTCCCCTTTCCTGCACTGTAGTGCAATCTTGGAGTGAGAATATTTAAGTAGCAGGGGGTGCAGGGGGGCTTTCCCCCCTGCATAACATAGTTTAACTGGTGCTATTTCAGGATGTCTGTCTTTCGGAATGTCGATCATATGGTGTCAGTCATATGAAAGTCGGCATTCTGAACGGTCGACATCCTGAAGTAGATCCATATATATAATAGGAAAGGATTTTAATTTTTTAGAGGATTATCAATATATTTTTACTTAGCTGACAGAGAATCTCTGACAAGTCTTGCGACAAGAGCGGAAAATGAGGTCATCTGGAGAGGGGTATTCTGGGTAGAGACTTGGGTCAAAAGTTGTTGGCATGCGCGAGCTGTTATAATGGCTGAGCCGGTTCCCATAATTGGAACGGAGTCCAAAATGTCAAGGATAAATGAAGACTGACATCATCAGATCAGAATAATATATAAACTTGACAATTCAAAATTCTGAAAACGAAAGTTGCCAAAGTATACAGTATTTCCCCATGACTATCAATAATTTTCTCCATCCTTATCAGAAAGAGTAGGATATGAATTAACTAAGTGCTTAGTAGCAGTGGGATTAACTAAGGCTACAGTTGCTGGGTCAGGTTTGGAACAGAGTATAAAAATGTAAAAGACTACGGAATTTTATACATCCTATCTGCCTTTTTAGGGGCAGCTGGCTGACTTAACAGGAAATCTGCAGGCAGTAACACACACATCTAAAGCTAACAGACCAAGAGGAAAGGTTTTATATTCTGGAAAATCCTTAATTCATAGTATTTTCTGATGGACTGAGAACTTCAGTGTTCTCCCACTGAAAATACTGAGACATTCTAGCAATATCTCAGAAAAAAAGAATCCCCCCCCCCCACAGGAAGAATCAGAAACAGAGTTCTCCTCAGAGTCTGAATCAGAAATAAGAAGAAGAAACCCTAAATTTGTCCCTGCATCTTCCTGTTCAGGTTCAGAATATTGAAATATTTTTTAGGAAAAGAAGAATCTCTCAATTTTACCAGAAACTACTTTAGGAGGATCAATAGCCTGAAATAACCCTGAGCCAGTCCCAGTAAACTAGTCTTGTCTAAAAAGATTTGAGGAGGAATAGATACATGCTTTGTTTTCAGTTTCTTTTGACAGGAAAAATGAGGCCAACCATATTACTAATGACAGCAGCTGCTTCACAAAGAATGAGAATAGGATTCTAACACAGCAGGGAAGCCTTTCTTTCCCTTCTCCTAGAACTGGCAAGACTGGCTCTCCCTTGCCCACTGAGGGGACTCTTAGATGCAGATGACATGGCTAACCCCGGTCCATAATGGCTGTAAGTGCTATACCAGACAGAGCAAGGTCAAAAGATGAGTGGTTTGAGTTAAAACAAATGGCCACAGCAGTCACTCACCTGCAGCTGAGGCAAACTTCTAGCCTGCTGTAGTGGCAAAGACTGTTTGCTTAATTTTTTCTTTTTGTGTCTGGAAGAAGGGCCAACCATGGGACCAGTAGTCTGTTCCATGGTTAAACCAAAAATAGTGCCCCTTTCCCAGGGAGAGAAGGAGCAAATGTCAGTAAAACTACCAGTCCACAAAAGTTACTTTTTTGACAGAAAACACACAGTAAAAGCTCTTTCAAATACTATATCAGCCCCACCAAGGACAAATAAACATAACTTCTCTACAGAAAATATGTATTCATGGGTTCCCTTCAGAATTTCGAACTACTGAAATCCTGAATTTCAGTAGCCCGAGACCAGAAAGGCGAAAGTGCAGAATACCGAAACTCCAGAAGCGTGAAACTCAAAATCCCGAAGTTCTGAGACTTTGAATTAGTGGTTCTGGTGTTGCAGTGTCTGAGCAGGTGGTTGGAGATGTAGGTAAGTGTTTGTGTTTTACGGGTTTTGGGTAGGGGCTTTAAAGTGTCTGTGTGTTTTGTTAGTGCGATGTGTGTGCACGAGGGAAATGTAGCTTGTGTGGTGGTTTTGTGTGTTTGTGTAGTGTGACCTTGGAGTTAGTATATTTAAGTAGGGGGTGTGTGTATGTAGGATAGGTGTTTGTGTATGTCTAGGGATGTGTATATTTGTGTTTGTGTCTGCAGTATGTTTAGTGTAGCAGTCGCGATTTTAAATTTCACACTTCTGGGATTTCGAGTTTATGGATTTTCGGATTCATGGTCTCGAGCTACTGAAATTCGGGATTTCAGTATTTCGAGATTATGAAATGAACCTGTTTTCACTTAGTTAACACTATTTTTAAACTGAAAAAAAAAAATTACTGCTCCGTTTAAAAGTGTGGTACAGTCTCGATACTGTCTACTAAAACACAACACGCCTAACTTTAAAATAGCTTTTCTGAAGGGAAAAGTAATAAAACATCAATACATTTAAGAAAATGAAAGTCCCCCCCCCGAAATGGAACTTTCCTACCCAGCAAAGGAAAGCATAAGCTAGTGGTCGGTCCTCAGAAGTCTCTGAAGAGTGTAGTCTTCAACAGCAGTAAAGCTCTTAAGGGCTTCTCTTTTAGTCAGCTCAGCTTGAGCTGCTTAACAATTTGGGTTTATGGAAGGTGCCCAGAAGCTTTGGAATATGGCCCTCTGTTATATCCTTTGCAGAATATAACCCATATAAAAAGAAGTTATGTACTCACCATAACGTTCCATCTGTGTTGTCCATTCTCATTCTTCCTCAGCTTACTGGGTTTAGATCCGAGTCCGCCATTGCAATAGAACTCTCAAGCTTCTCCCTCAGCCAGAACACACCAACCCCAATCACCTCAGATCTTGTTTGATGGCTATAGCAGAAAGAACAGTTTTATACAAATGTAGAGAAGGGCTAGACAGCGCTATATCTGGAGCTCTACAACAGATGGGAGTACATAACTTCTTTATCGGGTGCTGTCAATTTTTATTCCATCTTCAACTGATGGGACAGTCCCCAGCTACCTAAATTCCAGGGTGAACTCAAGGAAGGATATTCCTAAGCACCACTGAGCCAGATCAAACTTATACATGATAAAGATATGAGGGAAGCCCAAATTGCTGCTGCACATACGTCATCCATGGAAGCTTTTGAATGAAAAATTGAGGAAGTTGCTATGGATCTGGTTGAATGAGCACCAATTTGGTTTTATACAGGGATACCCAATTTGTTGTAAACAAAAGAGATGCAGCCAGTAAGCCATCTGGCTGGAGTGACTTTGGACACTGGTTTACCCAATTTCACATCAGCAAATTAAACAAATAACTGAGCTGTAGTTCTGATGTCTTTTGCTCTATGTAAACAGAAATGCAGCTGCCGATGAACATTCGATACATGTAACAAATATTCACCCATGTTTGGTGTAACTTGGAAAGAAAACTGGTAAACTGATAGGTTAATATTAGACTCGGACACTGTTTTGGGCAAAAAGGATGCATTTGTTTGTAATGTGACTATCTTTATAAAAATCAGACATGGGGGCTTCACAGATAAGGCCTGAATTTTGGACATTTGTGTGTCAGAAGTAATGACTACCAAAAACAAATTTTCCAAGAAAGAAATTTGAGGTCACACTCATGTGCAGGTTCAAAAGGGTGGCTGGACAAGGGCTTGCAGTACCAGATTTAGATACCATCGAGGAGCAGGATCTTTAAATGGAGGTCTTAACAGAAGTGTGCCTTGTGAAAAGATTTTACAAAGTTTATGAGAATCCACTGAAGAACCATCAAATCCAATATGAAAGTTAGAAATTGCTGCCAACTGAACTTTAACTGTTGAAGAACTATCTCCTTGTTTAAAGATTAGTGTCAAGAATTCAAGAATGCCATGAATCAGGGCAGCAAAGGGGATCCACTTGATTCTGAAGTGTCCAGTGGACAAATCTTTTCCATTTACTAGCATAAAGTTTCTTTGCAGATGGTTTAAGGGAAGAGGACATCTAGATGACAGGAGATGACAGCACAGGCTGTCTGGCTATTCAAGCTGTCAGCTTGAGATTCAGGAGGTCCGGATATGTCATAACTGATGGGTGAGATAGTAGATCTGGATCTGGGTCCAGAAAGTACAGTTGTGCACACTTGCCATAAATGTAGATGTTCGAGTGTATTCACTGTTGCAGTCATTACATTTGGGTTATCTGCTTGCAGGTTGCCCTCAGTCAGCCTGATTAACCAAGTCTTGGGTCCTGTGTCGGTTGCTGTCCCTTCTTCCATGACGTCAGGTTGTCAGGGGTATAAAACATGCAGCCAGCACCATTATATCAGTTTTTCTTGCCCCAGATGTCAGGTGCCCCTCTAATGGGAAGCAATTAAACATAAAAGCACAAAGATATACTGTCATCAAAAAAGTAAACATACCAAAAAGGCTTTTAAGCATAGTAAAGGAAAGTAGAGGTACAGCCAAAAGAAGTTAGGGGGCTGGAGGGAGGATAACCAGGACTGCAAAAGTGAATAAACTCGAACATCTACATTTATGTTAAGTGTACACAACTGTACCATGTTCTTCGTGTTTCACTGTTGCAGTCATTACATTTGGGTAGATTCCCAAAGCTATGGCTGGGAAGAAGAGTTTAGATAGCATTAGGGCCAGCTATAAGGCCCTGCAAGACTGCAGTGGCAAAGCCAGCTCTGGATTTAGAGTAATATGGCAAAAGATCATGCTTGGTGAAAGTATGTACAGAACTCCAGGAAGCAGCTTCTAGGATGTCCCTGGTAGGGACGCCTCTGAGAAAGGTTGTAGAGGTAGAGGTAGACGCAGCCCTGGTGGAGTGAGGTCTGATCCCCTGCGGGATAGGTGTTTCATGGTGCTTATAGCAGAAATGAATGCAATGGCTTATCCATTTAGAAATGGTTTCCTTTGAAATAGCCTTCCCCTCTGCCCCTGCAGCAAATGCTACCAGCAGTTGTTAAGATTTCCTTTGAGGTTGAATCCTGTCCAAGTAGAATTTAAGTTGTCTGTGCACATCTAAGGAATGCAGTATCCATTCCCCTTTATTCTGTGGATTGGGAAAGAAGGTTGGCAAATGAATGGACTGATTAAGAGCCACACTGGATTCCACCTTGGGCATGAAGGATGGATTGGTTCTGAGGGACACCCTGTCCGCATGAAAGATGATGAAAGGCTCCACTGCCATAAGGGCCTGTAATTCAGATACCCTTCTAGCTGAAGTGATTGCTAAAAGGAAAGCTGTTTTCCAAGAAAGAAATTTTAAGTCTGCATTAGCAGCGGGCTTGGAAGGAGGTAGAGTGAGTTTCTCCAAGACAAAGTTAAGGTCCCAGGCTGGGGTTGGAGCTCTCCTGGGTGGTCTCAAATTTTTGGTCCCTCTGAGGAACTGCTTGAGCAGTGGATGAGAGAAGAGGGGAGGTTCTGTGTTATAATGAACTAAAATGGCTGAGGTGTGGATTTTAATGGAGGAAAAAGACAGGCCCTTGTGAAGCATCTCAGTTGAGTATTGTAAAATCTGAGGTACATTGGGCGCTGCTGTGCTCATCCCTTGAGATTGGTTCCAGGCACAGAATCTTTTCCATTAGATTTTCTAGTACAAGGCCTCCTTGCCTCTAAGATGATATCCATCACAGGTTTGCTGAGGGATGGTAAAGGAGAGCTTAGGTAATTAGCCAGGCTGCAAGATTCAGTGTTGGAAGCTGAGGGTGCAGAATCTGGTTCTCCTGCTGAGACAGCAGGGAAGGAGTATGAGGCAGATGCCATGGAGATAACCGTGACACACTGTGCAGGAGGGGGTACCAGTGTTGGCGCGGCCAGTCTGGAGCAATCAAAATCATCCTTGGCTTGTCCTGTTTGATTTTTAGTAGTACTTTGGAGAGCAGAGGGGGGAAGGCATAGACTGATATGTTTTTCCAGCTGAAGGACAGAGCATCAACATTCCAGGCTTGTTTGTGGGGAGTCCTTGTGCAAAATTTGTCCAAATGGTACTTCTGGGGAGAGGCAAACAGGTCTATATCTGGGCTCCCCCATTTGCTTGTCAACAAGTTGAAAATCCTTGGTTCCAGTTTCCACTCGTGTGGGTCCATGAGGTTTCTGCTTAGTCCATCTGCCAGTGTATTTAATTTTCCTGGCAGGAATTGAGCTTATAGGTGCACTTGGTAGCTCAAGGCTGTGTTCCACAATGCCATGGCTAGTCTGCAGAGGGGGTCAGAATGTGTACCCCCCCTGCTTGTTTATGTACCACATATCAGTGGTGTTGTCCGTCTTTACCATTAGTTGTCCTGGAAGAATGTGGTCCTTGAAGGCTGTCAGAGCATTCTGTACAGCTAACATTTCTTTTTGACTGATATGCAGGTGCATTTGACTTTGGTTCCATTTGCCCTGAATGCATTTCCCTGCCAGGTGAGCCCCCCATGCATAGTCTGATGCATCTGTTATTAGGGTTTGGGCAGCAGGGGGTGGTGTGAAAGGTAGTTCCTTGTTTTGGTGGCAGGTCTCTGCCCACCAAAGGAACTCTAGGCATAGGCAAGGTATGATAGGAATCATTGTTTCTCGGTCTTGAGAATGTTGACACCATAGGCTTTTTAGATACCACTGTAGTTTTCTCATATGCAGTCTTGCATATGGAATTAGAAGAATGCAGGAGGCCATGAACCCCAAGGCTTGCAGTATCTGTCTTGCAGATAGCAGGGTTTTTGTGGCCACTTGTTTGAAGTAGGTTATCATATGAATTTGCTTTTCTGGTGTGAGGTAAGCCATCTGGGAAGTTGTATTCAAGCTTGCTCCCAGGAATATAATTTGTACCAGGTGTGATTTATTTTCGTTTATGGTGTACCCCAGACAAGTTAGAACCCTTTTTACAAAGGCCAGATAATTCAAAAGTATGCCCTGGCTTTCTGCCTGAATTAAACAATCGTCCAGGTATGGGTATATTTGAATATTTCTTTGCCTGCTAAATGCAATAACTGGAGCTAGCCACTTTGTGAATACCCTGGGCACAGTAGATAAGCCAAAGGGCAGTGCAGAGAACTGATAGTGCATGTAGCCTGCTTTGAAGCGTAGGTATCTTCTGCAAGATTCCCTGATTAGGATGTGCAGATATGCTTCTTTTAAATATAGTGTTGCTAACCAAGCATCTTTGCCTAGCATAGGAAGTCATTGGTGAAGAGTTAGCATCTTGAATTTTGGAATCTCCAAAAAGGTGTTTAGAGTAGACAGGTCCAGGATAGGACGCCATGAATTGTCTTTTCTGGGTACCAGGAAAAGTCTCGAGTAGAAACCTTGTCCCTTTTCCTCTTCTGGTTCCAGTTGAATAGCCCCATGCTTAAGAGAGAAAGCACTTGTTTTTGGGCCTCTGCCCACTGATTTGGGGGTAGGTCTGGCCACCCACTTGGTATTGGCAACGTGTGGAAGTGAAATCTGTATCCCTGGGACACTACATTTAAAATCCATTTGTCCTGGGTAATGAGTTCCCAATTCTTTGCATGAAGAGCAATCCTTCCCCCCAAAGGGGCAGTCAGTTGATAAGTGCTTGGAAATTTTAAAAGGAAGTCATTGAGACAGATTACCATAGGGAGGGAGTCTTATTATTCCCAGACTTGGAAGTGGAGGCCCCCCACTGCTTAGTTCTGTGAGTCCCCTGGGACTGAAACCTGGGGATTTTGCTGTGTCTGGGTTTGGCTTGAGAAGACCTGGAAGGGTCTGGAAAGGACCAGTTCTTAGAGGACCAGTGCCTTCTAAATCTAGGAGGCTGAACTTGTAAAAAATCTTTAACAGTTTGCATAGATTTAGCTTTATTTTCCATCTTTTTAAGAACTTCCTCATCCTTGTTGCCAAACAGGCGGTCCTGATTTAAAGGAGCATCCAACAATTTAGCTTTAACATGATCAGGCAAAGATTGCTCCTTAAGCCAAGCATGCCTTCTGAGCACAGACCCAGTAACAGCAGCCCTGCAAGAGGGCTCTAATGAATCAAAACCACATTGCAAATTTTCCAACTTGTTCGGCAGAATGCATTAAATCCTGTAATTCTTTATTTTCCACATAGTCAGGAATCAACAGCATTTTCTGTTTAAGCAGTCCAATAACATGTTGCTGATATTTTAACATACGAAACTGGCAGTTTAAAGCCCTAATGGCCAAGGTTGCAGAAGTGTAAACCTTCTTACCCCATCTATCCAGCACCCTGGAGTCTCTATCAGAAAGGGTAGGATTTTTCACAGTAGAAGCCTTAATGCCCTTGAGCCCCTCTGAAATAGTCTCTGGATCCACAACAGGATTTTTAAAAAGGAACTTGTGCGACTCAGGAACCCTGTAGTATCTGTCAGGTTTTCTGGGAGCAAGAGGCAGGGAATCAGTGGCCAAACTAGATTACGAGAAAGCATCATCAACAATGTCTAGTAGAGAAGGAATAGCTAAAGGCCTATGCTGAGGTAGGAGAAGGAAATCCCTAAGCCTCTTTTTTGAAGCGGAAAAATCCTGGCTTTCCCAGTGGAAATGCTCCCTTAGAGTATATAAGGTTTCCCCAAAAGAAAAATCCTCAGGAGGGGAAGCAGAGGGAATAGAGTCATCTGCATCACAATCCTCATAAGTAGGTAAGGACAAATCCAGATAATCAGAAGAGTCAGAAAAAACAGAATCCTGATCAGAAGATTCATAATCAACCTCAGTCCTAGGCCTCTTAGAAGGGGGGGGGGGTTGCTACCCCTGATTAGAGTTATTAGATCTTCAGCCATTCTTATTTGTTTTTTAGGCATAGAGGCCTGAGCATGTGGCCTGGGCATTGGTTTTTAGACATGGATCGAGATTTAGGCCTAAGTAATGAAAGAGGCATCGATTTAATATGCAAGTCTGTACACCTGAATTCACCCTCAGAAGCTGGTGCTTGCACAGTGGCTCCGGACCCATCCAAGGTAGAGACATCTGTGGGTTCCATAGTTGAAGCATCTCGCGGCATACCGGACTCCAAATGGGTCTCAGTATAGGCCGGCGAATCAGAAGTAGCGAGTATCAGGGGCTGCGAAAAGCACCTCACCGAGTACCGGCAAACTGGTGACTGGCTTAGGAGAAGCGTCGTCAGCAGTTTTGGACCTCAGTGGCCTGTCTCTCTTTATCTTTGTGTTTTTCCGGGGTTTTTTTCGGAATCCCGGTAGTCGGATCACTAACCGACAACATTTCTGGATAATTAAACCGAGAACCAAAATATTTAGAAGCAAAACTATACTGATGACGGATAGTGCGCTGATTAAATAAAGCACAAAACCGATAGCAAGGTACATCGTGGTCAGGGCCTAGGCAAGGAATACAGTATGAATGAAAATCTTTGAGGTATTTGCTTTCCACAAGTAATGCAATTATTAACTTTTACTGACATCAGTAAGGAGCAAGAAAAAGTTTCCCCAACGGGGTACTTAGCTTTAGTTGAAAACTTCGGTTCTGAAACTCAAACGAAAATTTCAGGAGTCTGCCGACTGGCACTTGCAAACTGCTTCTCCTTCGGGCACTGCATGGTAAGAAAGACTGATGTAATGGCGTCGGCTGCATGTTTTATACCCCTGACGTCATGGAAGAAGGGACAGCAACCGACACAGGACCCAAGACTTTGTTAATCAGGCCAACTGAGGGCAACCTGCAAGCAGACAACCCAAATGTAATGACGGCAACAGTGAAACACGAAGAAAATTCCAGGGTTGACGAATTAAATGAGGCCACAGGAAGGGGAACCAAATCTGTCGAGGCCAATAAGGTGTAATGAGGATGATTCTGCTCTTCAACCTGGCCGCTCCCTGTAGGAACTCAGAGGAATTGGGGGATATGCATAAAGCAGACTGGGGACCAATTGTGGAGAAGAGCATCCCTTGGTGATTCCCCCTGTGCGGGGCTTAGGGCAAAGTAGCTGCTGCACTTGTTGCTCAGGGGAGATGCAATGAGATCGCATCAGGCTGGACCCACTGCTGGAAAATCAATTCTGTCACTTTCCCATTGAAGGACCACTCCTGCGGTAGTAGAATGTACCTGCTCAGTTTGTCTAACACACTGGACTTCCCTGAAATAGGTGTTGCTATAATAAAGTGGATGGATGAGATTGCCCACCACCAAACCCTGAGCCCTTCTCGACAGAGAGGGTAAGATCTGGTTCCTCTCAATTTGTTGATGTAACAAACCACTGACCTGTTGTCTGTTTGAATTGCAATCATTCTTGAAGGAAAAGCATTCTGAAAGACTTGCAATGCTAAAAGCATTGCTCTCAACTTTAAGGCATTGCTATACAAATTGGCCTCCATGGGACAGCATGTGCCTTGGACTGTCTTTCCCATATAATGCCCCCCACCCCACCCCAGCCATGAAGCATCCGTAGTCACTACTGACTTGGGCTGACAGGGGAGGAATAAGCAGCCACCATACTGGATCCCTCTTGCATACACTGGTGATTCATATTGTAGCAAATAAGTGAAGATGAAGTATTGACCATTGTGAGGCCAGCATCCATTAAAGAATTCTCATATGAAATCTAAGGATACTAATGTTATTGCTGCCGCCATTACTCCCAAAGCCTGAAGGATCACATGGGTTGAAATTCTGGAACTGCAAACTATTTTTCTAACTTGCGAGTTTATTGTCTGAACTCTGGAGAGGTGAAGTGAGACTATAGTTGATTTTGTGTCAAGCAGTGCTCCTATGAACTCTAAGCTTTGACTTGCTTCTACATGACACTTTTCTTAATTTATGGCTATTCCTAGTATAGCATGTCTGGATCACTTTTCCTCTTGCCATAATCAGCTGATGCCTGGTCGGGGTGGATGTTAGCCAGTAGTCTTAAGTATGAAAACAACCAGAATCCCTGCAGCCTCAAGTGAGCTGTTACTCCTGCCATGCACTTGGTAAATACTCTGGGGGCTGTGGTGAGACCAAAGGGCAGTACCTCTAAACTGGTAGTGACTGGCTCCCAGCCGAAAGTTTAACAACCTTCTGGCTCTCCTGCTCATCTTTATGAGACAGTATGCATCCTGAAGATCTATCAAGCACATCCAGTTGTCTTTTTCCAAAATTAGAAGAACAGACTGAACTGTGACCATCCAGAACTTGGTATCTTGAACAGATTTTTTTTTAAGCTGCTGAGATCCAAAATTGGTCTCCAATCTCCTGTTTTCTTTAGCATGAAAAAGAACCTTGAGTACGTTCTGGATTCTATTTGATCAGGAGGTACCTCTTGGATGACTCTCTTGTCTATTTAATTGCTGCTTATTCCCTCTAACTGGGTGGAGCATCAGGGAATTATTTTTGAACTGGGAGGATGATGAGAAATGGTATTATATTACCTCTAAAAATAGTGTTCTGCACCCAAGTATCTGTTATGTCTAGCCAGGCTCTCTGGTGCAAGGACAAACAATCCCCAGTTGCCTCCATAGAGGGACAATTGGGTCTCCTTTCAGAAATGCTGAAAGGGTTTGCCAAAGAACAATTCTCTGGACCCTTTGATTTGAGGGTCACCTCTGCTGTGAGGATGGCATCTATTTGTTTGAGCTCCCCTGTCTGCCTCTAGGGGAATTTCCTCCTTGTGTGTCCTGGAAATATCTTTGGAATGTTTTGAACATCTTACCGCCACCTCAATGATTCATCGAAAAAGATCTTTGTGAGGTGAAAAAACATATGCCCATGGCAGAAAGGGTCTTTCCATCCCACTCACACCTGGACAATGTGTCTTTTACCTTGGGGCCAAAGAGATGCGCTGTCAAAATGAGCATTGATGAACGACTTAAAGGGCTCTGCAAAATCACACAGATGCATCCAGGCATGTCTATTAATGGAAATGCCCGAACCCCCTGCTATTGAGGTTCCTTCTACTACATTAGAAATGAGCTTCATTGAAAAGCCCAATATTGACTGCAGGGTAGCCAAATGAGAAGTGACAGATATTTTAACCTCTTCAGAAATGGATCCTGAGAGAGTGTCTGACAGCGCCTTAAACAGATCCCTCTGTAGTCTCGTGAAATGTGCCAAATAGTTCAGTAACCTTAAGGCGAAGGTTGCTGAAGCATAGAAATGCTTCCAGAATCTGTCCATCGCCAGAAACTCCTTGTTGGGGGAATGAACAGAGGAACTTTACTGTCCGAGTTTCTTCTTAGTGGCTGCCACCATGACCATGGAATCAACAGGCACACATTTAGACTAAAACTGTTTATCCTCTGCAGCAGTCATGACTTCATTGGGCTTCCTGGGAAATTGGCTCAAGGGTGTAAGGATCTTTTCATGCCTGCCAGAAGATCAATTCAATAAACTGGTCAATGGACAGGGTCACTCAGGAGGTAGATGGGCTGGTACCAAACATTTCCTGGAGTACAGATTCCTCTAATGAAGGGTTACTGGGCTTCCAGACACCTCTCTGTTTCAGGATTTTGAGGACGTCTCCAAATGAGACATCAGGAGGTGACTGTGGGGACCCTTCATCCTTATCAAAATCTGTACCTTCAGTGACAGATTCAGGGAAATCTAAATGCTTCCTCTTGCATGTTTTCTTCTTAGTGACCTCCTCAGTGGAGTACACTGAGGAGGTGTCAGAAGAAGTGGGGATACCCTGATGGGATGCCTGGGGTTTCAGTACCGGCTGTCCATGTGGAGAGGACATTTTAGACTCCAGACACATGCAAGACAGCAAAAAACAGTTAAGGCAGTGATAAATCCAGTGGTGTCAAACAAATCAATGAGAAAACAACAACAAAAAAAAAACTACTGGAGGAACAAGTAAAGCTCAGCAAAATGCAGTTTATACCAATGCCAGTTAAAACTTTTGCCTATTGGTGAATTTCCTATTTTCCATCCAACTGTCAAGATTTCTCTTAAAGAGGGCTAATGAGCTTTGCTTGCCATGAATGGGCAGCCTATTCCAGAGCAAGGGAAGTCTCTGGGACAGGAATCTATCACTCCAGCATGTTCTGTTTATCGTGGTGACAAGGTTTATGTCCCTGGAGCGTGTGGCTCGGAGAGATTGGGATTTCTTTAAGTGTAGCAAGTCCATCAGGTCTGGGTTAGACATGGCTTTGTAAGTTAGGCAGAGGTCGCCTCGGAGTAGGCGATATGCGACCGAGTATAGCTTCAGTTTTTTGAGATGTTCGGCATATGGCACCTGTTTGAGGCTGGTAATCCTCTTAGTGAGGTATTTCTGTGGGCTTTCCAGCTGTTGCAGATGTCTTGTGAGGTACATGCCAAATGGGGAGTTATACTCTATGATAAGTCTAATAAAGGATGAGTAGAGAGGAATGATAATCACTCTTTTTCTGGAGGAGGACCCCTTTGTGATGAGGTGTGCCATGTAGAAGGATTTCCTGACTACTGTGGTAACATATTTATCAAAGGAGAGACTACTATCCACCTGTGTCCCAAGGTCTCACCACACTTTCGGTGTTTAGTAGGCTACCGCCTATGTGGTAGTTCATGGGTACGGTCTTTTTCCAAAGGGGATGACAATGCACTTCTTGGCATTGAGCTTTAGGCCAAGACTTTGACACTAAGCATCAGTCTCAGTGAGGCCTCTTTGTAGAGCATCCACTTCCGTAGGTGAATTGATTATGGCTCCTAGTTTGTAGCAGTCTACGAATTTCGTTAGCCAGAGACCAGCTGTATTAGCCTGGACTTCTGAGAAGTAGATACCGAACAGGAGAGGACCCAGGATTGAGCCCTGTGGTACTCTGCTTGTCACTGGTCTGAAGTCGGATTTGGAGTCAGCTACTTTCACTGTGTGGGTTCTGTCAGTGAGCCAGTCGGCCACCCATCTTGTGACATAGGGATTTACTCCAAGAACAGTGAGTTTATCTATATCAGAGTGGGAGATGGTGTCGAAAGCCTTGGTGAGGTCAAGATAGGCTGTGTGCACTACCTTACCCTTGTCTATGGCTATAGTGACTGCTTCGAAGAAGTCAATCAGGTTTAGGAGGCATGATCTACCTTTTACAAACTCAAACTGAGTGGGTTCCAGAGTTTAGAGGTTATCCATGTCTTTCTTTATGAGCTCTAGGATGATGTGTTACATGGCCTTGCAGACCAGGCTCATCAGGCTAATGGGGCAGTAGTTCCCAGGTTTGTGGTGGCACCCCCCTTGTGGAGTGGGATAACCGTCGCTGTGCACCATTCCATAGGCACAGAGCCTGAAGTGATGCTATGGTTGAACATGATACTTGGGTGGGGTGCCAGTTTGTTCTGTAGTTCATGCAGAACGCAGCCTGGGATGTTGTCCAGTCCCATGGATGCTGTGTTCTTGGCTTTGGAGAGTGCGGTCTTTACCTGTACGGCCGTGATTTCAGGGGCTTTGCAATCATCTGGTATGGGGATGGGACTTTGGGGGGGTGAAGTTAGCACTGAACCGGTCTGCCAGGATGTTGGCAGTATCAGTTGGTTCGATAAATGTAGTGCCATTGTGTTGTAGTTCACAGCATATCTGAGTGTTGCCAATGAGATTCTTGACATAGCTGTAGAAGGCTTTGTGGTTGTCTTTAGAATCCATGGCGATTTTTTTTTCAAAACTAGCTTTGTAGAACTTTATGTGGAATCTCATCTTCTTCCTGAGGCTGATCAGGGAGTTCCTGCAATCATGGGATTTTGCTCTTTTCTGGAACAGTTTCTTCCATCTGTTGTAGAGCTTGGTTATGGCAGGGGACCACCAGATTGGCTTCCTTTTTCTGGAGGCTAATGTCTTGGTTCTGTTGGGGATGGCAAGGTCCATGCACTCGTGTATGTGCTTATACAGAGCATTTGTATAGGATTCATCAGTCGTGCTACTATTTTCCATCTGCGTGGGTGTAATGAAGTTTGCCACTTCTGACTTAAGCATGAAGTTGGCTTTGGAGAAGTTTTTTATGGTGGCTTCCTTAATGGAGAGGGGGGGACGGGATGTGGATGTCTAGGGTGATTAGCTTGTGGTCAGATCTGACCAGCGAGGAGTTGACCTCTGGTGTGGAGCATCTGTTACCCATACTGGTAATGACCAGGTCAAGGATGTTACTACCCCTGGTGGGGGTATGGACAACCTGGTCCAGGGCATTGGAATTGATGAATTCCAGAAAACGTTGGGCAAATGAGTTTGTACATGAGTAGTTTTCTCAGTTGGATGGGTAGTTGAAATCTCCCAAAATTAGGGTATTGGGCTGTACCTTAGTATTATCCAGTATATTGAGAAACATGAAGTGGACGTCCTGGGGCATGGTGGGGGTTCTGTAATATGCTACAATCTGAATTGCAGTCTTGCCCAGTGTTAATTGTACTTGGATAATTTCAGAGGCATTCTATTGAGCTACTACCCTGGAGTTGTGGATATCCTTTATGAATATGGACACACCTCCTCCTTTAGTATTTTGGTCAGGGTTAGGTGGCAGAAAGGTGTGGTAAGAATTGTAGTCTGCTAATGCAGGGGTGCTCTCTGGAGCCTTAAATCAGGTCTCTGTCACTGCACAGATGTCAATGATCTCCAGCTTAAGGAGATCCTCCAGTGTGTGCATTTTGAGATTTAGACCTCTAGCACTGAGTAGCATTACCCTTAGATTTTGCTTGTTTATGTCTACTATGGTGGTGCATTTAACATTTGAGCCTTGCCTAAAAAAGGCACTATAGGGGCGGCAACAGCCTTAGCCAGTATCCGGAATCCCAGCGGCGACAGGTGCAGGCCATCTCTGGCAAAGCATCGTGGCCTGTCGATCATGTTGTCCCAGGCTGACAGATACTGGATCCCCTTGGAATTACACCAGAAGCTTAGCCAATTGGTGAAGTCAATCATTTTGTCCTTGTACTGTGGTATCATTCTGGCCGATGGCAGGAGGCTACTCAGGGCTAGTGTAATACCTGCCTGGGCTACATGGTCAGAGAGCTCCTCCATGTCTCTTTTCATGTAGTCTTGGGAGGTACGTCTCAGGTCATTCACTCCAACATGGACAATGACAAAGTCATACATGTACTTGTTGAGTGACCTGAGTGCGTGCATTATATGGTGGATCCTGGCACCAGACAGTAACTTTCTCCTTGTTTAGCCTGGCGAGAGGGACATCAGTGTGCCTGACTACAGAGTCACCAATGACTAGTGTGCCGAGTACGCTGTTTTGCCTTGTAGGCTGAGGTTGAGTGGCACACTGATTTTGTGAGATATGTGTCGTAAGGGTAGTGTTAGGGGGTGGTGGTTGCTTGGCTTCCAGTTTGGCTATATAAGTGCATCTCTCACAGGTTGTAATGTTGGGTGGTAGGAGGAGAGGGTTGTCAGTGTACATGAGGCAATTGCTTCATTGCCCCAAGATGCCCAGATTCATCAGGTGGACAGGAGAAAACACCGGGAGCTGACCCTTGGACATGCCTGGTTAGTACTTATTAATTTAAGTACTGGGAACTGATATCCTCTAGATTAGTGAGGAAAGTTCAGTGCTGCAGTAATTTGTAGATTTAGTGCTTACCATCAATTACAGTCACACGATCAGTATCCCAAGTCACATGGCAAAGGTAAAAAATACATATTAAAAGCTGAGTGTAATAGAAATAAGTAAATATATATGTATGTATTAAAAATATGTAACAATTGTATAAAAATATATAACTATGAATATATTTTAGTAATTTAAAAACATTAAATTTAAACTTTCATATGAAAATTTTTAAGTAACGGTACACTACCATTTAATTGAGGGAACAGATGTGTTCTCAGCCTAAATATCCAGAAAAATTTGTTCATCTCAGTACTGTGTATTACACTTCCACCACATAGTGGTTCATAAAGCACCTACAGTATACAAAATCTATACTCATGTTCATGGCCCTTATGTGCTGTCTGTACAGAGCATTAGCAATAACTTGCTTCTCAATTTTAGAGAGAGAACTGCCAATACGTTGTTTAGGTTTTTGGTTAGTCTTGCCCACGTAGTATGTCTCGCAGTGTTCACACATAGCTAGATAAACTATATTTTTTGTGTCATAGTTCCCCGACACCCTTAACTCAAACTGTTGGCCATTAATAGGATGCACAAATGTCTTGTTCGTGTAGATATACTTACAATATACACATTTCCCACATCTAAAAGTGCCCTTCTTAGTAGTTCTGAGGTGTACTGTAGTCTTAGGTTGTTCTTTATAACAAAGCGGTTGCTTCAAGTTAGGGCATGTTACATCCAAAGGATGGTTTACTAGAAATTATGGACTATAACTCAGGTAAATCTTGTAAAATATGCCAATGTTTACCACTAATATGTTTAACTTTATTTGTGTTCTTATTATATGTTAGCATGCATCTAATGGTTTTGGAACGAGCATTCGTATTTTATCAGTCTTTTGAGAGGTGGTAAAAAAGCAGGCCTAGTTAAAGTTGACATAGGTGCACAGTTTGTGAAAGAATACCTCCTAGACTTTACTGAACACACTCAGACAAATATAAACACCCTATTGTTGAGCTGCTTATGCTAGTCCTCACTAACAATGTCTTTTTGTTTCAGTAGAAACTGTTTACGCAAGTTAGAGTAGCAATGGGTATTCCTGTCACACCTATGTTAATACTGTCACGTACATATGGGAGAGTAGATTTGCTGTATATTGTCTTTAGAGAACCCTTTTATTGACAATGTTGTATTTTCTTGTTTTGTGGATGACTTGTTCCTTATTTGGAAGGGCAGTGTTAAAATGTTTAATGAGTTTTCTATTACATTTCAAACACATTTGATTTTCTTAAGTTTAAAGATAAAAACTACTGAAATGCGGACTGCACACAATAAGAGAATACTGTTAAAACACAACTTTAATGTTGCGAAAAGAAATCCAAGTAACAATAAAATCCAAATAACAGTGAGCGCTTTCGGCAAGTTAAATTAACCCGCCTTCATCAGACAAACAGCGAGACTAGGTTAAGATGTCTTATACTTTACAATTGAAAACAACGAACCAATCACGCAAAAATGCATTTGCTAAATGGAGGAACTCCATAGAAACCTTAAAACAATATTACATCTAAATGCAGCTTAGAGACAAGTACCCAAACATCAGTGGTTGCATCTGACATATGAAATAAGCATAACATCAACATGACAGCAAACCGCGTACGTTGTAGATAAGAGCACAATAAAAACTAACATAAAACCATGTACATTAGAAATGCTGTGTCTAACAAATAAACACGACATACTCATGTGCTGAAGAAAAATATTCTTATATTGTTGTGAAGTCAAACCAACCTCTGATTCGGTGGCTTGACTTAGTATGTTAAGTTATAAAACCAAAACTTGGTCCATATTCAGATCAACAGCTTGAGTGCATAGTCGCTCGTTATAAAAACTGCAAACCAGTTAGTTGATTAAAGCGACGATACAACTCACTTATCTATTTAGTATCATGTATTTTCAGAATTAGGACACGTCTGCGTACACACGCAAATGGGTAGACCCAACAAAGGGAACGCCATAGTGCAAACGAACCAAGACATCCAAGCCTCGACCCAGCTGGGACTAAAACCCCAAGCAATCAATGGAAGTCGACCCATCAGACTAACATACACCCGAAACTATGGTTAAAGTGTCTAATAAATGGACAGGCCTAGAATCCCTCTTGATATTTTACTGCAGTATATTGCTAGAACGAAAAGATACAAAAATCAACAGTGACTGTGTTACCCCTGAGATAAACCCCATCTGAAGTGGAGTACCAACTCCCAACCATATGATACCAACATGGTGTTAGGACATGAGAGATATACTGACTTAATTACCCTGAGGTACTCTGGCCATGTTAATATTATTAATGGCCAATTTATAAAACCATAGACTGGATGGACAATCATAAATAAATGTGTGGACCAATCAAGTTAAACTGAAACAACAACAAACAGATACTGAGATCCACAAATGTACTGAATTTGCTACCTGTTATGTGATAGCCATTTTAGAACACATTTGATTGACAAACCCTCATTGATACCAGGGAATATGTGGGCTCTAGTCCTAATCTGCCATAACAACTCATCAATTTCTAAGCGGCTTTGCCATGGGCCACCCCTTATATCCGTTTCCCTCTGTTGTAGGACAAGATATTGGAAAGAATGTCCTATGTACTCAAAGCAGTGTCTAGCTTACTTGGATTTCTTTTCGCAACATTAAATTTGTGTTTTAACAGCATTCTCTTATTGTGTGCAGTCCGCATTTCAGTAGTTTTGGTCTTTTGCTTTTGCTTGTCGGATACTTAAGTTTAAAGATAGCTTTGCTCTTAACAGTACTGCCTTACTTGATACGACCACCTACAAGAACAATGACTGTACCCTGGCTACCACACTGTATAAGAATCCAGTTAAATGTAACTCATACTTGCATAGGAGTAGTATGCATCTGCACTTTATGTTCAACAATGCTCTGAAAACCAAATGATGAGATTGGCTGGACTTAATACATCTTACCTAGTTATGAATAATCAGTTGGATAGTATGGCCACTGACTTTAATAATAAGGGTTATGCTACTCAAACTGTAGATAACATATGTGATGAGGTTAGACAAATAAGTTCAACTTTAGCTAGACCTACTTTTTTTTACCACCTCTCATAAGACTGATAAAATCCCTCCAAAACCCTTAGATGCATGCTGAAATACAATAGGTTCATAGGTTGATACTAGGCTACCTGTCCTAGGGCATTTATAAGCCTAGCCAGAGTGTGTTTGGCTTTCGCCTCCCTTTTAGATTAGTTAACTGTGCCTCTGTATAGTAGGTCACAGAAGATAGCCCTTTTAAGGTTAGTTTACTGTGCCTCTGTCTAGCAGGGACATAGAAGAGATCCCAGGGGTAAACTTACGATCTCCCATCCACTCGTCAAGATTTCTCTTGAAGAGGGTCAGTGAGGGGGCTCTGCCTAACATGACTTGGGATTCTGTTCCACAGTGAGGGGAGCCACTGGGATATGAATCTGTCCCTCCAGCATGTCCTATTTATTGCTGTGCTGAGGTTTAAGTCCCTGGAGCGTGTAGCTCTGAGGGATTTGGATTTCCTGAGGTGGAGCATGTCCATTAATTCTGGGTTAGACATGGCTTTGTACATCAGGCATAGATTGCCTCTGAGTAGGTGGTAAGCAACTGAGTAGAGCTGGAGTTTCTTTAGTCGAACTGCATA
Source organism: Protopterus annectens (assembly GCF_019279795.1). Classification (NCBI taxonomy): domain Eukaryota; kingdom Metazoa; phylum Chordata; order Ceratodontiformes; family Protopteridae; genus Protopterus; species Protopterus annectens. Next base: position 1,193,762,745 of record NC_056747.1, on the reverse strand, counting down.
GGGCATCTGTTTGAGGCCCTTGATCCTCTTGGTGAGGTACGTTTGGGGTCTCTCTCCAGTTGCTGCAGGTGTCGGGTAAGGTACATCCCAAATGGGGCATTGTATTCAATTATGGGCCTGATCAGTGATGAGTAGAGGGGCACAATAACCTCTTTTGATCTAGATGTGAACCCTTTCATGATAAGGTGGGCTATATAGAAGGTCTTTCTAACCACTTTGGCAACGTGATTGTCAAAGGAGAGATTCCCATCTACTTGGGTTCCCAAATTCCTAATTACTTCTTCCGTACTTAATGGATTACCACCTATGTGGTAATTTGTGGGCACTTTGTTTTTCCCAAAGGGGATGACTATGCACTTTTTGGCATTTAGCCTGAGGCCGTGGCTCTGGCACCAGGTATCCGTCTCTGTGAGACCCTTTTGGAGGATGCTTGTGTCAGCCAGAGTCTCTATTATGGCTCCCAGTTTGCAGTCATCTGCGAACTTGGTCAGCCATAGTCCTCCCGTGTTAGCCTGTACCTCAGAGAAGTATATACCGAACAAGAGTGGTCCCAGGACTGAGCCTTGTGGGACGCCACTTGTAACTGGTTTAGAGTCTGACATGGCACCTGCAATTCTGACCATGTGGGTTCTATCCCTGAGCCAGTTTGCAACCCATCTTGTGACATAGGGGTTGATATTTAAGCTGGTGAGCGTATTTATGATGCCCGAGTGGGGTATTGTGTCGAAGGCTTTTGCGAGGTCCAGGTAGGCTGTGTGGACTACCTTCCCCTCATCTATGGTCTTGGTAACCGTTTCAAAGAAGTCAACTAGGTTTGAGAGACAAGATCTGCCCTTAAAGGCAAACTGGGTAGGATCCAGTGTCTGGAGGTTCCCAATGTCTTTGTTTATGAGTTCCATGATGATGATATGCTCCATAGCTTTGCAGACCAGACTAGTCAGGCTTATAGGGCGATAGTTTCCGGGGTCCGTTGTGGCATCACCTTTCTGGAGCGGGACCACTGTTGCTGTATGCCATTCTTTGGGTACATATCCTGTAGTAAAACTGAGATTGAACAGTGACTTTATGAGAGGGTTCAGTTCTTCTTGGAGCTCGTGTAAGACGCAGCCCGTGTCACCATCCAGTCCCATTGATGCTGTGTTTTTTGCTTTGGAGAGGGCAGCTTTCACTTGTGCATCTGTGATGTCAGGGAGGCTACATTCTGTTGGGATAGACATTTGCTTTTTTGGGGGGGAAGAAGTTTGCACTGAACCTGTCAGCCAGGATGTTGGCAATGTCTGTGGGTTCAGTGTATTTTTTGTCATTTTGCACTAACTCAGAGCATATCTGGGAGTTGCCACCCAGATTCCTGACATAACTAAAGAGAGCCTTGTGATTATCTTTAGTGTCTTGGGCAATTTTTCTTTCGAAGCTGGCCTTAGATGATTTTATGAGGGATCATAGTTTCTTGCTAGCACTGATCAGAGATGCCTTCCCTTTTTGGGGTTTTGCTCTATCATGTAGTAGCTTCCTCCTTCTGTTGTATAGCTTATTTATGGCCGGGGTCCACCAGATAGGTCTCCTGCCTTTGGAGGAGTGAGTCTTGGTTTTATTTGGGATAGCACGATCCATGCATTCCTGTAGGTGGCCATAGAATGCGTTTGTAAAGGATTCTGCGGTTCGGACAGTATTTTCCACTGGCCCGGGGGCTTTTAAGGATTCCACCTCGGTTTTGAGAAGTGTGAAGTTTGCTTTTGAGAAATTTTTCACCATGGTTTCTTTGGCTGGGGGTGGGGACAAGATATGGATGTCCAGTGAGATTAATTTATGGTCTGATCTTACCAATGAGGAATTTACCTCTGGTGTGGAACATAGAATCCCCATGTTGGTGATGACCAGGTCCAATATGTTGTCCCCTCTTGTGGGATTGGTGACCAGTTGTTCCATAGCGTTTGAGTTTATAAATTCTAGGAACCGTTGGGCGAGGGTGTTGGGGCTTGAGCAGTTTTCCCAATCAATGTTTGGGTAGTTGAAGTCACCCAATATTATGGTGTTTGGAGAGACCTTCATATTCTCCAGTGTTCTCAGGAAAGCCGAGTGGGGTTCCTGAGTTTGGGAGGGTGATCTGTAGCAGGCTACAAACTGAAAGGCAGTTTTGCCCACTGTTAGTTGCACATGGATGGTCTCCGATGCTTCGTGCAGTGGCACTAACCTGGAGGTGTGGGTATCTTTGATGAATATGGATACTCCCCCTCCTTTTGTGATTTGGTCCGAGTTTAAGGGGCCGAAAAGCATGGTATGAGTTATAACCTGGTAGTGCTGGGGTGTTCTCGGGAGCCTTGAACCAGGTTTCTGTTACTGCACAGATATCGATATTCTCCATACTAAAGAGATCCTCGAGTGCATGCATCTTGAGGTTTAGATTTCTGGCATTGAGCAGCATTAACCTTAGTTTTTTTCTCCTTGTGTTGTCTATGGAGGTGGGTTTGTCTTTTAAGCCTTGCCTACAAAAGGCACTATGGGGGTTGCAAGAGCCTTAGCCAGTATTCGAAAGCCCAGGGGTGACAGGTGCAAGCTGTCCCTAGCGAAGCAACGTGGCTTGTCGAGCATGTCATCCCAGGCTGACAGACACTGGATCCCCTTTGAATGACACCAATACTTTAACCAATTGTTAAAATTGATAATTTTGTCTTTATATTGTGGCATCATTCTTGGTGAGGGCAAGATGCTACTCAAGGTCAGGGTCATACCGGCCTGGGCTACATGATCAGAGAGCTCCTCTATGTCTCTTTTTATATAGTCCAGGGAGGTACATCTTGGGTCATTCACACCAGCATGGACAATGACGGAGTCATATTTGTACTTGCTTTGGAGTGACCCGAGTGCTTGTGTTAAGTGGCGGATCCCGACACCTGACAGGCAGCTTACAGTGACCTTCTCCTTGCTCAGTCTGGTGAGTGGGACGTCAGTGTGTCTGACAATAGAGTCGCCTATTACAAGTGTATTAGGTGTGCTGTTTAGCCTTAAGGGCTGTGACTGTGCGGCACACTGACTTTGTGAAATATGTGATACACGGGTATTGTTGTGGGGTAGTGGTTGCTTGGATGTCTGTTTTGGAGGTCTCTGCAGCTTTGTCAGATTTTTATTTGGAGCCTCCGAATATGTTTTTGTGTGTCTATGTGTTTGGTTTGCTGATGGGATAGGTCTATGTGAGACTGGATTTGCGGTGTGTGTGGTTACCTTCTCCTCCTAACTGAGTGTGCCAGTCCTGGGTTGAGAGAGCTCAGCCTCCAGTTTGGCTGTATAGTTGCATCTCTCACATATATTTGAGCTTGTTGGGAGGAGGAGAGGGTGGTCTGTGTACATAAGGCAATTGTAACATTGCCTCAATATTCCCAGATTCACTAGCTGGACTGGACTGGACAGTAAACCTGAAACTGACTTTTGGACATGCCAGAATAGTATAAGGAACTGCTTTTTGACTGATCAGAAAGGACCAATAGGGAGCCAAATACTTATAAGGAGTATAAGAGGGTGTAGTGCTTTAGTTTGTTAGTGTTTACTTATAAGATTTGAGCAAGTGCAGGGCTTTAGAAGGAAAACAGAGTGCTTACTTTGAGAGTTAGAACAGTTCTAAGGGAAAAAGTGAGGAGTAGACTTTGTGGAGCCGGGAATAGTTTAAACCCGTGTAAGCTGCGCTGTCCGATGGTGCGTGGTGCGCAAAACTGCGCAAATGCGGGTTTTAAAGCACGGAAACAGAAAAAGATAGGAATTGATCCAAAATGGCCAATAAGCTACTAGATTCTGGGCTGAGACCACTACTCCAGGGACAGATAGGCTGCTCAAAGCTCCCCACTCTCACTGGTGAATAGAGAAGCTTCCTCCTATCCAAGTAAGGATATGGGCAACACAGGAACCTATACCACAGTCCGGAATTCAGCAAAGCCTGAAATCTGGACTAATCTAGTTCAGCAAGGCGGGAAAAAAGAATATTGTTTTTCTTTTTTTTTGCAGTAATTAACAGAAAATCACACAGAAAACACTTTAAATGCTATGAGCAGGCTAGCGCACTTGAGTGTGTAGCCTACAGCTGTTAAACAATACAAAAACTACTTTAAAACGATTTTAAGAAGTGCAAACTGTAAAAAGCAGGTAAGGCAAATACAATTTTAGCTTTTTAAACACAGAACAGTTAGAACTCGCTTTGTAGGTGGGAAAATGCAGTCGGAGCAAAAAGCAGAGACAAAAATACTTAGATCTGTTGAAAGTCTCTCTGTTGCCTGTACCACTCTGCTGGGCACCACGAGGAGCTGTGCCAAGTTGTATACTGGCGCAAAACCGCTCAAATGCGGGTTTTAAAGCAGGGAAACACAAATCAGTTTAAACATATTATTGATAAATATTGGTATATTTTACAAGATGTATCAGAGTTACAATCCATAATTTCTAGTAAACCATCCTTTGGATATAAGAGACACCCTAACTTGAAGCAGCTACTTTGTTATAAAAAACAACCTAAGACTACAACTACACCTCAGGACTACTAGAAAGAGCTCTTTTAGATGTGGGAAATGTGTGTCGTGGAAGTACATCCATATGAACAAGATGTTTGTGCATCTTATTAATGGACAACAGTTTGAATTAAGGGCATTAGGGAATTGTGACACAAAAAATATAGTTGATCTGGTTATGTGTGAACACTGAGGTATACTACATGGGCAAGGCTAACCAAAAACTTAAACAGCATATTGGCAGTCATCTCTCTGAGATTAAGATGCAAGTTATTACTAATGCTCTGTGCAGACAGAAAGCAGATAAGGACCATGAACATGAGTTAAAATGTTGTATACTGTAGGTGCTTTATGAACCACTATGTGGTGGAAATATAATACTCAACACTGAGCTGAATGAATTTTTCTGGATACTTAGGGTGAAAGCACATGTGCCTCCGGATAAAATGGTAGTATTTCTCTAAAACCATTACTTAAAAGATTTTCATATGAAAGTCTAAATTTAAAGTTTTTAAATTACCAAGATATATTCATAAATTTTATATATTTTTATACAACTGCTTCACATTTTTAATACATACATACATATATATTTACTCATTTCTAATACACTCAGCTTTTAATATGTATTTTTTACCTTTATCATGTGACTTTTTTTTACCTTTATCATGTGATTGTATGGAGAGACGGTACAGTTGTAGACAGAGGAATTTATACAACTGCTTCACATTTTTAATACATACATACATATATATTTACTCATTTCTAATAAACAGCTTTTAATATGTATTTTTTACCTTTATCATGTGACTTCTTTTTACCTTTATCATGTGATTGTATGGAGAGACGGTACAGTTGTAGACAGAGGAACAGAGATGGTAGGCACCATCTGAGTCAAGCTTGCAGACAGGCCATTTCCATAATGCCAAAGGTGGACTGCTCCAATGAAGGATAGGACCCTGGATCCGAGAAAGCAAGTCTCAGATCCATGGTCACACCCTGCTCCAAGGACAGTCCTCCAGAAGCTGAAGTCAGAACAGAACTGACCACTGCTGAGGCTTTGACTTGCAAAGATGGCTCCAAAACCCTCGGACTTGGCTGAAGCACCTTGGATCTGACAGGGTAGTATTGGCTCCGAAAGCTCTCCGGATCCAACTGAACTAAAAGGCTCAAAGCATGCCTCGGATTAGAGGATAAAAGGATACCCTGATCAGAAGCAGATTGACCCAGACGACTCGGATCCAAAGGCTCCGACGCCTTGAAATGTGTCAGTGGAGGAACTGGCACAGGTGGTGATGTGGATGTACTGATCTCCTGAGCCAATCAGATTGGAGCTGAAAGGCTAGCTGACTGGTTGTGCTCCAAGAGAATTTTTCTCACTAACCTCTCCACATCCTTTTCTGTAAGGCTTCTAGAAGAGCAACTGGACAGTCCTGAGGGACGATCTAGGCTTCTCTAAGAAAGGAGAAGGGGACCCTAGAGGAGACTGGGTCCACTGAGGGGGAAGTATCTTGTTCTTGGTAAAATTACTACATCAGCAGGTCTTTCTGTTGGAACCGAGGAGGTCTGATCCGAGGTATCTTTAAATTTTGAATTTTTTGGATCCAAAGATGCAGTCAGATCATTGGACTATTTCTTCATAATGCTTTGATCTGAGGATGAAGTCAGAAACGAATAATTAGGCCTTTTCTGTTTCGGATATGAGGGAACTGATGGATCTGAAAAAGATCTTTCTAGAACTTCTCTGAAGCCTTAGAAGTAGTCGTTGAGGTTCTTAGATTTTTCAATTGCAGCTCCAGATAAGGCCTCACCAAATGACGATGGAAGTGACACCTTCAATATTAATTTGTTCTTGCATTCAACCAGGGCCCTAGGGTTGAATGGATAAGAAATGGCACAATTTTCTTGGAGATAAAGGGGTCCAAGACACTGTGTGTGTGTGAGAAAAGTGGATTTTTCTGACCACATTTGCTACACTTCTTAAAGCCTGCAGGGCTTCTCTTTTTTCACCATATCAATACTAAAAACTCTGACGGTCTACAAACACTATGAGAATAACACCACCACCACACTCCAAAAAAAAACGTAACTTTAAATTTTAAACTCTAACTGCAATTTTTAACTTTAACCCTCAACTTTAAACTTACTATCCTAAAATTATTAAAGTCAACAAAACTCGTAGTAGACTACTTTCTACCTTTAAAATTTAAAGTCAAAATACCTTGAAAGGACTTATAAAGTTCTTTTTTTTAATGAAGCAAAAAGGGGAAGAAAGAGGAAACTACCTATATAAAGATAGCTAAGTGCTATGACTAGCATAGAAGGTAAAAGGGAAATGGAGAAAAGATAATATCAATATTATCCTACAATGTACACCAGAACTAGTAAAGAAAGACAAGAAGCAAGAAAATTAGTAGAAAAAAATGCATGCATCTAGCTTTAAGCTCGACAGACTTAACAGCCATGTCTTTCACTGGAAGCAGCAAACGAGATCTGAGGTAACTGGGATTGGTACATTCTGGGTAAGGGAGAAGCTCGAGAGTTCTAATTTGCCACAAGCTTTTGTAACGGCCAAGTCGTATCTGACAGTTCGGATCTGAACCCAATCAGTTTAGAACAGAATGGAAACTGACAACATCAGACCTAAGGCTACTACAGCAGCAATCAATATGATGAACATAAAAGGTACAAGGAATGTATTTGAAAAGATGTAATATAAAGATCGACTTGTGCATTTATTTGCACCATCTCCACTGTTCATATAATGTGAAGGTTGGGTTAGCAGGGCTTAGATGTCCTCCAAGTACGCATCCAGTCACAAAAGCAGAGGACAAGGCAGGTGATGCTATCACTTGAGTGAAGGCAAGCCAAACCACACCAGCACCACAAACAGTAGGAAGAAGCGTGACCGCATGACTTGGAAACAATTCAAAAATCTGAACCAGGATGAAACAGCACATATTACAAAATATTAAAGTAATGGGATGGTAAATCAAAAAGTACCAATTACAAATGCAACATGCCCCATCACATTTCCCCACCAATATATTTGTACCATTAGGGATATTTTATTCACAATATCTCTGAGTTTCTACTCATCTCTTGTCCCTACCATCCCTCCATCCTCCATTCAGTTCAGTTGTCTGGGGCAATGTTTGTCCTTTTCTATAACGGACCATCTCATGCCCCTACACAACACTTTCCCAGCAGTGCATACTCTAACTTTACCAAACACTGCTCACAGACGTGATGAGGGTGGAACAGGTGGCCAAAGCCAGTTTATTCCATTAACATAATTCAGCACCATGAAGTATGCCAGCCCACCATTATAAGCACTGTAAAACTTCCCTACCGTTTTTCTGCATTCTTATTTCTCAGAACTTCTTCAATTATGTACAATGTTTGTAAATATGTACATCATTCCTGTATATACTGTTTTCATTAGCCACACCTACATTGCCAGAATACTAAATTAAGACAGCACTGCATGCCAGTTGGGAAAATACTGACTGCACCATTTATTTTGATTTTTATTTCAAATTTTGTGCACCATCCTTTTCCAATATTTGAAACAAATTTACAACTGAAGACTTAATAGTTCTTTTAAAATAGCACATTCCAGGTTTAAGATAGTACCATTCACATGGTATGTATGACATAGTTGTAGCCAAGGTGGGTGCACTTACTGGTCACAGGCAAGGACTCAACATCTTTCTACAGACTGCAACAGTGGACTAACATATCAGAAAAAGGACATGTGACTAAGTGTGCAAAAAAAGCTGTGAATACTGATGCGATCCTCTAACAGCATATCAGCAGTAGTGCTGGTGTCACTACTTCAAACCAGAAACAATATAAAATGGAAAGTAAAGAACTGCATTAAGATAAGACACAAGGGGTAACCTTAAAAGGGGTATGGGCTCAATATGTTCACTCGATTATCAGAGCTTTTTAAACAGGCAGTGCAAATCAACATTCAGATCACAGATGATGCGGAATAAATCATTAGTTTGGAACTGACTCTCTGTGTGCTAAGCTGATAACAGCATATGAGGTCTGGTCCAAGAAAAAAAATACTCAGTCCATTGCAAATACATCATGTATCATATAGGAAATAAAACTGACTATATAGCAACAAAGTGTACAAACTGGTAAATGGCATTCTTAAATCAATGCTGAGAATTCACCTGTAATGCTACGAATAAGACTTTTCTTCTGAACACACTTAATACAAAGTACCTCTGTGAAATTCTGGGGCACCTTCTTCCTTTAATGCCTTTAAGTACGAGGTTACTTTCCTGATACAAGCATTTCCAATGCAGTCAAATAAGAAATACAGTAGGTGGCAAAGTATAATGGATTATTAAAGTGTGTGCAACTCCAAAAGTGGGGGGAATTAACTGTCCTAAAAATGTAACACAATAAGAACAAAGAACAGCTGTAGATATTGGATACTGTCCTTCCTGAGATAGTAAGGCTGCAAAATTTGGCAAAAAATGAATTTACATTACACATACCAGTAAAATGTTTACACTGCAGCTTTCTGCATGTGCTGTAGGATAAAAATAAGAACAGCACTTCCTCAAAATGTGAAAGGCAGAATATAACCATTAGTGTTCTTGGTTAAAAAGTAAACGTTTGAGGACCACTTCATATACGCTTTGCCTTAGTATTAAAATTCTGTGTGAATAAAAACTGGACAGGACATAACTTTATTTCATTATCTCTAGCTGCTCTTGCAGACTTCTACATGGCTTTCACTTTGATCTGCTTCATTTTCATCTGCTTCTTTTCCATCTTCTTCTGCTCTCGACGCAAAGCTGCCTCCTGTGCAACAAACCAGAATAGTTTAGATACTATGCTCTTCACCATAAAATGACAGAAAAATTAATAAAATACTGATGTTTTGAGTTTCATTTCTACAGAAAAACACATGAATAAACTCCAAGCAAAATCAGCTACAGTTGAAATTACATTACATCCCACAAAACTTATGCAGAGCAATTGAACTTTTTTTAAGAAGTGAAAACCTCGACCTGGTACAAATAATATTAAACAAAATTTTCTTTACAGCTTTCTGTTAAGTAGAGTTAAATAAATTTGAGAACACTTACTTATCAAGAACATACAGTTTTAGAAGTGCATGCTTTAACAATAGAATGTTCTAACACAGGCACCTGCAGTACACATTATGAGCTGCCTTGCTCATTTACTTGTTACATGGTGGCCAGTTTTTCTGATTATAGTAGAGAAGTGTACACACTGTAACAGTTAAATCTTCAAGAATAAGTTACTGTAAAATGAAGTCATAACATTTACGGTTATACACCTTCTATTCCACTTTGGTCCAACTACATTTTTTTACAGCTGCCCATTACTACATATGAAGGTCGATACTGGCCTCAAGCACTTGAAACTTCTTATGTCTGCGTGTGAGGCAGACATACACAGACAACATTCCACACTGGTTCATAGGTGTGTACTAGGCTAATGGTCCTGGAGCCTTTACAAGCCTAGCCCCCCCAAAAAAAGACTGTGCCACCCGATGTGGTTAGCTCTATTCTTTGAGCCCTTATAGGCCTATCTTGATCTGCACAACTGTACTATTATCTTCTTCAAGAAGGGTCCCTTAACAATAAATCACAGCATCTGGGTAGATTCTCCCAGCAGTACCAGTCAGCTGTGGGAGGCAGACAAGTACTGGAGTTCCTGCAGCACTGTGGTACAAGGGTATGTGACAATTTAAAGAACAGCAGTATGAAAATGTTGAAACTTTACAATGCTGAATTAAAAAAATCCATTATTATACACATGAACTATATGCATATATACATACACTGCACCAGTACACAGCCAGTCCACAAACAATATTACTTCCCCATTAGTGAAACTTGGAAACAACTGCGAACATGGGTTCTGCAAAGAGGAGAAAGCAAGTCCAATTCTCTACACATAAAGGGGAGTAGGTATTTTGATATTTTAAAATTGCAAATTCAGTATTGAGTTTTTCAGGACATAGCCTTTCAATAAGTTGCCATGGACCCGTAATATCAAATTTTGCCTCACCTCTAGACTATGCTTTCAACTCATCATGTCTGGTATCTATGTGGATGGTTGTCCAGATGGCAGCTTCTAAAGTTTTTTAAGTAATAACATTTCTAAAGCAGCTGAAGTTGCTGTTGCACTAGCACAATGTGCACGGACTGTGCTTTGCAAAGGTTTATTATACTGACTATAACAAAAATAAATGGAGCTGACCAGCTATTTATGGAGTTTGTTTACTGGCAGACAGGCAGGCTTTTATCTCTTTTTGCAGGAAACAAACAGGTGATCTTTCTCTTGTAATCAGATTCCTGTGGAATACACAATGTTTGTGTATGAATAACGTATGTAAAAGATGTATTCCCTCATTCCAATAATCTGAATAAAAAAAACGAAATTCAAAGCACTGGTACAAAGATACAGCTCAGTCGGCTTTGGCACAGAGGACGGATTAGTTTCCCACCCTTTTATTATGAAATATAATGTTAAGTAGTTTACAAATGAAAATTTATGTAACTTTGAAATCCTTGCCCCTAAAAATTTTTTTCAGGAAAAGGTATCCACTTCACCTGTTAGTTCAAGCAGAAATAAAGTCAGCTTTTCCAACATAAAATTTAAGCAAAGTACCAAAAGGAAGAAATGAATCTTCTTAGGAGCCCTAACTGAAGAATTGCTGCTATCTGTGGAAAGGCAGAACAATGAAATTTAGGATCTGGATGAAAAATGAATGACTGTTAGGAATTAAAGTTCTATCCTTCAGGGAGATACTTTCCTAGAAATATGTGCAGACTGATCTGATCATATGCACAGATCAGTCAATTGAAACAAAGAAAATTTCATGGTTACATAACATGATTTTTTTTTTTTTTTAACTTAAGACCTTAAGTCAGCAACAATATAACTGTTGCATTGTACAATGAACGTATAACAATTTTTGAGTTAAAAATGTTATCTTACTTAAACTATGCTAAAGTATAATTAAATTATAACAAGAAGCAATGTTTATCGCAAGGACCTATATTAGCTTTTTTTTCCCCCTTTACCAGCTTGAGTCAATACTTTTACTACACATACACAAATCTTGGCAGTCCTATGCTGGTCTCTTTCTCTGACCAATGTGCTGCTAAGTTTTTCAGTAAGAAAATTCTGAACCTTTATTAGTACCATGATTAAAGTGTTTTTTTTTCTATGATGCTAAATATTATTTCAGCTATTCCATACTCACTGGCATAAAACTTTCAATTCAAGGCATTACTCTGACCATGCATAACACACACCGGTTTACCATCACATTGTTGAAATGCATCCATTCAAATGAAACTTGTTCGAAAGGCTAGTTTTAAAGTTTTGTAATGTTGTTATTTTTCTTACCAAATCTACAATGCCGAAACTCTATTCCTGTTCTACGTCCCGGACGGCAAATGGGTTTTCATGCACAACTCCCGGAAATATCGAATGTCGAACTCCAATTTTACCATGTTCAACATTAGGGAGGAAAATTATTTCAAATTTCAACATTTAAGTTCGGCATTCTGAATACTCGCACGGATGCATTTCAACCATTTGATGATAAATCCATACTCCGTCACATAATATTGGTACAGATAAAAAGGGACCAATTATCCAATAACAAAACCTTTTATAAATAGCAGTACAACAGCAAACATTCTTTTCCATAAATAAATTTGACTGCACTACTGTCTATAAACGATATTCTGCAGCCTAATCCTAAAACCTTAATCTTTGCTGCAATATGTCAACAAAGTTTTTCAAAGTAGATAAAGTCTTCATTAGATCTAAATCTACAGGAAAGTTTAAACTAATGAATGATTAGAGTTCAGCATGCATGAGAAAAGCAGTTTCTTCTCAAATAAATGCAAGTTATTTAGCACTACTGTTGTAAGAATGTGCTGCAAGTAACAGATCCTGTCAGATGAACATCCTCTGGTGAAAGCTCATACAATGTACTCTCAATCTCAGCCGTAAAATGTAGATTTTTAATACAACATGATGCATATAACTGAAGTGGGACAGCTTTTAATTCTATGAAACTATCAGATTACCTGTGTTACACAGTATGTTAAACAATGTGAAAAGTGGAGTTGTATAAAATCTTACCATGACTGTAGATATCCCTCTCCTCACTGTTGCAGTATTCCTTACACAAGGGATTTCCTGCCAAGAAAGCCCAACGTCCAGTCAATATACCAAAATCTTTAGTACATATGGGGCAATGTGCCATCTGTACAATCCCAGTGCAAGGAGTAGGGCATAAATGTGCTGTATGGACACACACACTCAGAACTAAAAATGCCCCAAGAGGAACAAAATGTTCCTAGGAACAAGGAAGAACATGTGCATCCAGAAAGAGAAAAGAGGGAAGAGCCCCTCGGCCAGGAAGACAAGGAGAACAGGGTAGAGCAGAGGGGGGGGGGGGGCAGAAGAAAGGGAGTGGATACTGCAAGAGTGAAGAGAAGGACATCTACTGTTATGGTAAGATTTTACACAACTGTACTATGTCCTTCCATCTTACTGGTGCTCCCTTAGGTAAGGGAGAGTACAAAAGCTCAAGGAGGAAACCTGTGAGGAGGATGGCATTGAGGAGCCCTCTTGAAACTCAAGCACAATTGCCCTGGTAAAGCCAACACTAGCCCAGTAAATAAAATCAATTTATAATACTTAGTCAAAGTATGAACAGAAGACCAAGTAGCAGCCTCAAGGATGGAATTGGTATCCAGCTCCTTAAAAAAGTATCAAGAGAACAGCTCTGGCAGAATGAGCCTTTACTAATGAGGAAAGACACTTACCATGTAAAGAATAACAAAAAAGAAATGGCCTTAGAAATTCAAGAAGAGATGGCTTGCTTAGAAACAGCTAAACCCAAATATCTGGGATGAAAGGAAAGATAAATCTGCTCAGACTTACAAATAACTTTAGCTTTATCCCAATAATAGCCAAGCTGTCTATGGAAATCCAAGGTATGAAGAACCTTCTCACCATCAGACTAAGGAGAAGGAAAAAAGGAAGGAAGATGAACAGACTGAGTAAGGCACAACTCATTGACCACTTTGGCATAAAAGGATTAGTATGACGAAGAGACACATACTCTATGTGAAAAACTAAGAAAAGAGGAACAGCCATAAGAGCCTGAAGTTCAGATACTCTCTCAGCTGAAGTGAGGGCCAAAAGAAGAACAGTCCTCCAAGTACAATGCTGCAAACATACTGAAGAAGCAGGCTCAAAAAGAGCCCAAGTCAATTCTTCAAGCAAAAAAACTGAGGTCCCAGGAAGGCAGAATGGGTTTCCTGGAAGGCCTAATATGAAAAACCTCTTTAAGAAATTGCTTGACCTCAAATCTATGGACCACAGGAGGAGTCAAGGAAAGACAAGTAGAAATTTCTGACAGGTGAGCTTTCACTGAAGAGTATGCTAACTCAGGATGAAGTCAATCACACAAACAAGAGAGAACCAAAGGAACCTCCACAAGTAGGGGATCCTGACAGCAAGAGAGGCACCAGACGGAAAATCAATTCCATTTGAACATATACGATTTCCTGGTAGAGGGTTTACTGGCCTCCTGCAGGACTCTAAGAACATCTTCAGAAAAGAGGTGTTTGAAAAGGATCAAAACCTTATCACCCACAGCGTCAGTTGAGTTGACGAGGGGATGGATGACAGACCCCTTGTCTTGTATGAGAAGATCAACCTAGTTAGTTAACTTGCGGTGATTGCTCCTGGCCAAGTGAGAAAGAAGGGGGAACCAAAAGGGAGTAATTAGTACAATTCTGGGAACTCCTGCCTGATCTTGTGCAGGCCTTGTGGTAGCAGAAGAAAGGAGGGAAGGTGTATAGAAACATCCCCTTCCAAGGACAAGATAGGGAATCCACTTTCCAAGCGAGAGGACTTGGGACTCTAACAGAATAGAGGAAGCTGTCTGTTCAGAGAGGAGGGAAAATATCTACCTAAAGAATACCCCACCAATGGACAATAGCCAGAAACACATCTCTGTGAAGCATCCATTCATGAGCTAGTGTGCTGGGCTTGCTCATGGAATCTGCCACTAGACTGTGCTCCGAGGGAATGTAAACAGCCTGAAGAGTAACTTGATACTGGACAGCAAGAGCCAAGGCCTGAAGAGCTGGCCTGCAAAGAAGGTAGGACCTTGTACCTCCTTTACTTGTTGACCTACCATATCACTGTGATACTGTCTTTGAACATTTTTAGGAGCCTGGGATGAAAGGGAGAATGAAAAGCTTGATAAACTACAAGCAGAGCCCTCATCTCCTTTATACTGATGTCATCCGATCTCTTGAGGAAGAGGCCAGAGATCCTGAACCTTGAGAGACCTGAAGGAAGCCGCCATCCCCTGCTTGAGGCTCGAGCATGAGCTAAGGAAGAGAGGGACTGGGAAGTCCAGGGGGTGGCAATGATGGAGCCACACTGACCTGACATACCACTGTAGCTTTCTCATATGGATACTGGACAGAAATAGCATGGGAATGGTGGAAGCCATGAACCAGAGGACCCTGAGAAAGTCCTTGTCTGTGACTGAAACCAGAGGAAGAAGATAGTGGAAAAAGGCAATAAGAGACAGGGCCTTGGGGGTATGTACATATGGTAGCATGGTGATGGTCTGGATCCTGCAACTAAGAAAAACATGATCCTGTGAAGGGGTCAGAGCTGATCTCTGAAAATTTATGCTGAACCCCAGACTCTGCAACAAGGAAATAGTAAACTGGAGATCCTGAAGCAGAGCATCGAGGGAGAAAACTTGAATGAGCAAATTGTCCAGATAATGACAGATCTGAACCTCCTCATCCTGCAAAAGGCAATGACAGGATCGAGGCACTTGGTGTATACTCTTGGGGCAGTAGAGAGGCCAAATGGCAAAGCACAGAACTGAAAATACAAGGAAGAAACAGAGGAATGTAAACATTTCCTGAAAAGAGGATGGATGGGGATATGAAGGTAAGCATCCTAGAAATCCAGAGAGACCAGGAAAGCTTGAGGAAGAAAAAAAGGAAACAGAGTCTGAAGGGACAGCATCCAAAAGGAAGACATCTTCATAAAGGTGTTGAGCTGAGAAAGATCCAAAATGGGCTTCCAGGTGCCTTCTTTCATGGGAACTAAAAACATTCTGGAATAAAACTTCTTCCCTTGCTGAAGGGCGGAAACTGCTTGGATGGTGCCTTGAGACAAAAGGCCCTGAAGTACATCTGGAAAGAAAGGCAGCTGTTCCTGAAGAGGTTGGGGAAGGACCAGAAAAGGAGGAAGGGATTTCCACACCATGAAGTTTCCCTGACAAATGATGGAAAGAACCCAAGAATTCTGAGTGATCCTTAACCAATTCTGAAGAGACAGGTAAAACAGATAAAGTGACCTGACTTAGGATGACGAGAAGCAGAGAGACAGAACCGGACATGTCTTCAAAAAAGGTTTCCGAGTAGTGACAGTGAGTACATTTAGCAGGAGGACCCTGTCTAGAACCAGTCTTACCTTTAGCAGGAGGGTGATACTGTCTGTAAAAAAAAAGAAAAAAAAAAAAAAAAAAGCAGACTTAGAGGGATAATTCCTCTGAAATTTAGAAATAGGAGAAACAAAAATATACTTCAACTCCTGCAAGGCCTTGCCCTTGTCCTGAAGAGACTTGAAAAAAACTCAGCGGCTGCAGAACCAAAGAGGTTTTTGTTATCAAGGGGAACATCCAACAATTTAGCCTTAATATCAGGCAAAGGTTGGAGGGGAAAGCCAAGAGTAGCACCTCAAAACAGAACCAAGGGCAGCAGCTTTAGAAGAAGCAACAGCTGCATCATAACTACATTTAAGAGAATGGCGAGCCACTTGGGAAGAGGAACCCAATAAATAGAGGGCAAAAACCTTCCCTTCAGAATCAGGAAGATCAGAGAAAACCTGGGAGGCCTGAGAAAAAACAGCTAGGATACATCTTGCCATACGGGTCTGATAATTAATAGCCTGAAAGGCTAAGGTAGAGTAGTATATACCTTTTTGCCCAGTCGCTCCATAGTCCTACTGTCCTTATCGGAAGGAAGCAGTTTAGTAGAAGGCAAGAGCTTAGAAGTTTTGTCAGAAGGTACAGACACAATAGAGGGGTCAGCAGAGAGGCATTTGTAGAGAAACTTACACTCATCAGGCATCTTACAAACTTGTTAGGATTTTTGGGGGCTAGACGTTAGGAATCAGGAGCCTGAGAAGCTGCTGAAAAAGTGTCCAACAGAGCAGCACAGTGGTGCAGATGACAGTGTTATTGCCTCGCAGCAAAAGGTTCCCCGGTTAGATTCTCAGCTGGGGTGCCTTCTGTGCGAAGTCTGCATGTCCTCCCTCTGTTGGCTTAGGTTTCCTTGAAGTACTCTCATTTCCTCTCACATTCCAAAGACCTGCAGTAGGTGGACTGGACATTCAAAATTAGCTGTAGGTGTGAGTGTCTGGTGTGGAAGAACTAACACTACTGCAGGGCTAGCCAGTCGGTGGTGTAAACTTTAGCTCTACATGATTTTCACTGCTGAGGTGACACTCCAACTCCATTTGCAAAAATGGGAAAAAGGGGCTGTGGATGAATGGATAGTTGGGAGGCAGCCAAGACTGGAGGAAAAGCAGAGGGTTTACGGGACTCCTTCTCAAGGAGTTCAGAATACCTTCTCTGGATGTTAGAAACTTGAGAACAATCCCATTTAAAGAATTTCATCATACAGAAGAATGTATCTCCAAAAGAGAGCTCCTCAAAGGGAGAATCCAGGCTAATGGAATCTTACTCCTCAGAACCAAAGTCCAATGGAGACGGAATCTGAGAGGAGTATGCCAAGGACTCTTCCCGAGTCCAAATACTCATCCGAGGAGTCCTGCTCCCTAGGCCTCGAGTGGAGTAGAAGTGCAAGAGGGAGTAAGGACAGAAACTCCCTGGGGAGACTTCAAGGCCATGAGTGTATTAAACAACCTCTGGGAAAAACCCTGCCATTCAAACTGGGGATCCATAGGAGCAGGGGAGATGTGCTTTGATTTCTGCTTCTTTAAAGGGACATCAGCCCATGTAGCCCAGGCCGGTATGACCCTGACCTTGAGTAGCATCTTACCCTCACCAAGAATAATGCCACAATATGAAGACAAGATTATCAATTTCAACAACTGGCTTAAGTACTGGTGTCATTCAAAGGGGATCCAATGCCTGTCAGCTTGGGATGATATGCTCGACAAGCCACGATGCTTCGCTAGGGACGGCTTGCACCTGTCACCCCTGGGCTTTCGGATATTGGCAAAGGCTCTTGCTACCCCCATAGTGCCTTTTTTAGGCAAGGCTCAAAAGACAAACCCACCTCCATAGGTATCACAAGGGATAAGAAACTAAGAGTAATGCTACTCAACGCCAGAAGTCTAAACCTCAAGATGCACGCACTCAAAACTCTCCTTAACATGGAGAACATCGATATCTGCGCAGTAACAGAAACCTGGTTCAGGGCTCCCGAGAGCACCCCAGCACTACCAGGTTATACCTCATACCATGCTTTTCTGCCCCAAAACTTGGACCGAACCACAAAAGGAGGGGGAGTATTGATATTCATCAAAGATACCCACACCTCCAGGTTGGTGGAAAAGCATGAAGCATCAGAGACTATCCATGTGCAACTAACAGTGGGTAAAACTGCCTTCCAGTTTAAAGCCTACTACAGACCACCCTCCCAAACCCAGGAACCCCACTCGGCCTTCCTGAGAACACTGGAAAATATGAAGGTCTCTCCAAACACCATTATATTGGGCGACTTCAACTACCCAAACATAGACTGGGAGCATTACTCTAGCTCCAATACTCTAGCCCAAAGGTTCCTAGAATTTATAAACTCAAATGCTATGGAACAACTTGTTACCACTCCCACAAGAGGGGAAAACATACTGGACCTGATCACCAACATGGGGACTCTATGCTCCAGACCAAAAGTGTATCCCTCACTGGTAAGATCAGACCATAAACTAATCTCACTGGATATTCACATCCCGACCCCACCCCCTGCCCAGAAAACCACAGTGAAAAACTTCTCTAAAGCAAATTTCACACTCCTCAAAACCGAGGTGGAATCCTTCAAAGCCCCCGGACCTGTGGAAAATACGGCCCAGACCGCAGAATCCTTTATAAACGCATTCTATGAACACCATCAGGAATGCATGGATCATGCGATCCCAAATAAAATGAAGACCCAATCCTCCAAAGGCAGACGTCCTGTCTGGTGGACCCCAGCCATAAACAAACTATACAATAGAAGGAGGAAGCTACTAAATGATAGAGCAAAATCCCAAAAAGGGAAGGCATCACTGATCAGTATTAGCAAAAAACTACGGGCACTCATAAAATTGTCTAAGGCCAGCTTCGAGAGAAAAATTGCACAGGACACTAAGGATAATCACAAAGCTTTCTTTAGTTATGTTAGGAACCTGGGTGGTAATTCCCAGATATGCTCAGAATTAGTCCAAAATGACAAAAAATACACTGAACCCACAGACATTGCCAGCATCCTAGCTGACAGGTTCAGCGCAACCCCCACCCCCCACCAAAAGGGCAAATATCTATCCCAGCAGAGTGCTGCCCCCCTGACATCTCAGATGCTCAGGTAAGAGCCGCCCTCTCCAAAGCAAAAAACACAGCATCAATGGGACCAGATGGTGTCCCGGGCTGCGTCCAACATGAACTCCAAGAAGAGCTAAACCCAAACATAACACTACTGTTCAATCTCAGCCTTACTACAGGATATGTGCCCAAAGAGTGGCATACAGCAACAGTGGTCCCTCTCCATAAAGGTGGTGCCTCAACGGATCCTGGAAACTATCGCCCCATAAGCCTGACTAGCTTGGTCTGCAAAGCTATGGAAAGGATCATCATGGACCTCATAAATAAAGATATTGGGGACCTACAGACACTGGATCCTACCCAGTTCGGCTTTGTTAAGGGCAGATCCTGCCTCTTAAACCTGGTGGATTTCTTTGAAACAGTCACCAAGGCGATTGACCAGGGGAAGGTGGTCCACACAACCTACCTGGACCTCGCAAAAGCCTTCGATACAATACCCCACTCGGGCATTATAGATAAGCTCACCAGCTTAAATATAAACCCCTATGTCACTAGATGGATTGCAAACTGGCTCAAGGACAAAACCCACATGGTTAGAATTGCTGGTGCCATGTCAGACTCCAAACCAGTTACAAGTGGTGTCCCACAAGGCTCAGTCCTGGGACCTCTCTTGTTCGGTATATATTTCTCGGAGGTACAGGCCAACACGGAAGGACTGTGGCTGACCAAGTTCGCAGATGACTGCAAACTGGGCGTCATAATCGACTCTCCAGCCGACACAAGCATCCTCAAAAAGGGCCTCAGAGAAACAGACAACTGGTGCCAGAGCCATGGCCTCAAGCTAAATGCCAAAAAGTGTATAGTCATCCCCCTTTGGCAAAAACAAAGTACCCACAAATTACCACGTAGGTAGTATTCCATTAAGTACAGAAGAAGTAATTACGGACCTGGGGACCCAAGTTGATAGCAATATCTCATTTGACAACCACGTGGCCAAAGTGGTTAGAAAAACATTTTATATAGCCCACCTAATCATGAAGGGATTCACATCTAGATCAGGGGAGGTCATCGTGCCTCTTTACTCATCCCTCATCAGGCCCATAATTGAGCACAATGGCCCTTTTGGGATGTACCTTACCAGACACCTGCAGCAACTGGAAAGACCCCAAAAGTACCTCACCAAGAGGATCAAAGGGCTCAAACAGATGCCATATGCTGCCCGGTTAAAGAAACTCCAGCTCTACTCAGTGGCATACCGCCTGTTCAGAGGCGATCTGTGCCTGACGTATAAAGCCATGTCCAACCCGGAATTAATGGACATGCTGCACCTCAGAAAATCCAAATCCCATCGAGCTACGCGCTTGAGAGACTTGAACCTCAGCACTGAAATAAATAGGACATGCTGGAGGGACAGATTCATAACCCAGAGGCTCACTTCACTCTGGAATAAAATCCCAGTCCAGGTTAGGCAGAGTCCCTCATTGACTCTCTTCAAGAGGAATCTTGAGGAGTGGATGGGAGATCGTAAGTTTACCCCGGGTATCACTTCTGTGTCACTGTTAGACAGAGGCACAGTATACTAACCTCGAAAAAGGGCATAGCAAAATAAATTTAAAATGGGTGGCGAAAGCCAAACACATTCTGGCTAGGCTTATAAATGCCCTAGGGCAGATAGCCTAGTATGAACCTATGAACACCTTAGCAGGTTTGGACCCTTATTGACACTCAATGTAGGGGGAATCTCCTCCCAAACAAGAATCTGCAGAACAACCCTCGGACCTCTGAAATGATCAGTCTAGGATCCCCCTTAACATCTGTACAGGATGTCTGCAGAGCCTCTGAGGACATGTAAGACGTCAGATCATCCATGCTCATTTCTGGCACGGCTGCGGCAGAGGAATCTGACAGAACAATCGGATGATCCTCTGGGCTTTCATCAGCCTCGAGAGAGAGACATCCGGGGGAGGTAGTATAGCAACTGAACCCAACCTAACTTTTTTGTTCTTCTTGGCAGATGGCTAACCTTCGGGATGGGAGGATTCCACCATAGCACCTTGCACCAACAACTTAAGACATTGGTTCTCCAAGTAGACAGACAAGAACAGATGACTACGGGGGGTCTTAAGGACAAATGCTTGAGCAATCGAGCTTTCAGTATTGTCGTGAGAAGCACCCAAACAAACAAAAAAAAGGACACTGCTCATGACGGTCTTTATGGGGAATCTGTCTCCTATACTGACATTTTCCCCTTCTAGATGACATGTAAACTCACAAACCAATAAAATGAAAGAAGAGATAACCCCAACAGGGCACTTATCTGATAATGGCATCGTAACCAGCACAAAGAAGTGTGCAGTCTGATGATTAAAGATGACGTTCGGACTGGTGGCAAAGAAGTTCTGGGGTATGTACGTCTGAATGTCACCTTTATGCCCTATGCAGTGAGCAGGGAGCATACGTGTGATATATGACGTCCTTGGAAACCTAAGGCTTTGGTATACTGGCCGGATATTGAGCTACCCTTTAGTGAAGAATACTGCAACAGTGATACGGAAGGACATCAATACACACAGAATAGCATTCAAGAGGAAGAGTAGTACTTAAAGGAAGGCAAGAACTGAGCACTGTATATAACATTAAATTGAATAACAGCTGTTAAGACAGAAATCATATTTGTATAATGCATAAAATATCTTTATAATGATTTGTTTTCTCTTTTATAATTAAATGTGTATTCATGTCACTAAGTACTATGTGATATTAAACAAGACGTTTAAAATAAAATAAACAGAAACTCGCCATTTGACAATGAATGAAGAAAATGATCTCCACAACTACCAGACTTTGCTATAGTAAAGAGCTACACTCATAACACCAGTAACATGGTGGTGTGACTTGACTTCAACATTACATTCAAAGGCTGACCCAGACAAGCTTATCACTGTCCACAACAGTGTCCAGATTTGCTTCCAGGTTTCAAAGAGACTCCCACTGCTGCACCATAAATATTAAGTATTTTAGCTTATTTCTATTTTTTCTTTCATCTACCAAGCCCCACCCCAGTCTCTCTCAGATTTGTTCACATGGTGTAAACCCACAAGCAACAGAACCTTAGAAAAATTCTGGCTCCAAGTATCTCTTCTATCAGCAAATCTTAGGGACAGAGCACTTTCCACTTCTCTCTACCCATTTTATGGAATAACAGTCTCACTTTTCAGATACAATGTCTCAGCATTACAGCTCAAATGGGAGTTAAAAACTACATATACTTAATCTAAACCATTATGAACACTGAAGACATCAGTTTCCTCTACATCCCAACCAGTAACTATATAAAGGAGGAGGATGATGGAGGGTGGATGTGGCTAATGCAGCAGTGAGGAATTCAAACATCTACTGTTATGGATAAGTGCAACTTACATGACTGTACTATGTTCATCAATCTCACTGCTGCAGTAGCCTTTAGGCTATATGGATTGATTGCCAAAGCCTGTCCAACCTGGGTGAAGGAAGGATATGGATCTAGGAGCCCCTGGAGAATGGTGCTAGTAAACCCTGTCCTGGACCTGGAATCCATTTTTAATGCTTTGTAAAAGTATGTACAGATGACCATTTTTCTGCCTCTACAATACTTCTACAGTCCAGCCCTTTCCAATATGCCATCAAAGAATCCAAGGCTCTAGTAGAATGTGCTCTAATACTGCCTGGAATCAACTGATCATTGTGGGTACAGCAAAAGGCAATAGCAGAGGATAACCATCTAGAAATAGTCTATTTTGACACAAGTTGCCTTTCCTTGTCTCATCATAAGAAATAAATATCTGACTTGCTTTTCTAAAGGACTTGGTTATATCAAGATAATACCTGAGCTGCCTGTGCAAAAGAGCAAGTAGAATCCTCTCTCTCTGGTTTTTAAGATCTCGATAAAAGACTGAAAATTTTATGGTTAGACTGCAATTAAACTACAGGATCATAGGAGATTACTAGGCTAATGGCCCTGGGGTCCTTACAAGCCTAGTCAAGAGTTTATCCCCAAAAAAGAAACCTCAGTCAACACCTGTTGTCCCTGTCAATGAGGGACATAGGTGGAACTCCTGGGACAAATTTGTGGTGTCCCAACCACTCATCACGGTTGTGCTTGAAGAGGGTCAGCGATGTGCTTTGTTTGATGTGTATGGGGAGTCTATTCCAGAAATGGATCAGCCTCTGGGAGACAAACCTGTCTCTCTAGCAGGTTTTGTAAACGTCACATATTAGATTTAGGCCTTTCAATACTGAGTAGAGTGATAGTGATTTGAGCCTGTCCACATAGGACAGGTGTTTGGAGAGGTACATACCAAATGGGGTGTTGTACTCAATTATTGGCCTAATGAGGGAGGAGTACAGAGAGGTAATAACCTCCTTTTTTCTGGATGCAATCCCTTTACTTATGAGATGAACTAAGTAAAAGGCTTTTCTGACTACTGCCACTACATGATGGTCAAATGTGAGACCTGTTGTCAACTTGTGTATCCAGGTCTCTCACCACAGGTTATTTGCTTAGGGGGTTGCCGTTGATGAGGTAATCAGTAGGGGCTGTCTTTTTGCCTAAAGGTACGATAATTCTTTTTTTTTTTTGTGTTTAACTTAAGGCCATGACTTTGGCACCAGTCATTCATTGCTGTGAGACCCTCTTGTAGTATGTTAGCATCATATGGGGAGTCAATGACAGCCAAATTACAGTCGTCCACAAACTTGGTCAGCCACAGGCCTTTTGTCTTTGCCTGTACATCTCCCATCCTCTGGGGAACACCAGTGACAGGTCTGCTGTCGGAGATGGAGGCACCTATTTTTACCTTGTGGGTCCTATCGAGCAAGATGGCCACCCACCTGATGAGAAAGGGATTTATGCCAAGTTGTGTTACCTTTTTGATGACACCAGAGTGGGGGATTGTGTCAAAGGCTTTGGCCAAGTCAAGGTAAGCTGTATGTACTGACTTTCTCTCATCCAGTGCCTTGGTGACAATCTCAAAAAATTCAACCAGGTTCAACAGGCAAGATCTGCCCTTGATGAATCCAAACTGGGTGGGGTCAAGTGTTTGGAGACTGCCTACGTCCTTGTTTATGAGGTCCATAATAATACGCTCCATGGCCTTACAGATCAGACTTGTCAAGCTAATGGGGTGATAGTTTCCAGGGTCAGTAGTGGCACCACCTTTGTGCAAAGGGATGACAATGGCAGTTCTCCACTCTGTTGGAATGAAGCTTGTACTTAGGCTATGTTTGAATAGGGTGCTCAATGGCAATGCTAGTTATTGCTGGAGATGGTGCAGAATACATACTATCAGGTCCCATGGAAGCTGTGTTCTTTGCTTTGGATAGGGCCTTTAACACAATCTGTGGAGATGTGGGGTGTGGTACAAGTATGGAGGATATCGAATGGGCCTTTGGGGGGGACAGGGAGGTGACGTTTGCGCTGAACCTATCTGCTAGCAGGCTGGCTAAGTCAACAGGATCAGTGTAAGTGGTACTGTTAAGAACTAATTCAGAACAAGTCTGGGCTTTGCCATGGAGGTTCCTGACGTAACGGAAAAAGGCTTTGTACTTAGCCTTTGTTTCAGAGGCTAGTTCTGATTCATAATTGGCTTTGGAGGTTTTCACTAGTGATCTAATTTGCTTGTTGAGGTTAAGGATGAAATTTTTCCAATTGGGAATTTGTGCCTTTTTACCCTTGGGACAACAGTTTCTTGCTTTCGTTGTAAGGCCTGTTGATAGAGGATGTTGACCAGACAGGTTTGTGCTTCCTTGAGGAGCAGGTTTTAGTTCTGCTGGGTATGGTTGAGTCCATGCATTTGTACAGGTGCTTGTATAAAGCACTGGTGTACTGTTCAGTGCATTTGTCTGCATCCCTTGAGGAAGCCGTGGTGTGAAGTTACTGATACTCTCCCTTAAAAGGCTGTAGTCAGCTTTTCAGAAGTTTTTAAGCCTGGTTACGGCTGGGGGTGGACGGGGGGGTGGACGGGATAGACACTTCGAATGAGACAGACAGATGGTCTGATCTCACCAGGGAAGAACTTACTATGGGGGTAGTGCAGCAGTCATCCATGTTGGTAAGAACCAAGTCTAGAATGTCATCTCCCCTTGTGGGGGAATGAGACAAGCTGGTCTAGTGTGTTAGAACTGATGAAGTCAAGGAATCACTGGGTGAGTTCATTACAGCAGGAATAGTTCACCCAGTCTATGGTGGGGTCGTTGAAGCCAACAAGGAAGGAAGTTAGGGGTACCTTAATGGAGTCAAGTAGGTCCAGGGAGGAGGAGTGGGTGTCCTGAGTCATGGAGGGGGGGAGGGTCCATCATTGGATGGGTGTCTTGCCAACTGTCAGATGCACCTGGAGTAACTAGTGCATCCTGCTGGCAAACCAGTCTGGAGGTGTGCTTGGATTTAATAAAAATAGAAAATCCACCATTCAGAGTTCCAAACCTGATTTTAGGGTCAGAATGTGTGGAATGAGGTATAGCCTGATAAGGCAGGGGTACTCTCCGCAGCCTTAAACCAAGTTTCTGTGACTGCACAGATGTCGGCAACTTCCAGTGTGAGGAAAGCCTCCAGTGAGGGCATTTTCAGGTTAAGGCTACTAGCATTAAGCAGCATGACCTTCAATTTGCTTTCTGACAGATCTTTTATGTTGGAAGATTTGTCTTTGGGACATTGCCTAAAAAAGGGACAATGAGGGAGGCAAGAGCCTTGGCCACAATCCTGAATCCCAGGCGTGACAAGTGGAGGCCATCTCTGGCAAAGCATCGAGGCTTGTCGACCATGTCATCCCAGGCAGACAGATGCTGGATCCCCTTGGACTGGCACCAGAAATTGAGCCAATTGTTGAAGTCAATTATTTTTTGTTGGTATTGTGCTATAAAACAACTCTGGGCAAGAATGAGGGATTTGCTCTTAGAGAGATGCTACCCTACTGATAACCTGATAGGGCTCACCCACCATGACAGCTTGCTACTCAGATACTCTTCCTGCAGATGTCGGAACGAGCAATACAGTTTTCCATGTAATGAACCTTAACTTTGCCTGATAAGAAAGTTCAAACGGAGATGCAGTTACATTTTCCAGCAAAAAGTTAAGATTCCAAGAAAAAGCAACCTGTTAACGAGGTCATCTCCTGTGTAAAATTCCCTTCAGATACTGTTTCACTAAAAACACAAAAGAAAGAGGAGGATCCATTGGCATACATGCTGAAATGGCTAGAATATGTACCTGGATAGAAAAATAAGAGAAACCAGAGGACAGTGCCACACAAACATATTTCAGTGGCATATAATCCCTGATGGGACCCTAGTTATTGGCTAGGCAACAAGTAGAAAATCGTTTCCACTTTCCAATTTAAGATTTTGAAGCAAAATGTTTTTTGCCTCCTTTAGTACCTGCTGCATGAAAGGGGCATCTAAAAGGTACCAGAATTGAATCATCCAGGCAGTAAGTTGAAGTTGTTTAAGATTTGGGTGCATCAAACACCACTTGTCTTGTGTGAGTAGGTCAGTTTGTGAGGTTTGTGGCAATTGCCCATGAAGAATGAAATAATGTTGTCAGAGGCAAAAGGGAGTCACCACAACTATTTTTTTGTAGAGCCCTGTTTCAATATTACCCTGGATATCAGTTGAAAGTGCGGAAAGACAAAAGAACATACCAGCCATAGGAATGAGAATGTATTTGTTTGTCCAGGCTTATTTGCAATGAGCCTTGGAACAAAATTTGTTCAGTTTTCTGTTGTGAAAGGAGGCAAACAGATCTATTTGAGGTGTTCCCTTCAACTACATCAGTTCTTGGAAGACTCCCTCATTCAATTTCCATCCATGAGGGTTTGTCCTGGTCCTCAGCTTGTCTGTCACTATATTTTGCTCTGATGGAACGTAGGATGCTTGCAGGGTCAAGGAATACTATAGAGCTACCTCCCAAGGAACCAGAGCTACTCAGCCCAGAGAGTAAGACCTGGTGCTCTTGTATCTTTTTATGCACCACATACCTGTGGTGTTGTCTGTAATTACCTGCAGAGGTCCCAGGGATCAAAAGTGTTGAAGACACTTCTAGCCATAGACCACAGCCAACATCTCTTTTGAAATGTATGTGCTTTGGTCTGTCTGAAGAGCTTCACAAGCCTTGCACCCTTACCCAACGGAAAAGTACAGTTTTGTACCTACCATAAATGTAGATGTTCGAAGATCCACATTGCTGCAGTCCTAACACTTGGGTAGTCCGCTGTCCCAGTCGGCCCGAATACCAAAGTATAAGGCTGACGTCGGTCAAGGCGCATTAGTCTGACGTCAGGACGTCAGGGTACAAATGCGCATGACCGACGTCATTTCCTCAGTCTTTTCTTGCCCCAGATGTCAGAAGACCCTAAAAAGATAAGGCCAAACCAAAAAACAACAACACACCAAACACCCCTGTACCAAATATATATACAATATATATACAAAGTCAGAAAGGTACAATCCCACCTACACAACCACCCCTAAACACAGAGGGGAAGGAGGGAGGGTAAATTGGACTGCAGCAATGTGGATCTTCGAACATCTACATTTATGGTAGGTACAAAACTGTACTATAATCTTCATACCACATTGCTGCAGTCCTAACACTTGGGTAGAATCCCAAAGCAGAGGTAAGGGAGGCTGGCAAATCATAAAGAAGCAGGAGCTGTCAACATGCCCTGCAAAATAGCTGTGGCAAAACCAGCCCTAGATTTAGAGTAGAGAGGAAGGTGGTAATGCTTAGAGAAAGTATGCACTGAACTCCAAGTAGCTGCCTCCAAAATATCTTTAGTTGCCACCCCCCTTAGAAATGCTGTTGAAGTGGCAGTAGCCCTAGTGGAATGAGGCCTAATCCCAGCTGGAATCTCCTTGCCATGATGGGAATAACAAAATGCAATGCAAAACCCAATCCACTTAGAAATAGTTTGTTTTGACACAGGCTTGCCCTGAGAACTCAAAGCGAAAGAAACAAACAACTGCTGAGACTGCCTAAAATCCTTAGTCCTGCTTAAATAATAACGCAACTGCCTGTGTACATCTAAAGTGTGCAAAATCTTTTCCCCCTTATTTTGGGGATCTGCATAAAAAGTAGGCAAATGAATAGTTTGGTTTAAAGCCACACTAGAAACCACCTTAGGCATAAAGGAAGGATTAGTGCGTAATGATACCCTATCCTTATGGAAAATCAAAAAGGCTCAACCGCCATAAGGGCCTGCAATTCAGAAACCCTTCTTGCAGAAGTAATGGCCAACAAAAAGCAGTCTTCCATGACAAGTATTTCAACTCAGCAGTAGCCGCAGGCTCAAAAGGTTGTAGAGTAAGTTTCTCCAACACAAAATTGAGGTCCCAAGCAGGAGTAGGAGCTCTCCGTGGGGGTCTTATATTCTTTGCCCCTCTAAGAAATTGCTTGAACAAAGGATGAGAAAACAATGGTGGGTCACAATCATAGTGAGCTGAAATTGCTGCAGCATGAATCTTAATGGAAGAGAAAGACAAACCTTTGTCCAATAACTCAGTAAGATATTGAAGAGCCACACTCAAATTTGGCTCAGAAACATCCAAATCCTTTGCTGCACACCAAAATAAAAATCTCTTCCATTTTCCTGCGTACACTTTCCTTGTACTAGGTCTTCTGGCTTCCATAATCACATTCAAAACTTGTTGAGGAAGCTGAGACCTGCTATGGTTCAAAACAGAATATGCCAGGCTGTTAGATGAAGAGAGTGAAGCTTGACATTGAGTAGATGCCCGTCCTTCTGAGACAATAGGTGTGGAATCAAAGGTAAGGGCCATGGAGGCTTCCTTACCAGACTCCTCAGCAATGGGTACCAGTGCTGCCGAGGCCAATCTGGAGCTATTAAAATCATCCTTGGCTTGTCTTGTCTGACCTTTAGGAGTACCTTTGGGAGGAGAGGCAGAGGTGGAAAGGCATACACATGAAGATTTTTCCAACTGAAAGAAAGAGCATCCACTTTCCAGGCTGTGTGATGAAACCTTTCAGGTGCAAAACTTTGGCAGTTGGTGGTTTAGTGGAGAAGCGAACAGATCTATGTCTGGAGTTCCCCATGACACTGTCAATGTTTGAAATACATGAAGATCCAGTTTCCACTGTGGGGATCCATGATTTGCCTGCTTAACACATCTGCTAAGGAGTTCTGTGCTCCTGGCAGAAACCTTGCTTGAAGATTCAGTTGCAAGCTTAACGCAGTCTCCCACAAAATCATTGCTTGCCTGCATAGAGGATAAGAATGTGTTCCCCCTTGTTTGTTGATGTACCACATGACAGTTGTGTTGTCTGTTAGAATCAACACCTGCCCTGGAAGAAGTAAATCCTTGAAAGCCAGTAATGCAAACTGGACTGCTAACATCTCCTTCATGTTGATATGTAGATGCTGCAGTCTGGCAGGCCACTTGTCTTGTATCCACTTTCCATTTAGATGAGCTCCCCAAGCTGTGTCTGAGGCATCTGTCGTTAGAATCTGACTCGCCTCTGGCCGGGTCACAGAGAGTCCCTTGTTTAGGTGACATTCCTGAGCCCACCACAAAAATTCCTTTTGAATGCAAGGTATTATTTGAATGACAGTGTCCAAATCCTGGCAGTGCTGTGTCCATACATTTTTGAGATACCATTGTAGCTTCCTCATATGCAGTTTGGCATTGGGAAGTACCAGAATACAAGATGCCATGAACCCTAAGGCTTGAAGGACTGTCCTTGCAGTCAGCCCGGACTGATGAGATAGTTGATGGAAGTAGAGAGAAAGATTCCTTTGTTTGTCCGGGGTTAAAAGGCCATCTGGGTTGCTGTATTCAGTCTCACACCCAGAAAGCACATGGCTTGAGAGGGTACTAGACTGGACTTTATTTCGTTCACAGAATACCCTAGGCATCTTAGCACTGCTATCACATATTCCAAATGCTGAAGAAGCACGTCCCTTCCTTGAGCCAGAATCAGGCAATCGTCCAAATAAGGATAGATTTGTATTCCTTTTAGCCTGAAGAAAGCTATCACTGGAGCCAGAACCTTTGTGAATACTCTGGGCGCAGTAGATAAGCCAAAGGGCAATGCAGAGAACTGATAATGAGAATTCCCAGCTCGAAAACGCAGATACTTCCTGCAAATTAGTCTGATAGGAACATGAAGGTAAGCTTCCTTGAGATCCAAAGTTACCATCCAGTGATCTTTGCCCAGCAGAGGTAAAAGCTGTTGTAACGTCAACATTTTGAACTTGGGAATGTCCAGATAAGTGCTGAGGATAGACAGATCCAAAATTGGTCTCCACGTGTTCCCCTTTTTTGGTACTAGGAACAGGCGAGAATAAAATCCCAGGCCCCTTTCTGGCACAGGAACCGGCTGAATGGCCCCTATTTGGAGCAACAGAGAAATTTGCTTGTGAGCCTCTTTCCTTTGTTGAGGAGGAATGTCTGGCATGCCTTTGAAAGGAGGCAAGGTATGGAAATAAAACCTGTAACCGTGGTGAATAATATCCAATACCCATCTGTCTTGGGTAATTAAACTCCAGCTTTCTTTGAAAAGTGCCAACCTTCCTCCCAAAGGTGCTGCCAGACGAGAAGATTCTGGCAGCTGAAAAGGCAGGTCATTGGGTCTGTTTACGAAAGGACTGACCCCTGCCTTCACCAGAAGACTGAGCAGGTGAACTCCCTGTTCTAGGCCTAAAAGAACCTTGAGCTCTGCCTCTACCACGTCTAGACCTACCCCTAGACTGGGAATCATAAGCAGGATATGTCCACCCCTTGGTAGGCCAATTTCTACTAAACTTCGGAGGCTGAAGCTGCATACAATCTTTAACAGTCTGCATAGACTTAGCCTTGTCTTCCATTTTCTTTAGAACTGCTTCCACAGGCGAACCAAACAACACATCAGATTGTAAAGGAGCATCTAAAATCCTTGTTTTTACATGCTCAGCTAAATTCTGATCCCTCAACCAGGCGTGCCTGCGAAGAACCGAACCAGTGGCAGCCACCCTCGAAGAGGCCTGCACAGCATCAAAACCACATTGCAAAGAATGCTTACCCACCTGTTCAGAAACATGAACTAAATCCTGCAACTCTTTACACTCAATACCTTCCGCCAAAGCATCTACCTTAGACTTTAATTGTGAAAGGAGATAATTTTGGTATTTCAACATGTGAAACTGGCAATTTAAAGCTCTCATGGCCAAAGTGGAAGAAGTATATACTTTCTTTCCCCATCTATCCAAAGCCCTTGCCTCTTTATCTGGAGGAACAGGATTTTTAACAACAGAAGCCTTAACACCTTTAGGCCCCTGTGAAACAGTTTCTGGGTCTGCCCTAGGACTCTTAAAAGATACTTATGAGCTTCAGGCACCCTATAATATCTATCCGGTTTAACTGGAGCAGGAGGCAAAGAGTCAGGGTTCAGAGAAGCCTCTGCAAAAACATCCTCCACCACATCTAGAACAGGAGGTATAGCTAAAGGCCTATGCTGGGAAGAAACAAAATTCCCTAAGCCTTTTCCTGGAATCAGAGAAATCCTGACCTTCCCATTTAAAATGCTCCCTCATGGAATGAAGAGTCTCTGAAAATGAAAAATCCTCAGGAGGAGAAGCAGAGGGAGTAGAATCATCTACATCAGAATCAGAGTAAGGGGAATACTCCTGCAAGTCTTCAGCCAAGACTCAGAAGCATCGAACACTGCTCAAAACTCCCAAGCTCAGGTTCCACCCTAGGCCTCTTATCAGGAGGGGGCATAGAACCTCTAATCATTGTAATCAAATCTTCTGCCATCTTAAGCATATGCTTCTTAGGTACAGACCCTGAAGAACTAGGGGTAACACCTGAAACAAAACCTGGCCTGCCCCTGGGAGAAGCCTTGGAAACAGCAGGGGAGGGCCTAACCACCTTAGGAAGGGAGGGAAGAACAGCTACCTGAGAAGCCCCTTCCATCTGGCCTACCTCCTGAGAGGTCACATCTTGCAGCAATAAAGTCTCTCCCTGGGATTCCAAAGAAATTTCTGGCTGAACCCCTGGCTCCACCGAGGCCTCTAAAGAACCGACGTCTGGTACAGACGGTTCTTCCAGCCTAGGCTTTGCTGTTTTGTCCTTGCGCTTTTTTGAAGCGGCGCCGGAGCATCCGACGGCATTTTATAATTACACCGCTTCCCAAAAACTAACCTGGCACAATCTAATCTTCTCTTTATAGTGCGTTTGTTAAATCTAGCACAAGAGCGACAGCCAACAACGTTGTGCTCAGGCCCTAAGCAAGGTATACACAAGGTATGGTAATCCCTATGAGGTATCTGTTTCCCACAAGAAATACAGTTATTCACTTTTTCTGACATCCGGTAAAATACTGAGGCAAGAAAAAACCAAAATATTCCCCAACGGGGTACTTAGCCAACTTGGATTCGGTCTGAAACTCCGACTTCGGAAAATCTCAGAACGCCAACCTGCACTTGCAAAACTGCTTCTGCATCGGACCATGCGGCAAAAAAGACTGAGGAAATGACGTCGGTCATGCGCATTTGTACCCTGACGTCCTGATGTCAGACTAATGCGCCTTGACCGACGTCAGCCTTATACTTTGGTATTCGGGCCGACTGGGACAGCGGACTACCCAAGTGTTAGGACTGCAGCAATGTGGTATGAAGAACATCTACCCCTATGCAAAATCTGAGGCATCTGAGGAGAAAAAGTGAAAGATAGAGTTGCTTATAACTGTTGTCTCCACCGGTACCAGAAAGGCTCATCCAGACTCTGCTACACTTTGCTGTGAAGGAAAGGTTAGTTTGCTGTTATTTTTTGTATTTCTGTATTGCCTTTCTATATTTTGAATACTGTAGTTTGTTTTCTTTACCTTGTGTTTTGCTTGCATTCTGTTTAACAGCATATTAAAACTTCAAAAGAGACCACAGCTCTCTCTGTTCTGAGTCAGGCAGAATTTTTCCCCTCCCTCCCACTCATTTAAGTTGTCTTGTTAAATACCACTGTCTTTCTAGTTGCCCGCCTCTTATGTTAATCTGACCATATATCTCATTTCTCTCTACTTTCACTGGCTTATGTGAGTAATCACAAAACCATCACTTTTGAAATCCCACCCTTCAATTATTTAAATTTATTGGCCATCCTACAGGATTTCATAGTAGCAAAATACAAAAGTAACCACCCCTTTCAGTCCATGTTCCTGTTTTAAAATAGTAACTCTCCACTAAACCTTAACTTTTAAACAGGTAAAACTCAAGTTACCTACTTTCATATCTAACTTCTCTAGTGCACACTGCAGAGTGCATTCTTTTCAATCTTACCTTTAAGCATCCCTGTTACTAGCACTTTCTCTAATACCTAAAAAGATCATCTCTACTTGACTCCAAGTAGACTTTTCTCTATCTGTTAAACCTAGCACTTGCTCCTACAGTACTTATTACCTTGATACGGCACTCATAGATAGCACCCCAAAAAGGCAAACCCCCATTTCTCGGTCACTCACGTCCCCCGGAATCTCTTTTAAAGTTTCCTTGTCTAGTCCTTCTAGCATGTCGAGGATCAGTTGCTAGTGTCCTCTCCTGCTCAGCTGGTGAACCTGGGAATACTGAGGCAATGTTACAATTGCCTCATGTACACAGACAACCCTCTCCTCCTCCCACAAAACACAAATACATGCGAGAGATGCAACTATACGGCCAAACTGGAGGCTGAGCTCTCTCAACAGAGGACTGGCAAGACCAGTCAGGAGGAGAAGGTTACCACACACACTATAGACCCAGTCTCACATAGTACCATCACAACCTCAAATCATACACATAAACACACAAAGACATACTGCAGCTCTGATCAAAATCTACCAAAACAGCAGAGGCCACCAAAGCAGACACCCAAACAACCACCACCTCAGAACACAACACCTGCAACACATAGACCTCACAGTCAGAGTGTCAAACAGTCACAGCCCTTAAGGCCAAACACAATGCCAGACACACTAGTCATTGGTGACTCCATAGTCAGACACACTGACGTCCCGCTCACCAGACTGAGTAAGGAGAAGGTCACAGTAAGCTGCCTGTCGGGCGCTAGAATCCGCCACATAACGCAAGCACTCAGGTCTCTCAACAGCAGGTACAAATATGACTCAGTCATTGTCCACGCTGGTGTAAACGACCTGAGACGTACCTCCTTGGACTACATGAAAAGAGACATTGAGGAGCTCTCTGATTATGTAGCCCAGGCAGGTATGACCCTGACCTTGAGCAGTATCCTACCTTCACCAAGAATGATGCCACAATACAGAGATAAGATGATCAGCTTTAACAATTGGCTTAAACTCTGGTGTCATTCAAAGGAAATCCAATGTCTGTCTGCCTGGGATGACATGCTGGACAAGCCAAGCTGCTTCGCAAGGGACGGCTTGCACCTGTCACCCCTGGGATTCTGGATATTGGCAAAGGCTCTTGCCACCCCATAGTGCCTTTTTTAGGCAAGGCTCAAATTCTAAACCTACCACCCTAGAACACAAAAAAGGAAAAAAACTAAGGGTAATGCTGCTCAATGCCAGAAGTCTAAATCTCAAAATGCACGCACTCGAGGCCCTTCTCAGTATGGAGAACATTGATGTCTGTGCAGTGACAGAAACCTGGTTCAAGGCTCCTGAGAGCACCCCAGCACTATCAGGTTTTACCTCTTATCATGCGTTCCCGCCCCAAAATCCGGACAATACCAAGAATGGAGGGGCGTATCCATATTCATCAAAGACACCCACACCTCAAGACTGGTGGCAACGCACGATGCATCGGAGACCATGCAGGTGCAATTAACCATAGGCAAGACTGCTCTGCAAATTGTAGCATGTTACAGGCCACCCTCACAAACTCAGGAACCTCACATGGCCTTCCTGAAAACACTAGAGGGATAAATGTATCACCAAACACCATCATACTAGGTGACTTCAATTACCCTAATATAGACTGGGAACACTACTCAAGCCCAAACATCCTAGCCCAAAAGTTCCTGGAATTCATAAACTCAAATGCCATGGAACAACTAGTCACCATCCCCACAAGAGGAGAAAACATACTTGATCTCATCATCACGAACATGGGAGCACAATGTTCAACACCGAAGTATACCCCTCACTGGTGAGATCAGATCACAAACTAATCTCGCTGGAGGTCCTCATCCCACCCCACCTGAAATAAAAAAGACCACAGTAAAGAACTTCTCAAAGCCGACTTCACACTTCTAAAGACTAGTGTGGTCTCCTTTAAGGCCCCGAGCCGACGGAAAACAGTACTCAAGCCGCTGAATCACTTACAAATGCCTTCTACCAGCACCTGCAGGACTGCATGGATAAGGCAATCCCAAGCAAAACAAAGACTCTTTGTACCAAAGGCAAGCGTCCACTCTGGTGGACCCCAGCCATAAACAAACTCTACAACAAAAGGAGGAAGCTACTACAAGATAGAGCAAAATCCTTAAAAGGTAAGACACCCTTGATCACTATAAGTAAAAACTAAGAGCTCTCATAAAATCATCCAAAGCAAATTTTGAGAGAAAAATAGCTAAAGACTCAAAAGACAATCATAAGGCCTTCTTTAGCTATGTTAGAAACCTGGGAGGAAACTCCCAGATATGCTCAGAACTAGTTCAAAATGATGTGAAGATTACTGATCCTACAGACATTGCCAACATACTGGCTGACAGGTTCAGTGCAAATTCCCCTCCCCAAAGGAGAGATATCTATACCAGCGATTGCAGCCCCCAAACATCTCCAACGCCCAAGTGAGAACTGCTCTCTCCAAAGCAAAAACACAGCATCCATGGGACCTGATGGTGCTCCTGGCTGTGTGCTCCGCGAACTCAACGAGGAATTAAACCCACAGCTAGGACAGCTGTTTAATCATAGTCTTACCTCTGGATACGCACTCCAGGAGTGGCACTGCAACTGTGGTCCCACTTCACAAAGGCGGTGCCTCCACCGACCCTGGAAATTACCGCCCATTAGCTTGACAAGCCTTATCTGCAAAGCCATGGAGAGGATCATAATGGACCTCATAAATAAAGACATAGGGAATTTGCAGACTTTGGATCCATCCCAGTTTGGCTTTGTCAAAGGCAGATCATGCCTTCTAAACTTGGTTGACTTTTTCGACACAGTCACCAAAGCCATTGATGAGGGAAAGGCAGTCCATACAGCCTACCTCGATCTGGCGAAGGCCTTTGATACAATACCCCACTCGGGTATCATTGAAAAACTCATCAGCTTAAATGTTAACCCATACATCACAAGATGGGTTGCAAACTGGCTGAGTGACAGAACCCACAGGGTCAGAGTTGCTGGCGCCATGTCAGACTCAAAGCCTGTCACAAGTGGTGTACCACAGGGCTCAGTCCTGGGCCCACTCTTGTTTGGCATCTACTTTTCTGAAGTACAAGCAAACACAGGAGGGTTATGGCTGACAAAGTTTGCAGATGACTGCAAACTGGGCCATAGTAGAAAACACATCTGACACAGATATCCTTCAGAAGGGTCTCACAGAAACGGATAACTGGTGCCAGAGCCATGGCCTAAAGTTAAATGCCAAAAATGCATAGTCATACCCTTCGGGAAAAACAAGGTTACCCCTAGCTACCAAATAGGTGGCAATCCACTGAGTACAGAAGAAGTTATCAGGGACCTGGGGACCCAGGTTGATAGTAGTCTGTCATTCGACACCCATGTAGCTAAAGTAGTTAGGAAGACCTTCTACATTGCCCACCTTATCATGAAGGGATTCTCATCTAGATCAAGGGAGGTCATAGTCTCCCTATACTCATCACTCATCAGACCAATGATTGAGTACAATGCCCCATTGAATGTATCTGACCCGACACTTGCAGCAGCTGGAGAGGCCACAAAAGTTCCTCACCAAAAGGATAAAGGGTCTCAAACATCTGTCCTATGCTGCCCGACTGAAAGAACTCCAGCTCTATTCAGTCGCCACGCTTGCTCAGAGGTGACCTTTGCCTAACATACAAGGCCATGTCAAACCCAGATTTGATGAATATGCTTCACCTCAAAAAATCTAGATCCGTCAGAGCCACAAGGGCGGGAGACTTAAACCTCGACACGGCTATTAATAGGACGTGCTGGAGGGATAGATTCATCACCCAAAGACTCCCTATGCTGTGGAATAAAAGCCCGGTATATGTGAGGCAGAGCACCTCGCTGGCCTTGTTCAAGAGAAATCTTGACCAATGGATGGGAGATCGCAGATATACCCCAGGGATTACCTCAGTGTCACTGCTCAACAGAGGCACAGCAAAATAATGGGTATAGTTCCCCATACTAAAGGGGTGGCGTAAGCCACAAAACTATGGGCTAGGCTTGTAAATGCCCTCGGGCAGATAGCCTAGTATGAACCTATGAACCTACAGTTCTTTTTTGACAAAGCCCAAGATTGGAATTTGAAATTCCAATGAATGCAAATGTTGTCCATGCATTTGTCTAGAAACCACTGAACTTTTCTCCTTAAGAGAGAAATCATGAGAATCACAGATGCCACAAACCATAGGATCACAAGAAATCCTCTTGCAGAAGTCTGAAACTGATTGGAGAAGCTCAGGAAGGTTTCCAGGTAAAAACCCACCTTCTCGTGTCCAAAACGTTTTTTTGCTGAGAGCTGTCTAGAAGGCACCCTAGAAAAACAAACCTTCATAACGGCGTCAAAGAAGACTTCTAAACATTCATCTGGAAATCCATATTGATCAGAAGAGATGCAACCCATTCCAAGGACTCTTGACATCTGGGAAAAGACTCTGCAAAGACAAATAAATCATCTAAATAAGAAAATATGTGAATGCCTTCCAGTCAGCAATGAGCCATCACTGGAGTAAGACACTTTGTAAACACCCTGACAGCTGTACTTAATCCAAGGGGTACGGCAGAAAACCAATAATATGACCTATACACAGATAATCTGAGGAATTTCCCCTAAGACTGTAGCTATGGGAATGTGATAAGCATATTTTCGATCTAATGCTGTCATAAAGCTTCCTGAAGGGGTGAGAAGAAGTGACAGACTCGGAAGGGTCAATATCTTGAAAGCAAGTATTTTCATAAACAGATTGAGAAAGGACAGATGTAAAACTGTTATTCATGAAAGCTCACTTTGGTTCTAGGAATACTCAGGAATATAAGCATTTGCCACTTTGATCTAAAGGCACAGATTCCATGACTCCTGGGATGAAGCACTACTGAAGATCTTGAGGAAAAAATTCCGTTTAGTTTCAAAAGGTGGGAAGAAATTTCCCTGAAAGGAAGTTTTCATATCCAGTACCAATTGTAACCTTCCTGCATCAACATCCAACAGTCTGGTTCCAATGGGGAATGCAGAGTGACAATTTATGGGACAGATATTGAGAAATGGGGGGATGGGGGTGGAATGCTGGCATTATCATTCATAAGAATTAAGACTGTCACTTTTTGGAAAGATACTTGTTTCTTGTTATTCCCATTTAGTCATCTCTTTCTTGTTCCCTGTTTGACCTGAGAAGGCAGAGATTGCTTGTTTTGCTTTTCAAATGGGAAACAAGATTTTTAAGATTTATGAAGGGGAGGGGGGCTTTCATCAAATTGTCTGAAGACCCAAGAAGCAAATGGGCCAAACATAACCTCATTATCTAAAGCTGAATTTAAAATTTCAGACTTTACTCCTTCAGCAAATTTTCAGTCAAATATCTCCTAAACAATGTAGCAGTGGCCCTAGACTCAGTATTCTGCATAATTATACACACTCTTTAATGAATGCTTAGATATTTGAGAAAGACTAGAAACAATGGCATTTAGATAGGAACTACCTTTTTACAGAAGTGTGGCAGACAATTCCCTCAAACTGTCTCTATAAAAAAAGAATAAACTTCCACGTGTGCATAATTAAGAATTTTGCGCATCAAAGTGGAAGAAAAATGTATTCTCTTTTCAAATAAATCCAAAACCTTGCTTTTTTTGTCCACAGGCGAAGAATTGGAAGAAACTAGTAGTCTATTCCCAGCTGGTGAAGATATAGAAATTGCAGCTGGATCTGACCTCAGATAAGAGAACAAATGTTTATTAGTCTGAGGAAATTGATAAAGTCTATCTGCCTTTTCAGGAACTGAAGGCTGAGAATCAGGATATCAGGATTACAACAGCAGCAATAAACATATCTCCAAGGCTGGCAAAATAGGAGAAATGGGGGTGGAATACGGTACATCCACTTGTAACATATCACCTCATTTCACTTGGCCACTTATTAGCACAAAAACGCCTCATTCAACACGGCTATGGTCCGAGAAAAGAAAAATTCATCCAAAGGAGGTGGCGAGGACCATGTTTCCTCAGAAAGAGAATACTGGGCTTTGTAATCTGTTTTAAAAGAAACTGCGTCTCTGTCTGTGTTTGAATCCTTTGACAAATTTTTGTCAGGAAAATCTTTGCTGACATTGTCCTCAGGTAAGGACTTCTCTGAGCATCAGGAGTAACAACCTATAACTACTTGGCTATGGTAAGAAAATCTTTTCTAGCACATGCCGTGCCTTAAGATGAAAAGTGTTTAACGTTTCGTTTCTTCTTTGCAGGTAAAATCTTGACTAAGGACTGATGAAGAAGGCACTTCTGTCCTGGCTAGAGGTCTCATTCCCTGGTTACCCTGAGAAGTATCTCTCAGAGCATCTTCCTGACCCAGAAATAATGGTTCTCTCATACCAGGATCAGATAATGGAACAGCCACAGAAGACACGGCTGACTCCCGGTTCA
The DNA here is from genome assembly GCF_019279795.1 of Protopterus annectens. Taxonomy (NCBI): domain Eukaryota; kingdom Metazoa; phylum Chordata; order Ceratodontiformes; family Protopteridae; genus Protopterus; species Protopterus annectens. The sequence continues at coordinate 1,193,722,880 of NC_056747.1, read as the reverse complement.
TAGTTGCAGAAAGCACTAAACAAGAGAAAGCCGGAGAGGCAAGCAAGTGACTGGATTAAGAAATGGCAAATGGCCACTTCAGGTTCACCCACCACTGGCTGAGGCCTTGAGTGAGTTAGCTGTGTCAGCAAAGGCTCCTTGGTAAGCTGTTTTTTCTTTCTAGGTATAGCAGGAGACAAACCAGCAGGACCAGAGTAAATATCCATGATGTTACCAAGGAGGAGGTCTTAAAGCAGATAAGCACTGCTGGAATGACTTAGTCAGAAGGTAAGTTATCAAAAAAGTACAGTTGTGTACCTACCATAAATGTAGATGTTCGAGTGTATTCACTGTTGCAGTCATTACACTTGGGTTATCCTGCTGGCAGTCTACCCGCAGTCTGCCTGAATACCAAAGTCTAGGTCCAGCGTCGGTTGCTGTCGCCTCTTCCCTGATGTCAGTGCGCCAGGGGTATAAAAGATGCAGCCAACGCCATTTTCTTCAGTTTTTCTTGCCCCAGATGTCAGGTGCCCCCAAAGTGTTTAGGCTGAAAATTATGCCAATAAGTATGCATGCACAAAAATAAACATTTCCTTCATCTACAAGCAAATACACCACATAGGTTGTATAGGATAGAGAAGTACAGATAAGTCCCAGCAAAGAAAAAAGGGGGGATGATGGGTGGGTAACCTGGACTGCAACAGTGAATACACTCAAACATCTATATTTATGGTAGGTCTATGTTCATCGTGTTTCACTGTTGCAGTCATTACACTTGGGTTGAATTCCAAAGCTGAGGTAGGGTGGCTGGGTCTAAAAAGGATTAGGAGAGGCTATCAGGCCCTGTAGAACTGCAGTGGCAAAACCTGCTCTGGATTTAGAATAGAGAGGTAAGTGGTAGTGCTTGACAAAAGTGTGCACTGAACTCCAAGTTGCAGCCTCTAAAATGTCTTTGGTTGGTACTCCTCTGAGGAAGGCTGCTGAAGTAGCTGCTGCTCTGGTAGAGTGAGGCCTAATGCCCTTAGGCACTGATTTGCCATGTAGTGAATAGCAGAGACGAATGCAGTGGCCTATCCATTTTGAAATAGTCTGCTTTGAGATAGCCTTTCCTTGTGATCCTGCAGCATATGCTACTAAGAGTTGCTCAGTCTTTCTGAAAGCTTTAGTTCTGTCCAAGTAGAAGCGTAGCTGTCTGTGTATGTCCAAAGAATGCAGGAGTCTCTCACCCTTATTCTGTGGGTTTGGATAAAAGGTAGGCAAATGAATGGATTGGTTAAGGGCCACACTGGACATTACCTTAGGCATAAATGTGGGGTTCGTCCTCAGAGAAACCCAGTCTGGATGGAAAATGATAAAAGGTTCCACAGCCATGAGTGTCTGTAACTCTGAGACTCGTCTTGCAGAGGTTATTGCTAGGAGCAGAGCTGTTTTCCAAGATAAGAACTTTATTTCAGCTGTATTGGCTGGCTCAAAAGGCGGCAGTGTGAGTTTTTCCAAGACATAACTGAGGTCTCATGCAGGTACTGGTGCTCTCCCTTGGAGGTCTTATGTTTTTGGCCCCTCTGAGGTATTGTCTTAGCAGCGGATGTGAAAAAATTGGTGGTTCGGTATTGTAATAAACTGAAATGGCAGAGGCATGGATTTTGATTGATGAAAAGGATAGGCCTTTATCCAGCATCTCAGTTAGATATTGTAAAATCTGAGGAATATTTGGTACAACCGTGTCAATTCCTTGTGCCTGGTTCCAAGCACATAATCTTTTCCATTTTTCAGAATAAGATTTCCTGGTACTGGGTCTCCTGGCCTCCAAAATAACATCCATCACTGCTTTAGAGAGAGGTGTGTTGTGAATGGCTACATTATCCGCCATGCTGCCAGATTTAGGGTTCTGAGCTGGCTGTGCAGGATATGATTGTTTCGTTGGGTCAGTAAATGAGGAATGAGAGGCAATGTCCAGGTTAGGCCTTGAGACAAGCTCTTTAGGATTGGGTACCAGTGCTGGTGGGGCCAGTCTGGTGCAATTAGAATAATTTTTGGCTTCTCTTGTCTGACCTTTAGGAGTACCTTGGGGAGGAGAGGCAGTGGAGGAAAAGCATATACTGTTAGGGTTTTCCAGCTGAATGACAGAGCGTCCACTTTTCATGCTTGTTTGTGATACATCCTTGTGCAGAATCTCTGTAGTTGGCAGTTGTGAGGGGAGGCAAATAGATCTATGTCTGGGCATCCCCATTTATTTATTATGCTGAAGACTTGTGGATCCAGTTTCCACTTGTGGGGATCCATGAGGTTTCTGCTTAGTTCATCTGCCAGAGTATTTTTTTTCCTGGCAGGAATTGTGCTTGCAGGTGTACTTGATAAGTCAATGCTGTGTCCCACAAGGTCATGGCTTGTCTGCAGAGGGGGTAGGAATGAATGTCTCCCTGTTTATGTACCACATGACTGTAGTATTGTCCGTCCTTATCAGTAGTTGTCCTGGATGGAGAAGATCCTTAAAAGCTGTCAGGGCATTCTGAACAGCCAGCATCTCTTTTTGACTGATATGAAGGTGACTTTGGCTTGTGGGCCATCTGCCCTGAATACATTTTCCTGCCATATGGGCCCCCCAGGCATAATCCGAAGCATCTGTTGTTATTCACTGCCTGGCTGTGGGTAGGGTGAATGGCTGTCCCTTGTTGTGGTGACAGGGCTGTGCTCACCATCGAAACTCCTGTTGCAGGCAAGGAATGAGGGTAATTAATGTTTCCAGGCTGTGACAATGTTGAGTCCAAACACTTTTTAGATACCATTGTAGTTTCCTCATATGCAGTCTGGCATATGGAATTAGCAGAATGCAGGATGCCATGAAGCCCAAAGCCTGCAGAATTTTTCTTGCAGATAACTGGGTCTTTGTTGCCAACATCTTGAAGTAAGAAGTCAGTTGCCTTTGTTTGTCTGGCATGAGATAAGCCATCTGGGCAGTTGTATTTAAGCTTGCACCCAGGAATATTATCTCTTGAGAGGGTACTAGTTTTGATTTCTTTTCGTTTACTGTGTACCCTAGGCAACTAAGTAATCTTTTTACAAATGCCAGATGCCTTAGTAGAATGTCCTTGTTCTCTGCTTGAATAAGGCAGTCGTCCAAGTAAGGCTATATCTGAATTCCTCTTTGTCTGCAAAATGCAATTACTGGTGCCAGGCATTTTGTGAAAACTCTGGGCGCAGTAGATAAGCCAAAGGGCAGTGCAGAGAATTGGTAGTGCACTGAGCCAGCTAGGAATCTGAGGTATCTTCTGCAAGATTGTCTGATTGGAATATGCAGGTATGCCTCTTTTAGGTCCAAAGTTACAAGCCAAGCCTTCTTGCCCAACATGGGCAGAAGCTGTTGCAGAGTCAACATTTTGAATTTTGGAATGTCCAGGAATGTATTTAGAGTAGACAGGTCCAGTATTGGTCTCCAGGCTTTGTCTTTTCTGGGTACCAAGAAAAGTCTTGAGTAAAATCCTTGTCCCTGCTCTTGCTGTGGTACTTGCTGAATGGCCCTCATTGTCCATGAGGGATGAAATAAGAAGTTATGTACTCACCATAACGTTCCATCTGAGTAGGTATCTTCATTTGTCAGCAACCTGTCGGATACGGATCCGATCTCGGATCTGAGCCGGCAACTTCTATCATAGCATAGATCTGAGCTCCTAACCCCTCCCCCTTACCCATAATCCCCTGCCTGTCCTAACTAACCTCAGATCAAGTTTGCCCCATAGCACAACAGATAAAAGGTGTCCCAATGGGAACATATGCTAATAACACAAGAACGATCATATCGGTCAGGGGGAAGGAGGGGGGGATGGTTGCAGACAAATGAAGATACCTACTCAAATGGAACGTTATGGTGAGTACATAACTTCTTAATCTGAAGTAGGAACTTCATTTGTCAGCAACCTGTGGGACAGAGTCCCCAGCTACCCAAGTCTTGGGTGGCCTTCATGGAAGGATATTCCGGAGCACCGCAGAGCCAAAGGACGCTCTACCTCGGGGAAACAACATCTATTTTATAATGGCTGATAAAGGTGTGAGATGAAGCCCAAGTGGCTGCGGAACAAATGTCATCCAGTGGAACCCTAGCTTGAAAGGCCGCAGAAGTGGCAACGGCCCTAGTAGAATGAGCATGGACTCCTTGAGGTGCAGGCCTCCCCGAGCTCTGATATGCTAAAAGAATACAACTCGAGATCCATCGCGAGAGAGAAACCTTAGAAACTGATTTTCCGAAATTACTTTTGGCAAAGGAGATAAACAACTGATCGGATTGCCTATGATCAGCAGTTCTATGGATATAAAAACGTAGTTGTCTGTGTACGTCCAAGGAATGTAGCTTGTACTCTCCTTTGTTATGAAAGTTGGGGAAAAACACTGGGAGATTGATGGATTGATTGATGTTCGCTTCTGAAGAGACCTTAGGTAGAAAGGATGGGTTGATTCTGAGGTAAACCCTATCCGGGTGAAAAACCAGATATGGTGGTTTGACACAAAGGGCTTGCAATTCCGATACCCTTTTGGCTGAAATTATGGCCACCAAAAAGGCTGTCTTCCAAGAGAGAAATTTGAGATCAACCATGGCCACCGGTTCGAATGGGGGACCAGTCAAGGCCTGCAAGGCTAAGGATAAATCCCATGGAGGTACCACTTCTAACTGGAGGCCTAAGGAGGAAGGTACCCTTGAGGAAGGTCTTACACAGTTTGGGAGTGATAAGAGGACCAGACTCTTGCCCCACATGGTAGTATGAGATTGCTGCCAGTTGTACCTTGACTGTGGAAGAACTAGCCCCCTGGTGAAAAAGAGAGGTTAGAAACTCTAGAATCGATGATATCGGGGCTGTAAAAGGGTCTAAACGACGGTGTTCTGCCCAAATGGTGAAGCGTTTCCACTTACTCCGATAAACCTTCCTGGTGGAAGGCTTGTGAGCTGCTACAAGAATGGCTTTGACTGGTGATGAGATCCCGGGAGTCCTTATGAGGAGTGGAACTGGAGCAACCAAGCTGTCAGCTTGAGGTTGACCAGGTTCGGAGTCGGAAGACCGAGAGGATGAGAGATGAGATCCGGAATGGGATCCAGAATCCATGGTGGATACACTAGGTGAGACCATAGGTAAGGGAACCACGTCTGACGAGGCCAGAATGGGGCAATGAGGATCATTTTGCTCCCCAGCTGCCTGGCTTTCTGTAATAATTTCAACATCAGGGGAAGAGGAGGGTAAGCATAAAGCAGACCGGGAGGCCAAGCATGAACTAGAGAGTCTCTCGGGGACTCCATTGGAGGGGGGATCAGAGCAAAGTAATCGTTGCATTTCGTGTTTGAAGGAGAGGCAAAAAGATCGCAACAAGGTCGCCCCCATCGGGCAAATACTTGCTCTGCGACTCGGTGGTTGAGAGACCACTCGTAAGGAGTCAGGATAGTATGACTGAGCCTGTCCGCTAGAATGTTGGACCGTCCCGGAATGTGCGTTGCTATGAGAAAGCGGTTGGTGGAAATCGCCCATTCCCACACTCTCATGGCCTCGCGGCAAAGGGGGTAAGACCTGGTTCCCCCGTTTGTTGATGTACCAGACTACCGACATGTCTGTCTGTACCGCAATTGTCCCTACCGGAAGAGAGTTGTGTAGTGCCTGCAACGTCAAAAGCACCGCTCTCATCTCTAGGACGCTGATATGCAAAGAGGTCTCTACGTCGTTCCATGTGCCTTGGACTGTCCTGCCTGAAAAATGCCCCCACCCCCCACCCCAGGCGAGAAGCGTCCGTGGTCACTGTGTCGACTGGTGGAGGTAGTGAGAAGGGACGTCCCGTGTGGAGGTTGGGAGACTGGAGCCACCACAGGAGCGATTTTCTGCAAACCTTGCTTAAGGAAATGGGGTGAGACAGAGGGTTGCAAGACAGGGACCATTGTACCTGGAGGGTCCACTGTAGAACCCTCATGTTCAACCGGGCCAATGGCAGCAGAGGGATTGCAGTCGCCATAGATCCTAGGGCCCTCAGAATCAATTCCGCCAAAGAAGTTTGCAGTTGAAGAATGACCTGCACATGTAACATCAGGTTCTGAAGCCGATCTGGAGTCAAGAACGCAAGCATCTGTCTGGAATCCAGTCTTGCCCCTATAAAATCCAGCATCTGTGTAGGAATGAGAGAGGATTTGGTCATGTTGATGGTTAATCCTAATAGTGGAGCCAGACCGAGAAAATAGTCCCTGCCTGAACAAAGTAGATGCCTTGTTGGGGCTGTGAGGAGCCAGTCGTCCAGGTATGGAAAGACCTGAATTCCCTGGAGTCTCAGGTGGGCCGCCACTACCGCTAGGACCTTGGTGAACACCCTGGGGGCTGAGGTGAGACCAAAGGGGAGGACCCTGAATTGAAAGCGACTGGCTCCCAGCCGGAAGCGGAGGAACCTCCTGGAACACCTGTCCACTAGAACGTGATAGTACGCATCCTTGAGGTCTATAGAGAACATCCAGTCGTCCCGCAATAAGGGGAGGACGGATTGCAACGTGACCATTCGGAACTTTTCTTTGGGTACCGCCAGGTTTAGGAGAGAGAGGTCGAGGATGGACCTCAAGTCCCCCGTCTTTTTTGGCACCAGAAAGAACCTGGAGTAAAACCCTGATCCGACTTGATCTGGGGGGGACGGGCTGGATGGCTCTTTTTTGTAGAAGCTGCTGAATTTCTGCAGCGGCCGCCTTCTTTTGACTGGGTGGGACGTCGGGAAGGCTTCTGATTCTGGGGTTGACTATGAAGGGAATTTGGTAACCTCTGGATATAATACGAAGCACCCAGCGATCTGTTGTTATGGACTCCCATTTTGCCAGGTGCTTCGAAAAACGCCCCCCGACTGCCTCCAGAGTGGAGCAGTCGGGTAACCCCTCAGGGGTTCTGCATGGGCCTCTCAGAGAAAGTTTCTCTGGACCCAAAATTCCTCGGACCCCCTCTGCCTCTGGGGCGGCGTCCTCCCTGTCCTCCTCTGCCACGAGAGGACTGGTTGTCCTGAGCAGACTGAGATTGATCAGATTTTCGGAACCACATCTTCTTCTGACCCTTTTGGTTCTTGGAAAAGGACCTCTGGGGCGCAGAGAAGCGGACTCCGACGGCAGACAAGGTCTTCCCGTCTTTCTCGCTCTGGACAAGAGTGTCGCGAACGGTTTTGCCGAACAGTGCAGAACCATCAAAAGGGGCATTCGCGAATGACGCCTTAAATGGTTCCGAAAAGTCACAATGACGGAGCCAGGCCTGTCTCCTCATGACAAGCCCGACTCTGCCTGCTTTAGCGGCTCCCTCTGTAGCATGAGACAATAACCGCATAGAGGTATTAGAGATAGAGCGGAGGGTGGCCATTCGGGAAGAGTACAAATCCTTGTCTCCCTCCGACATGGACCCCGGGGGGGAAGCAGCGTATTCCTTAATTAGATCCCGCTGCATCCGAATAACGTGTGCCATGTAGTTCAAGGCCCTCATAGAGAAGGTCGCTGAACTGAAGGCCCGCTTCCCAAGACGGTCCATCGCGCCAGACTCCTTGCTCGGAGGATGAACCGTGGGGCTCTCCTGAGCCAACTCTTTCTTGGTGGCTGCAGCCACCAACATGGCATCCAGAGGGGGACCTCTGCTCCAATGTGATCTTTCTGCAGGAGGACTCAAAATTTTGTCTGGATGCTTGGGGATCGACTCTACGGTGTCCGGTTCCTTCCAAGCCCTAGAGGATATGAGATCCACCAGGGGGTCGGGTGGAGGGGACACCCAAGAGGTAGATGGTCCTACCTCAAACGCCTCAAGGAATACGGACTCGTCAGAGGAAGCCTTGGGGGCAGACCACCCCCCCTGATTTTGAGCATTTCCATGATGTCTCCAAAGGAGACATCCTCGGGGGGTGATCTAGGGGAGCCTTCCCCTTCATCCAAGTCCGTATCTTCTGTGAGACTCTCAGGGGAGTCCATGTGCCTCCTTTTGCACTTTGCCTTGTGGGGAATCTCCTCGGGGGGGCTATCCGAGGAGTCCTCACGGGCTGTATCCTGTTCCACTGGAACTCCTAAAGGCGCTGAGGCAGGCTGCCCCGAGGGCCGGGTGAGGGGAGCCAGGACCAGATGAGAAGGAGTGCGGGAGGGAGCCAAAGCCAGGACCAGAGGAGACCTCATTTTATGTACAGGAACAGTCCAAATCTCAAACGAATATTGTGTAATGACATTCATTCCACCCATTCAGCATCCTTTCCTATTAGTAAAAGAACAGGTACTTTTCCTTGTCATGGTTGCAATAGATGTAACTTCATTTCTGAAGTGCAAGAATTTCACCATCCCACTATGAATTATATTTTTCAACCAAGATTTTTTGCAACTTGTTACACGAAAAATCTTATTTACCTTGCAACCTGTAAAAAATGCCAGGCTTTTTATGTTGGGCTAACTAAAAGATGTTTGAAGGATAGGATATATGGTCATCTTTATGACATACAGAGAAAAAATGAACAGAATGCTCTGGCAAAACATATAATAGAGCACCCTTCTCACAAGTTTTATTTCAGAGTCTTAGAGATAGTTACAATTAATAAAAGAGGTGGTGATAATACCACACATCTGAGTAATAAAGAATTAAAATGGATCCTAAGACTAGGTGCCCATATATTTCCTGGTATAAATAGCTATATTTCTATGAAACCTGTTCTGGAAACTAGATGAGTTTTTCATATATTATATTATATGTCATTGTGACCTACACACTCTCTTTTTTAAATAAAGCATGAATTCATCTACACAGAGCAATACATATATTTTTATACATTTTATACACATTTTATATACATCTGTGTCATTCATTAGCTTAATACTATTTACACTTTTAAGTCCATAATTATTTATTTATTACATTTATTATATTTATAATTACATTTGTGATTATGTACTCTGTAGTTTTATCATGTCTTAATACATTCATATTTCATATTCATTTCATTATTCATTATTTATCCATTTATTTATTTATTCATTTATTCATTTATGCACATAATGTAGTGATATAGATCATATAACAGTTTACATTAATAATATTTATATATTTTTAAAAATGTATATATATATTAAACACCTATGTTGATCATGTATTGTTTATTTAATATTTCATATACTAATTATTAATATACTATACATTCATATTCAATATTTGATTTACCATAATTGCTTTTATTAAGTTTTATCAGCCTTAGTCATTTGATGATTGTTGACTGTTCCTCTACTTCTCTTTTTTACAAAGATTCTACATTTTAGTTTATATTTATATATTATGTATTATTCACTGAAGGGCATTTAAAACTGGTAAATATGCTATACACTAGTTTTTAGTTGGCAGTGCGTTTCGAATGAAATATTTAACCTTAACATTCATCTAGATGACATTCTGTTTCTGGCTATGTTTATTGAAAACGCGATGTGTTAGCTTGCTTTAAAACTGAATGTAAACTAAGCTCAGTTGAACGAAATTGAATGCATTTTATTTAATGTAATTAATTAACTAATTATGGACATTAACTATGGCGCCTTTTTATGGCACATTTAATATATAAGTAGAAGTTTTTAGTGTTTTTACATTGTCTGATGAAGCGTAGTAGGTGCTACGCGAAAGTGCTCACTTCAATAAACTTTTTCCTTTTTTTGGATTACCTTTGGATCTGTTTGAAGTTTGTACTGGACTGTTTCATGCTGGTTTAATTGGACTTATTACTGAGATCTTGAAATATTTCGTGGTGAGAGAACCTGGTACCTATTACCTAAGCCCTAGAGGATATGAGATCCACCAGGGGGTCGGGTGGAGGGGACACCCAAGAGGTAGAGGGTCCTACCTCAAATGCCTCAAGGAATACGGACTCGTCAGAGGAAGCCTTGGGGGCAGACCACCCCCCCTGATTTTGAGCATTTCCATGATGTCTCCAAAGGAGACATCCTCGGGGGGTGATCTAGGGGAGCCTTCCCATTCATCCAAGTCCGTATCTTCTGTGAGACTCTCAGGGGAGTCCATGTGCCTCCTTTTGCACTTTGCCTTGTGGGGAATCTCCTCGGGGGGGCTATCCGAGGAGTCCTCACGGGCTGTATCCTGTTCCACTGGAACTCCTAAAGGCGCTGAGGCAGGCTGCCCCGAGGGCCGGGTGAGGGGAGCCAGGACCAGATGAGAAGGAGTGCGGGAGGGAGCCAAAGCCAGGACCGGAGGAGACCTCATTTTATGTACAGGAACAGTCCAAATCTCAAACGAATATTGTGTAATGACATTCATTCCACCCATTCAGCATCCTTTCCTATTAGTAAAAGAACAGGTACTTTTCCTTGTCATGGTTGCAATAGATGTAACTTCATTTCTGAAGTGCAAGAATTTCATCATCCCACCATGAATTATATTTTTCAACCAAGATTTTTTGCAACTTGTTACACAAAAAACCTTATTTATCTTGCAACCTGTAAAAAATGCCAGGCTTTTTATGTTGGGCTAACAAAAAGATGTTTGAAGGATAGGATATATGGCCACCTGTATGATATACAGAGAAAAAATGAACAGAATGCTTTGGCAAAACACATAATAGAACACCCTTCACACAAGTTTTATTTCAGAGTCTTAGAGATAGTTACAATTAATAAAAGAGGTGGTGATAATACCACACATCTGAGTAATAAAGAATTAAAATGGATCCTAAGACTAGGTGCCCATATATTTCCTGGTATAAATAGCTATATTTCTATGAAACCTGTTCTGGAAACTAGATGAGTTTTTCATATATTATATTATATGTCATTGTGACCTACACACTCTCTTTTTTAAATAAAGCATGAATTCATCTACACAGAGCAATACATATATTTTTATACATTTTATACACATTTTATATACATCTGTGTCATTCATTAGCTTAATACTATTTACACTTTTAAGTCCATAATTATTTATTTATTACATTTATTATATTTATAATTACATTTGTGATTATGTACTCTGTAGTTTTATCATGTCTTAATACATTCATATTTCATATTCATTTCATTATTCATTATTTATCCATTTATTTATTTATTCATTTATGCACATAATGTAGTGATATAGATCATATAACAGTTTACATTAATAATATTTATATATTTTTAAAAATGTATATATATATTAAACACCTATGTTGATCATGTATTGTTTATTTAATATTTCATATACTAATTATTAATATACTATACATTCATATTCAATATTTGATTTACCATAATTGCTTTTATTAAGTTTTATCAGCATTAGTCATTTGATGATTGTTGACTGTTCCTCTACTTCTCTTTTTTACAAAGATTCTACATTTTAGTTTATATTTATATATTATTTATTATTCACTGAAGGGCATTTAAAACTGGTAAATATGCTATACACTAGTTTTTAGTTGGCAGTGCGTTTCGAATGAAATATTTAACCTTAACATTCATCTAGATGACATTCTGTTTCTGGCTATGTTTATTGAAAACGCGATGTGTTAGCTTGCTTTAAAACTGAATGTAAACTAAGCTCAGTTGAACGAAATTGAATGCATTTTATTTAATGTAATTAATTAACTAATTATGGACATTAACTATGGCGCCTTTTTATGGCACATTTAATATATAAGTAGAAGTTTTTAGTGTTTTTACATTGTCTGATGAAGCGTAGTAGGTGCTACGCGAAAGTGCTCACTTCAATAAACTTTTTCCTTTTTTTGGATTACCTTTGGATCTGTTTGAAGTTTGTACTGGACTGTTTCATGCTGGTTTAATTGGACTTATTACTGAGATCTTGAAATATTTCGTGGTGAGAGAACCTGGTACCTATTACCTAAGCCCTAGAGGATATGAGATCCACCAGGGGGTCGGGTGGAGGGGACACCCAAGAGGTAGAGGGTCCTACCTCAAACGCCTCAAGGAATACGGACTCGTCAGAGGAAGCCTTGGGGGCAGACCACCCCCCCTGATTTTGAGCATTTCCATGATGTCTCCAAAGGAGACATCCTCGGGGGGTGATCTAGGGAGCCTTCCCCTTCATCCAAGTCCGTATCTTCTGTGAGACTCTCAGGGGAGTCCATGTGCCTCCTTTTGCACTTTGCCTTGTGGGGAATCTCCTCGGGGGGGCTATCCGAGGAGTCCTCACGGGCTGTATCCTGTTCCACTGGAACTCCTAAAGGCGCTGAGGCAGGCTGCCCCGAGGGCCGGGTGAGGGGAGCCAGGACCAGATGAGAAGGAGTGCGGGAGGGAGCCAAAGCCAGGACCGGAGGCCTGGAAGCACTCGACAGTGCCCTCTCCACCGCAGTGAAAGCCGAGGGGGAGCTGCTCTCTGACGGATCCGAGATCCGACTCCCACTCGGATCCGAAGCGGGGATTGGACCCAGCACCGAGAACGTCGGATCCGAAGGACCAGTGTGCTCCGACCGGGACGAAGCCGAAAGCACACCGAATCCCTTGGATCCGGCTCGCCCACGGCTCGAGAGGTCGGATCCGACAAACTTCGAGGAATAGTCGAGCCGGCGTGCCCAGCACGGTCGGCTCCGACCGGATCCAACGTGGCTCGGCTCCGAGCCCGGAATGCGGGTCGGAGAAGGAGCTATAGGAGCGAAAAAAGAGGTCGGGGGAGGCAAGAGCACTCCCATCTGCATCTGGGCCTGGATGAATCTCCTCATCATCCGGTCCATGTCCACATCAGACATGCTAAAAGTGGACCTCGACGAGGCCACCGAGGCAGACCTGGAGTGTCGCCTCGATGACCTCGACGGGGACCGGATCACCTCCTCCTCGGGTCCCGGGGAGAAACAAGGGGATCGGATCCGAGGAGGAGGAGATCGAGAAGACTTGGACGGGGAAGCCCTCTTGGTGGGCGGGGCCGATGAGGAGTCCTCGGCCCGCCGCTTAAGGTGCTTCTCCCGCCGCTTCTCTTTCCTGGCCTCCCTATCCTCCGGAGCCGAAGCGGGAGGTTGAGTCCCGGTCGGAGGAAGGGAGGCAGGAGTGACCGCTACCGGGGGGTAGCGGGCACCGAAGTACCGGAGGCCGAAGCAGAGTCTGGGGGTAGAAGGCCTGCCAGAACTAGCTTCGACCTTCGATCCTTGAGTGCCCTGGGGTTGAACGCCGTGCAAATCGAGCAACCCGAAGAGAGGTGTTCAACCCCAAGGCACCTAATGCACCAAGTGTGGCCATCAGCCGGTGAAAGCTTGTGACCACACTCGGTGCAGTTCGAAAAAATTGCTTTAGGGGCCTCCGACATACTGTAGAAAAGCACACTCACTAGGCCCCTAACACTCAGTCACAGACACACGCTACGACCAGCGGGGGAGGGAGAAATATTTTTAAAAATAAATCAAAATTATATAAGATATAAAAAAGAGTAAGGGTAAACCTACCACACACACAATCAGTCACTCAGAAAGAAGAAATACAAAACTTTTTCTCTCACAAAACGCCAAGAGCTCTGAACCTTGCTGTTGCTTGAAGAGCGGCAAACTAGATCAGTTAGGGCAGGCAGGGGATTGTGGGTAAGGGGGAGGAGCTAGGAGCTCGGATCTATGCTATGATAGAAGTTGCCGGCTCGGATCCGAGATCGGATCCGTATCCCACAGGTTGCTGACAAATGAAGTTCCTACTTCAGATCTTGTGTTTGTGTCTCTGCCCACTGATTGTGTGGTAGGTTTGGCATACTTTCTGGCCTTGGCAGAGTGTGAAAGTGGAACCTGTAGCCCTGGAACACTATATTCAAGACCCATTTGTCCTGGGTGATCATGTGCCAATTTTGAGAAAAAAGTGCTAGTTTTCCCCCTAAGGGGGCTGCCAAAAGATAAGTGCTTGGAGCTGGCAGAGGAAAGTCATTGGGACCATTTCCTGTATGGCTGTGTTTTGTCTTCTCCGCTTTTGGAAGTAGAAGTGGCCCACTGTTTAGGCCTGTATGAGCCATGGGGCTGGGATCTGCCTCTGGGGCGTCTGTATCTGCCTCTTTGTGGTCTGTCTGACACTGGAAAGGACCAATTCTTTGTAGGCCATTCCTGCTAAATCTGGGTGGCTGTATCTGTAAGAAATCCTTTACTGTTTGCATAGATTTCGCTTTGTCCTCCATTTTCTTCAACACCACCTCTGCTTTAATACCAAATAAAGTATCATGCTGTAATGGAGCATCTAATAACTTTGCTTTAACATGATCAGGCAGATTCTGTTTAACCAAGCATGCCTCCTAATAACAGAACCCGTAACTGCAGCCCTGCAAGAGGCCTCCAGAGAATCAAAACCACATTGCAATGTATGCTTTCCCACTTGTTCAGTTGCATGCAATAAATCCTGCATTTCCTTATTTTCTGCACAATCAGAATTTGATAACATTTTCTGTTTTAGCATTGACAGTAAGAATTGCTGATATTTAAGCATATGAAATTGACAATTTAAAGCCCTCACAGCCAAAGTAGCGGAAGTGTAAACCTTTTTTCCCCATCAGTCTAGTGCCCTTGAATATTTAGCAGAGGGGATAGGGTTTTTTGCAGTAGAAGCCTTGACCCCTTTGGGACCCTGAGAAATAGTTTCTGGGTCAGCAGCAGGGTTTTTATAAAGAAATTTATGTGAATCTGGAACCCTGTAGTATCTGTCTGGTTTAACAGGAGCAGGAGGAAGAGAGTCAGGAGAAAGTCCGGACTTGGAAAATACATCATCTACAATGTCTAACACAGGAGGAATAGCCAAAGGCCTGTGCTGAGGTAGTAAAAGGAAATCTCTAAGTCTTTTCTTAGATTCTGAATAGTCCTGTCTCTCCCAGTGGAAGTGCTCCCTCATGGTATGTAGGGTTTCCCCAAAAGAAAAATCCTCAGGCGGTGAGGCTGAAGGGATAGATTCTTCAGCATCAGAATCCTCATAAGGAGGAAGAGAGTATTCCTGTTCAAAAGGAGTCAGAGGAAATGGAAACCTGATCTGAAGATTCATATTCTGTCTCTTGCCTAGGCCTCTTGAAAGGAGGGGGATGGGAACCCCTGATCAAGGTAATTAGGTCTTCGGCCATTTTGAGCATCTGCTTTTTAGGCATGGTAGCTTGTCCAGGAGAATGCTGTACTTGTTTCTTTGTCTTTAGAACTGCTTTAGTCTTTGCTTTGGAAGCTGTAGTAGGCTTTACATATAACTGTGTAGGTCTGAAAACACCCTCAGAAGCCGATACCTGCTCAGCGGCTCTGGACCCATCTGAGGGAATAGTTTCCGAGTGTCCAATACCTTGAGTATCCAGAGGCCTAGCTGGCTCCACGTGGGAGTCGTCAGCGGCCTGTGGCTCTGAGGTAGCGGGCGCCAGGGGCTGCGAAAGCACCTCACTGAGAACTGGTGAACCGGCGACTGGCTTAGCAGAAGCCACGTAGTCGGTTTTGGACCTCGGATGCCTGCTCTTTTCTTTTTCCTTGCGCTTTTTATAAACTCCGGTAGTCGGCTGTTCCGACAGCATTATATAACTGAATCTTCGGCCAAAGAAATGAAAGGCAAAATCGAACCGACGCTTAAATCTAGCACAAAACCGACAGCTAGCAACGTTATGATCAGGGCCTAGGCAAGGAATACAGTAAGAATGAAAATCCTTATGAGGTATTTGCTTCCCACAAGAAATACAATTGTTAACTTTTTCTGACATCGGTCTGGAGCAAGAAAAGAGTTTCCCTAATGGGGTACTTAGCTTTACTGAAGACTTCGGATCTGAAATTCGATTTCGAAAATCACAGGAGTCGGCCGGCCGGCAATTGCGAACTGCTTTTGCTTCGGGCACCGGGCGGCAAGAAAGACTGAAGAAAATGGTGTCGGCTGCATCTTTTATACCCCTGGCGCACTGACGTCAGAGAAGAGGCGACAGCAACTGACGCCGGACCTAGACTTTGGAATTCAGGCCGACTGCGGGTAGCCTGCCAGCAGGATAACACAAGTGTAATGACTACAACAGTGAAACACTATGAACATCTGTTCACAAGCAGCACACTATTCTGTCCTGCCTTATATAAGTGGTACATTTTGAGTTATCTCTGCTTAATATTGAGCTTTGGCCGGCTAACATCTACCTGAAATCAACTGGACGTATAAGTGAATTTAAGTACACTTTTATCTGCTCTTTTTCATATAGCACTGTATTTACTTTATTTATTTGTGTTTTTCACTGAATATTAACTCAACTGAAGTTGTAGCTGTCTCTCTACAGTTAGTTTCCCACCCACCTTCCCTGTTCTTGTTTTGGTGTTAATATTGGTGACTTTGAAATTGTCCTCCCCTCTTGTAGATTTATATTTGGATACTCTTTTGGGCCCATCTCATGTGCTCACTCAACTGAGTGCAGTGAGATCATATTCTGATTTCAGGCACTCCTACTGTGTACAAAAAGAGCATTTGGGAAGGACAACCCCTGTAGCCTCTTAATCCTGCTCTGTTCCCTCAACAAAAAAAAAAAAAAAAAAAAAAAAAAAAAAATATATATATATATATATATATATATATATATATTATTCAGCTGCTCTTACTGTAACTGTCTTAGTTGCTCTTCTGTGTGCTGTTATCTGTTCAGTCGCTCTTACTCTGCACTTATTACTGGTTGTTAGTAGCCTTCTAATTTACTGCCTTCTGCACTTGTTTTTCATTTGTTAATTTAATTGCATTTATTTGAATTGTATTTGCCGTAGTGTTGCTACACACTCGGGTGTGCTGGCCTGCAGTGCAATTTGAATTGTATTTACTGCTATTTTAGCTACTTTTCTGTAACAAAAAAAAAAAAAAAATTCTAAGCTTGTTTTCTGCCTTTCCTGTAACTAGTCGAGTCCAGATACAGACTTGCTGTAGCCAGGATTGTTGGTAAGCTTCTGAGCCCCCCAAGCCTTTCTGTGTTGGAGGGAAGCCTTCTAGCTTATCAGTGGGAGTGGTAAGCACTAGGTAGCCTATCTACCACGGGAAAAGTGGGTTTTGGCCCTGAAATTGTAGTTCACTGGCCGTTTGGGCAATTTTTCCACCACTTCCTACTTTCTGATTAAAAGCCCGTTTTGCGTTTGGTCCCTGCCTTTCCTACAACTAGTGTAGTCCAGGTACAGATTTGCTGTATCCAGGACTGTTGGTAAGCTTCTGAGCCCCCCAAGCCCTTCTGTGTTGGAGAGAAGCCTTCTAGCTTATCAGTGGGAGTGGTAAGCACTAGGCAACCTATCTACCACAGGAGGAGTGGTTTCTGGCCCAGAAATTATAGTTTATTGGCCATTTGGGAAGCCTTTCCATCTCTTTCAACCGTCTGATTTAAAAGCCTGTGTTTGCGCTTGTTTCCTGCCTTTCCTGTTACTAATCTAGACCAGGTACAGATCTGCTGTATCCAGGACTCTTTGTAAGCTTCTGAGCCCCCCAAGACTTTCCGTGTTGGAGGGAAGCCTTCTAGTTTATCAGTGGGAGTGGTAAGCATCAGGTAAGCCTATCTACCACAAGAGGAGTGGTCCCTGGCCCAGAAATTGTAGCTATTGGCTGTTTGAGCAGTTTTTTTCCATCTCTTTCACCTTTCTGGTTTGAAAGCCGCACTTGCGCCCGTTTCCTGCCTTTCCTATAACTAGCCTAGTCTGGTTACAGAGTTGCTGTATCCAGGATTGTTAGTAAGCTTCTGAGCCCCCCTAAGCCTTTCTGTGTTGGAGGGAAGCCTTCTAGCTTATCAGTGGGAGTGGTAAGCACTAGGTAGCCAATCCTCCATGGGAAGAGTGAGTTTTGGCCCAGAAATTGTAGTCTATTAGGCTGTTTGGGCAGTTTTCCATCTCTTTCAATTTGCTTGCTTAAAAGACTGCATTTGTACTTGTTCCCCGCCTTTCCTGTAACTAGTTTAGTCCAGGTACAGATTTGCTGTATCCAGGACTCTTTGTAAGCTTCTGAGCCCCCCAAGCCTTTCTGTGTTGGAGGGAAGCCTTCTAGCTTATCAGTGGGAGTGGTAAGCATTAGGTAGCTTATCTACCACAACAGGAGTGGTTCCTGGACAAGAAATTGTAGCTATTGACCGTTTGGGCAGTTTTTTTTTTCATCTCTTTCAATGTTCTGGTTTAAAAGCTGCACTTGCGCTTGTTTCCCACCTTTCCTGTAACTAGCCTAGTCCAGATACAGAGTTGCTGCATCCAGGACTGTTGGTAAGCTTCTGAGCCCTGCAAGCCTTTCTGTGTTGGGAGGAAAGCCTTCTAGCTTATCAGTGGGAGTGGTAAGCACTAGGTGGCCTGTCTACCATGAGATGAGAGGTTCTTGGCCCAGAAATTGTAGTTTATTGACCATTTGGACAGTTTGTCCATCTCTTTCAACTTTCTGGTTTAAAAGACCACATCTGCGCTTGTTTCCCATCTTTCCTGTAACTAACCTACTGGGTAGCACTAGAAAGCCTTAAACTGATACAAGCCTTCTAGCTTAGAAGAGAGACTTTGGAGTGATTAAGTATCAGTTTTCTGTACTTTCTTGCTGTACTTAAGTGTTTTCCACCTAAATGCAGATTTTCCAGCATTTATTGTGATTTAAAAGCTTGTTTTTTTAACATATTGTACTTATTTGACTGCCTGCACTTTTAAAAAGTTGTTTTTGTTTAAATAATTTAACTGTTGTAGGCTACACATTAAAGTGCGATAGCCTTTTCTGATAGTTTGTAGTCGTTTAAAGCGGTTTTAAGTGTATTCTTTACTGTTTTTGTCTTATCCTTTCAAAAAAACTAAAACATTCCTTGTTTCCCACCTTTCTAAGCTAGTATAGTCCAGTTTTCAGGCTAGTGCTGAATTCAGGGATGTGATACTAGTTTCTGAGTTGCCCATACCTTACTTGGATAGAAGGAAGTTTCTCTGTTCACCTGTGAGAGATGGGAGCTTTGAGCAACCAATCTGTCCCTGGAGGAGTGGTTCCAGCCCAGATATTGGTAGTTTATTGGCCATTTTGGGCTAATTTCTATCTCTTTCATTTCCCTACTATAAAAAACGTGTTTGCATGATTTTGCGCACTGGGCAGCGCCAGTTAGCTATGGTTAAATTATTCCCAACTCCACTAAGTCTCCTCTTCAGTTTTTCCCTTGAAACTAGTCTAACTCTCAACCTAAGCACTCAAAAAAGCATCCTGCAGCCCAGCACGTGCTCAGACCTAATAGCAAGCACTAATATACCCTGACACTGACTACCCAGCAGGGCAAGGCTCTTTATTCACCCCTCACCAACCAAGTGACTAAGCAGCTTACCCTACTATTCAGGCATGACCAAAGGGCAATTACAAGTGTACACTCCAGTCCAGCTGGTGAATCTGGGTATCCTGAGGCAATGTTAAACCTGCCTTATGTACACAGACAACCCTCTCCTCCTACCACAAAACACTAACATATGCGAGAGATGCAATTATACAGCTAAACTGGAAGCTAAGCTGTCTCCACCCAAGACTGGAAAAGACAGTCAAGAGGAAAAGGTTAACACTTGCACCACACCTCCAGCCGCACACAGACCTACTAAAACAGCACCGGCAAAAAATACACATAAATACACAAATCATACTTGGGGGCTCTAAATAAAAACCTGCAAAAGCATCAGAGACCTCCAAAGCAGACACCCAAACAACCTGCATCTCCTGTCACAAACCAGACAACACATAAAACACAAAACCAGTGTGCCGCACAATCACAGTCCTTAAGGCGAAATAACATACCTAACACACTAGTAATACGTGACTTTAAAGTCAGGCACACTGACATCCCACTCACTAGGCTGGACAAGCAGAAGGTTACTGTTAGCTGCCTGTCGGGAGTCAGAATCCGCCACATAACACAAGCACTCAGGTCACTACAGAACAAGTACAAATATGACTCTGTCATTGTTCATGTTGGTGTGAACGATGACCTGAGACGTACCTCCCTGAACTGCATGAAAAGGGACATGGAAGAGCTCTCTAATCATGTAGCCCAGGCTGGTATGACCACGACCCTGAGTAGCATCCTGCCCTCACCAAGAATGATACCTCAGTCTACAGAAAAAATGATCAATTTTAACAAGTGGCTAAGCTTCTGGTGTCATTCAAAGGAGATCCAGTGTCTGTCAGCCTGGGACGACATGCTCGACAAGCCGCCTTGCTTTGCAAGAGATGCCTTGCACCTGTCACACCTAGGCTTCCAAATACTGGCCAAGACTCTTGCTGCCCCCATAGTGCCTTTTTTAGGCAAGGCTCAAAAGTCAAACCCACCTCCGTAAACAGCACAATTAACATAAAAACTGAGGGTTATGCTACTCAACGCCAGGAGTTTAAATCTCAAAATGCACGTGCTCGAAGCACTCCTCAGTATGGAGAACGTCGACATCTGTGCAGTAACTGAAACCTGGTTCAAGGCTCCAGAGAGCACCCCAGCACTACCGAGCTACAACTCATACCACAAGTTTCGGCCACAGAACACGGACCGAAACACAAAAGCAAGGGGTGTATCCATATTCATCAAGGATACCTACACCTCCAGGTTAGTGGTGCAGCATGATATCTCTGAGACCATCCATGTGCAACTAACATCGGGCAAATCTGCAATGCAAATTGTGGCCTGCTACAGATCACTCTCCATGACCCAGGACCACCACTCCACCTTTCTGAAGACACTGGAAAACATGAAGGTCCTACCGAACACCCTGATATTGGGCAATTTCAATTACCCTCCCATTCACTGGGAAAACTACTAGAGTACAAACTCCCAGGCCCAGCGCTTCCTGGAATTCATCAACTCAAACGACCTGGATCAGCTAGTAAACTCCCCTACCAGAGGTGAAAACATAATGGACCTGGACATCACCAACATGGGCGGACAGGTGTTCCACACCGGAGGTCAACCCGTCACTGGTTGGATCAGACCATAAGCTGATCACTCTGGATGTCCACACACTCCATCACCACCCTCAACCAAGGAAACCACAGTAAAAAACTTTTCTAAAGCAAACTTCACCTTACTTAAGACAGAGGTAGTAAGTTTCACAGCCCCCACGCTAAAGGATAACGCTGCCCAAGAAGCAGAAACCTTTACAAATGCACTCTATGAGCACCTACAAGGATGCAAGGATCGTGCCATCCCTAGAAAAACCAAGACTCACTCCTCTAAGAGAGGGAAACCAGTTTGGTAGACCCCTGCCATAAACAGGCTATACAATAGAAGGAGGAAACTAGTTCAGAAAAAAAGCAAATCCCAAGAAGGAAAGACATCCCTGATCAGTATCAGTAAGAAACTAAAGGTCCCTCATGAAATCATCCAAGGCTAACTTCGAAAGAAAAATAGCCAAGGATTCAAAAGATAACCACAAAGCCTTCTTTAGATATGTTAAGAATCTAAGTGGTAACTCGCAGATATGTACTGAACTAGTGCAAAATAGCACAAAATATACTGAACCTACTGATATTGCCAACATCCTGGCAGATAGATTCAGTGCAAACTTCACTCCCTCTCACCTCCAAAAGGGCCCACAATACCGGAAGAGGGTAGTGTCCCAAAAATCACAAACGCACAGGTGAAAACAGCCCTTTCAAAAGCCAAAAACACAGCATCAATGGAACCAGATGGTGTCCCAGGCTGCATCTTGCATGAACTACAGAACGAACTAACCCCCCACCTAAACACACTGTTCAACCTCAGCCTCTTCCACAGGCTACGTGCCCATAAAATGGTGCACAGCAACGGTTATTCCTATCCACAAAGGAGGGGCCACCACTGACCCTGGTAACTATCGCCCCATAAGCCTGACTAGCCTGGTCTGCAATGCCATGGAGCGCATCCATCATGGAACTCATTAACAAAGACAATGGGAATCTCCAAACACTTGAACCGACCCAGTTCGGCTTTGTTATGGGCAGATCATGCCTACTAAACCTGGTTGACTTCTTCGAGACGGTCACCAAGGCCATAGATGAGGGAAAGGTGGTTCACACAGCCTACCTTGACCTCGCCAAGGCTTTCGACACCATTGCCCACTCTGGTATTACAGAAAAACTCACCAGCCTGAACATAAACCCCTAAGTCATGAGATGGGTTGCCAACTGGCTTACAGACAGAACTCACAAAATAAGAACAGCAGGCTCCAGGTCCGGCTCTAAACCAGTCACAAGTGGTGTCCCGCAAGGCTCGGTCCTGGGACCCCTACTATTTGGCATATACTTCTCAGAAGCACAGGCAAACACAGGAGGACTATGGCTAACCAAGTTCGCCGATGACTGCAAACTGGAAGCCATAACTGACTCTCCGGCTGACACGGACATCCTCCAAAAGGCCTTACTGAGATGGACACCTAGTGTCAAAGTCATGGCCTCAAGCTAAATGCCAAAAAATGCATAGTCATCCCGTTTGGGACAAACAAAACACCTATGAATTACCACATAGGTGGCAGCCCCCTTAATACAGAAGAGGTAATAAGAGATCTGGGGACCCAGGTAGAGAGTACTCTCTCCTTTGACAATCATACTGCCAAAGTATTTAGGAGATCCTTCTATGTGGCTCATGTAATTACTAAAAGGTTCGCATCTAGAAATAAAGAGGTTACAGTGCCCCTCTACTCGTCACTCATTAGACCCATCATAGAGTACAATGCCCCATTTGGGATATACCTCACAAGACAATTCCAACAGCTGGAAAGACCACATAAGTACCTCACCAAGAGGATTACTGGCCTTAAAAATATGTCCTATCCTATGCAGCCCGACTGAAAAAAACTCCGGCTGTACTCAGTGGCATATCGCTTACTCAGAGGTGATTCTCTGCCTGACTTGCAAAGCTATGTCCAACTCAGAATTGATGGACATGCTCGACCTAAAGAAATCACTGCGAGCCACGCGCTCTAGTAAGCTAAACTTCGCCACAACAATAAATAGAACATGCTGGAGGGAAAGATTCCTGTCACAAAGACTCCCCATGCTTTGGAACAAAATTTCAAACTACATCAGGCAGAGCCCCTCACTAACACTCTTCAAGAGAAACCTCGACAAGTGGATGGGTAACAGAAAATACACCCCTGGGATCACTTCAATGGCTCTGCTTGACAGAGGATCAGTTATTTAATTAATGGGGTGGCGAAAGCCGACACACTCTGGCTAGGCTTGTAAATGCCCTCAGGCAGATCGCCTACTACCTACCTATGAACACACACACCTACACTTGGAAAGTAATGCACAAATAACACACTCAAATCCTGTCAGACAAATAAAATCACACTGATAGAAAAAATGTCAGGTACACTGTCATGAAGTATACACAAGCACTGACATATACAGTTATGTCTCCTGCTCATTTAAAATTCTTCCTGACACAAATACTTAGAAACTAATAACGTTTACACAAGAAGTACAACATTATACAAAAACAGCCCCCAAATACAAAAATTAGTTCAGCACTAAAAATCGTGGTCTATGACAGGAAACGTCCGATATTCATAAAGAATACTAAGGCTTCTTAAAAGGGAAAATAGCACTTAAAGCCCCAGAACACAATATTTTTTCTTAAAAGGGCAATAATTCTGTGTGGAAAGGTTCCCCACTGGGGACTTATACATCAGAAATGAATCTAAAAGCTGAATGCTGCATTTGAGATGCCTTTGAGCTGCTGTTTCTTCTTAAGGTAGCCATAAAGTACTGAAAACATCTTTACTCTGGGTGCTGATTTCCCCAGACAGGGCTTCTAATCAGCAATCAGAGTGAAGGTGTGGGAGGGAGCCAGAGCTTTGTGAAGCTGGCAGGTTGTTGTATTCTGTATAGCCTAAATGCTACAGCAGAAGTGAGAATGAAGAACATCTCAGAAGGTTTGGGGCCTTAAGGACTAATATATTATCTGGGCATCAAATGTGAGGTTACCTGCTACAATTTGTAAGTGATGATCAAACAGTATGAAGGATGGGAAAATAGACTCTGTTTTATGATACACATGTCCAAAAAAAAAAAAACAAGATCCGGGGTTTGAATGCAAGTTCTGAAAATGCTACTACTAATATTCTTAACAAGAAAAAGATCTCTTTGACTAGACCTCTTCCAGAAGTCTAGCTTTACTCCATAAGCGGACGTTTTTCGGTCAGAACACAAATGTGAGGATTACAAGTATAATCAGATTCTTTTTTCAAAAGAAGGTCAACAGGAAGGGAAAAGAAGAACATTCATTTACTTTCCTTCATCTTGCTTTACCATACTAAGATACATGGGGAAGCCAAAACTGTCTCATCAAACAATGGTGTAAGGCAGAGAACCAGTCCTGAGACAGAAGATGGTCCATCACAGGAAACACACACACACACAACCCTAATATGACGATGGGCTACTCAGAAGATTACAATTTGGAGGTATTCCAATTCATACAGAGGTAATGTTTGGGGTGTGGGAGATAACCAGACACCTCCAAAAACACATCTGCAAAAGGAGAACATACAAACTCTGTACAACTCAACCAGA
Organism: Protopterus annectens; assembly: GCF_019279795.1. NCBI lineage: Eukaryota > Metazoa > Chordata > Ceratodontiformes > Protopteridae > Protopterus > Protopterus annectens. The sequence goes on along the minus strand of NC_056747.1, from coordinate 1,193,698,501 downwards.
GAAGCAATGCTAATTGTCACCACTGTGACACTATGAAAATACTATATGCTGTACAAAAATAAGAAAAGCATTAAAAGCACATTTTAATAAAAAGGACTTAAAAACCTAACACCTATATATTCTACAGTAAAAAAGTAAAGACTACCTCAAGTCTCCGTTGTTTTTCAGGATCTTCTTCATTCATGATCCTCTCCTTTTCGGCCCGTTTCTTTTCCTCTCGACGAGACTGTGCAGCTTCCTGCCTTTGAACATGTGTCTGCTTCAGGAAGTTCTCTTCAACCCGGGCTCGATTTTTATCAGCTTTCTGCTTACCCTGATCACAGGAGAAACAATTACTAACGTCAAACAAAAGGACATTTTTGGTCATAGTAGTACAGCCCCTTCAAAGCCAGCATTCCAGTAACTTCCAAAGGAATCTTAGCAACACCCTCCTATTCAGCTTCTAGCTTCCCACAGCTGAGGTGCATATTTAGTTATAACCAGATGGAGCACAGACAGTAGTGCCTTGATACTGATAATCTGATTATGGCATCAACCACATCTAATCAGAATGCCAATGTGGTACTTAGGGGAATTACTTCTCTTACACATACGCAGCCACCAGTTTTCCTTTATTTTTTTCCACTGAGACATGTAATGGTAAGGCTTGGTGCTTACTGCTACTTCCCACTTCCTCTCCCACCACTATGAAAAGCAGAATGACCAACCCCCAAAGCTTAGACATTAGTCCCTTATTTGAAAATACCTAAAAGACCAGTGAGGATTTACCAGTTTAGCAGCTTGTGGAACGTCATTCTTAGGTAAAAGGTTTTTAATGTAATAGAACAAGAACACTCACCCATCTACCTAATTAACTAAATAAACTACTTGAAACTTCAACAAGGCATCTATTCCTCCAACAGTGAGAGTATCAGAGAGAGAGAGAGAGAGTCTCTCAGATCTGCTAACTAAAGTGATTTTACCTGAACTAATCCTTTGTGCACTGCTCCTCACAAGACAAGCTACAAGAAAGAGGCCGCAAGCCCCTCTCCTCTTGGCCATCCCTCCAGCTTCAACTGAAACTTAATTTACAAGCAATAGGTAGAAGATCTATTCCTGGATCAGTAATCTAGCTCACACAGATCACAACATTTAACTTGTTGCACCACTTATAATAGCATTAGCTCTTTCTTGCCCTAAATCCACTCAAAAATGTGGTGGGTGGGTGAGTTGGTTTATGTATATGTATGTGTGTGTGTGTGTGTGTGTGCGCGAGGATGACACATGTATATATCTGTTGAGTG